>NC_034412.1:78287603-78289323 GCF_002078875.1 Numida meleagris | reverse complement strand
TGAGACTGGGGAATGCTACCATCGTATCCTGTGAAAAACAGGATGCGGGTGGGCACCTCCCTGCTCCCTCTTATCTGCTGGCAAGGCCCGGAAGATGAGTTTTCTGCTGGGATCCCAAAGCCGGAAGCTGCCACTCCAGAGAGAGCTGACTCAATCACTAACTGTCACTCCAAAGAGAGCTGACTCGACCAATCTGGACTTATAAATAAGTTCGTACTGCTGTTGGAGGTGGTCGTCGACCAAAGGGGTCGTCGACCAAAGGGGTTGTTCAACCAAAGCGGTTGGCAACCGAACAACAAGCCCTGATGACCCATCACCTGAGAAGATCAACGTCAGCGCTACATACAACGCTGGACCCCTGGTGGTGACTATCTCTCTTGCTTTCTACAAAGACTCCTTGCTTTTTTTTTAATCTCTTTTCTATCGCCCACCTTCCCTTCCCCATCTCCCTAAGTTACTAAGATTTGTAATAAACTGGTCGGGCTAGCATTTGACCCGTTGTGTCGTAATCTCGCCGTCGGGTATACATATATTAAAAGAACCCCTTCTCCCTCCTGTAAATTGGAGCGAGACACACGTGCCATAGATCTGCCACCATCATTTGCTTGAGCAGGAAGGCGTCTGCCTTTGATAGCTGAGATTTTTGATGATACAGGTGAGGAGGAGCATTCATGATCTTCCATCACTTTGATCAGCTTCTTCATTAGGCTCTTCTGATCATCCTGATCTCCATCAGGTGTTTCTGATACTGCTACAGGTTCATCACAGTCCATCAAGAGGGACACATCCTCCACTAAACCATTCTGTTTCTTCTCCACTTTCGCCAGTCTTTCTCTTACCTCTGGGATAGCTGAAATAGAAGCGTGGTTTGGGGGGAGTTTTTGCTCATAATTTTGGAGTGTAATAATCAGTTCATAAACAGGGGGTCTTCTCTGTAGGTCCTCCAATCTATCAAATGTGGCTAACAGTGTACTGGCATACTGGGCTGGTGCTGTTTTGGTGAGTTTCCACCATATATCTGGCATACTTCTAACTCTCTCGGGATCATGCTGCTGGTGTGGGTTGTTAGGAACAAAGCTGGGGTCATACAGCATTTCCACCACAGCTATTTCTCTCAAATACTGAATGCCCTTTTCAGCAGTGTCCCACTTTCTCATCTGAGGCTCGAGGTCATCTGTGAAGGGATACCTTTCCTTCACAGCTACTAACACTCGTTCCCAAAGGGTGGCGGTTCCATCCAGGCATCTACTGATCCCTCTGTCAATGGCAATGCTCCCTAGTTGGCGAGCTTCATTACCATTCAGGAGCACACTGCTGGCCCCGTTGTCCCAACACCGAAGCATCCAGGTGACAATGGTTTCGTTCGGTTGCCGTGTAAACTCCTTTCTTGAGCCTATGATCTCAGTCATTTTCAGAGGTCGGCGGACAGTTGTAATAGTGACGCCTTCCTCCTCGCTATCCCCTCCATGTCTCTTGTTGTCTTCTGTTGTCTTTGTTGATGATGATGGGTTTGGGGAGGGCCCCTCGCCTGGATCTTCCTCTACCTTTTCTGCTTCTTCCTTCCGTTCCAGCCGCAAAGGACACCCGTTTCCATTTCTGTCCTTCCACAGGAGCAACTGCCACGGATACTGGTGCCTCCTGTGCTTGCTCAGGTTTAGCCTGGGGGCTTCCCCCTCTGGTTCGAATTTCAGCCGGGAAACTCTCTCTCTCAAGAACAGTG
>NC_034412.1:78273223-78287248 GCF_002078875.1 Numida meleagris | reverse complement strand
GGAGGTACAAGCACCAGGCCGGTATCTCCATCAGCGCCATTATGTAGCTATATGTACACACAACTCCAACACAGAACATGATAGCCTTAACCAGAAACCAGTATGTTCCGAGGAACATGATTACCGTTAATCCATTATGCATCATTCCAAAAACTGAAAGCAGATCTATTGCCCGCATCCTCCACCAATATTTGTCACGGTATTATCTAAGGGGGACAGGCCCGAAAGAAAAAAAAAATGAGAAAAGAGGAAGGAAAAAAAAAATTTCCGGCGAGTAGGGGCCGGCCCCCAAGGGGTCCGGCGGCTAAAGCGGCAGAGAAGCCACGGAGCCGCAACCTGGGAAAACAAAGGGAAGAGGGGGACTCGTAGGCAGATCTAACACAAAAAAACAGCGGCACCAATCTGAGGAGGAACAACTAATTTTACTAAATATATCAAAATGAGGCTAGTAGAATTATAATAGAGGGTTTACAGGCTGAAAATCTTACACAGTAAACTGCAGGAGGACCACGTGCTTTTCTCCACCGGGCAGGAAGGAACAGACCCCGCGTCTCCCACGCGGCTTCACCCCCACCCCTCCAACACAAAGATCCCTGGGGAGTGCACCTCCTCCCTTCCCCCTCAGAGGGCCACACCAAAAAAGGTAGTTTGCAGTAACCAGGGAATTAACTCTTTAACTGCCTGTACCTTACATGATGTAATGATGTGGAATACCGACAACAAAAATCACAAAACCATAACAACTGGGCAGAATAGTTCATCAAGCTGGGCATACCTCACACAGCTCTGTTTGCTCTCACCCTCCATTTCAGGGAGTAGACCCAGTCACACCCTACAGCCTGAGAGTGTAGGGGTCGCATGAACTACTTGGAGCTCAGTCTGGGTGGTTGCGTAAGTCTCACCAATTGCTGAAGGAGCAGAAGCACAGGGCATGGCTTTTTGTCTTCATTGCCATACTGAGTACTGTTTACTGCGTCGCTGCTTATGGTTATAGGTGGTCAGACAGCTCCATACAATTCTCATCCAGCCTTCTTGTGAGAGTGGTTGCTGAATGGCCAGCACCTCCACATGCACAGCACACACGGCACACACAGTCATAAAGTGCTGAGGCCCAGAAACACTCCTAAACGCCCCCAGGACTTCACAAGCTTCTGCTGCTGCCACTGCCCACTGCTGTTTCTACTACTACTTCTACTGAAATCCAATAATAGCTCTGTTTTGTTACTCTAGAAATTAGGGACAGAGATAGAGGTTCAAAAGTTGCAAAGAATCAAAAAGAAATTGTAAAGATAGCAATGGCTTAGCCATTAAAATGTCCTATAAAGTAAATTTTCTACATTTTACACATTCCTCTAACAATCTTTGCTTCCCTTTAAATGAATAGAGTTAAATTAGTTCCCATACACTCAGAAATCCTCTGACAATTCTCCATAAGATCAAGCCTTTACTCTTTCATTACTTTAAATTCATATAAACGTTCAATAATCTAAGTGTTCATACCAATATAAGTTTTAATGAAAATATATTAGGTAGAGTTGCATTGACATAGGCTGGTAAGCCTTACTCCTTCCTTAGCTTGCTCTCACACTTTTAGGAGTTTAGCTAGCTGCATTCAAGGCAAACCACTAGGACTGTGTGCAGAAGGGATTTCAGAAAGCATCAAATCTTCTGTTTCCCTATGCCTCTCTTCCGTGGGAACTGTTTTTAAATTGAGGCCTTTTACATCCATCTTGAAGCAATGCCTCTGTACCCGACAGTATAACCCACTGACAGAGGTCCTAACCCTGAACCATGGACTCAGCTTCTGGTTTGACCTCAGACCTATCTTATCTCTATCAACATTTTTGATGGTCTGGTTGCTGAGCTGCCTCCAGCTGCCTCGCAGCCCAGTCTGTCCTGCTCCCTTGTGGGAATGCTGGGATGATCTTTTGATGGTTAGGCTTCTGCCCTGCTGCCCATCCCATATGGATGCCCAGCAGCCTCCAGTCCACAAAGACTTGTTAGCCTGCACTGCATCATGATGTTCCAGAGTCCAGAGGAGGGCCAGTAAGATGATCAGAGGGTTGGAGCACCTCTCCTATGAAGAAAAGTTGAGGAAACTGGGCTTGTTTAGCTTGGAGAAGAGAAGGTCTCCAGGGAGACCTCATTGTGGCCTTCTAGTACTTGAACAGGAGAGGGAACAACTGTTTACATGGGTTGATAGTGATAGGACAAGTGGGAATGGTTTTAAACTAAGACAGGGGAGATTTAGGTTGGATATTAGGAGGAAGTTTTTCATTCAGTGTGGTGACACACTGGAACAGGTTACCCAGAGAGGTTGTAGATACCCCAATCCCTGGAGACATTCAAGGCCAGGCTGGATGTGGCTCTGGGCAGCCTGGTCTAGTGGTTGGTAATCCTGCCCACAGCAGGGGGGTTGAAACTAAATGATCTTTGAGGTCCTTTTCAACCCAGGTCATTCTATGATTCTATGATTCTATGATTCCAGATAACTGGCTTGGAACCATTACTAAAGACTAAATTATCATATATATATATAAATTCATAGGTAATACATATAATATCTGGATAGGTTGCTCCAAAATAATGCCACCTGCTTATTTCCATGGAAAATACAACAGATACAAAGAGCACACTATTTGATAGAACAAATTCTCAGCTATAATGCAGTCACCAGCATTAGCTATGCATTGTTTCCAGCAACGAAAGGGAGCCTGCATGCTGTACTCGTAAAAACCTGCACCAGCAGACCCACTGCTGCTGTCACCACTGCTGAAACATACCATCCACCACTTCACTGTGCTCACGCCCACTGTTTCTTCTCCAAAAACAGTCAGCTAACTTTGATGAATGTCAATGGGCTCAATTTTTTCCTCACAGAATAATTAAATGACACACCTTTTCTTCATAAGAACACCTTTCACACCTTTTCTCCATATCAAATGTCATTTTGTCAGACTGCCCTTCTGCTGTCTTCTGAAACATGGCAACAAAACATAGTGGAATATTGGTGGGAATGTTCAACCACTACTTCCATACTACCAACATCATCCTCTGACATTGTGGACCAAAGTAATAAAATAGGAGGTATTATTTTGAAGGAGTTCTCATACATACAGTAGACAGCAGGGTGAGGGAGGAGACTGTTTCCCTCTGCTCTGCCCTCATGAGGCTCCATTTGGAGTACTGCATCCAAGTGTGGGGCCCCCAGTACAAGAAAGATATTAAACTGTTGGAATGGATCCAGAGGAGGGACACAAAGATGGTCTGAGGGCTGGAGCACATCTCCTGTGAAAAAAGTTTGAGGGAACTGGGCTTGGGGAAGAGAAGGCTCTGGGGAGACCTCATTGCAGCCTTACAATACTTGAGGGGAGCATATAAACAGGATGGAGTGTGAGTTTTTACACAGCATGATAGTGACAGGACAAGGAGAAATGGTTTTAAACTAGAAGAGAGGAGATCTAGATTAGATGTTAGGCAGAACTTACTATATCAATTTATTTTATTTATTTAACCTTTATATATAAATATAATTTCACTCAAATTGAGAGAAAAAGGTAGAATTTTAATAAGCTAAATATATCATAATTAAATCTTGTCTTGATCTCAACAGTGATAATGTAAAGTTTCTGGACTGAATTTCATAAGTGAACTGTGAAATAGAAGTTCTTAAATTTACTGAAAGAAATAGGTTGACTTAGCAATATCCAGTGAAATTTCCTTAGAACACTATATATACATTTATAGAAAATATTTTTTATGAAGTAAAATAAATGGTCTTACTTATGGAATAGACATAAATTGGAGATTTATCTTTTCATTTAATAGGTCACTATACAACTGTCACTGAAAGGAACTATTAGTAATACAGCTGTTTGATCTTACTGGTTTTTATGGAAGACGTTAAAATATGAATAATTTCACATTGCAGATTCTGTGATAGTTAGTCATTAATATAGTCTATTCACCTAATTCATCCACTTAGAGATCCCCACTGATAATTGAAGATTCACGCAAAATTGTATATAAAATATACCATTAGTGATAAATGTAGTTAGAAAATAAATAATATTTTTTATGACTCTAGATAGACAGCTACACTGCATTCTTCTGATGTACAAATCCAGTCTGCCTATGCTGCGGTTAGGGCAATAGACTAATTGTCCAAAAGAACTTTCTAGTCTAGGAACAAATTGACAAATTTAAGTATTTGTGAGTTGGTTTCATTATTTTTAGTTATTATCTATCAGTGATATTCCTCTATCTAAGCAGTCCTAGGCTTCTTTTTTAACTTCCCTCATTTTACATCATAGGCTTTCAAAACCCTTCTCATTCACAGAACATGAAATATTCCTTATCTATATCTTTTTGGCTCTACATTTTTGTCATGGTTTTATGATTTTCGGTTATTGGTACTCCACATCATAACATCATGTAATGAATGTACCTGGTTCTCAGAAGAGAAGGACTACTACATTCCCCACGGTACTTTGCTCCTCTGTTACCATTTTCCAGCCGGAGGGAAAAGATAAAAGCTCGCAGTATAAAAACTTGCAGATCACGAGACCTCGTCCTTTTTTCCACCATCTCTCATCTTGGCAGCACCCCGCTCTCCAGCCGTCTTATCGTCGGTAGTAGAGTAAGGCCTACCTTGATTTTGGGACATTCTCTCTCTCTGTATTGGATTTATCAGCTTAAATTGTAATTATATTGTATTATAGTGTATTGTTTTGCATTCCGATATTTTATTTAGTAAATTAGTTTGTTTCTCCTCAGATTGTTGCCGCTGTTCTTTGCTCTCAGGGCCATCTCCCTACCCTTTTCCCCCTTTCCCTTTTTTCCCGGGGCGTGGACCCGTGGATCCCCCGTCCCCTTCGTCACAGAACCGGGCCGAACACCCGTAAACAGTTGACAATTTGTTTTTCTTAAATTTGTGATCCTGATTCCTAAGATCTGCAATAATAAGGAAAACTCCTCCACTCATCTCATACACCACAAGTGAATATACGTAAGAAGCTCAGTTTGTGTAGGAGACAGAGGAGCAGGCTTTTTTCAAGGGTTGCAGCAGGCTGTAGAAAAGAATGTCTTCACTAGTGTTTTGTTATTGTGTGTTCCGAATGCAATGCGCATTGCTCTAACATCAGTCAGAGAAATAAAGCTCATAAAAATTCTCATCACTACTTTATTTCAGGAACAAAAACTGCAGAGAATTTGCCAACAAAAATGGAACTCAGATGCTAATTCATAAGTCCAAAGAGGTTCTGGGGTAAGAATCTATAGAATATTTTTCATTAGAAGAGCAATCCATTTTATATTCTGCTCAATATATGTGTTAGGTACATGATGCAGAAGAAGATCTGTCAGTAAAGCTATTACTACAACAAAACATAAATTACATCTTAAAAATAATAATTCAAGCATTTCTTGCCAGTGGGCCATATCCATATTTTGGTGCAAATGTACATTCATGCATGTACATTTATACATAAACTTTTACTTAATGTTGTTCACCAGCTGTAGTATCAGTATCTATTTTGTTTTTGACATGAAAATTTTTTTCCCCAATGAAGTATATATATCCAACATGTGACAACATCTGGCTTGAAGATGATCTATTCCTAATGATTTCCCTAGGGGAAATATTATCTGGTCAAAAAAGAGAAAGCCAAACTACCTATCAGATTCTAATGGGCAGAGGTCAGTGTAACATCTGCCCTGTCTATTTTCTACTTGTTTCTGAATTCAAGCACAGCATTCCTCTGTTCCCAAAGTTGTTCAAGCATATAACCACAGTACCTGTAAGTTTAATCTTCTTTTATTCTTCTTTTTTTCAGCTGATATTATGGCAAATTGTTTTTCAGCTACTGCAAGAGCAACTTATTTGAGGTTTTTTTTTTTCTAGCTTTGTTAAGAATGAGTGAAATGGACAGAAACTGCGTGTATTAGAGAGTTCTGGTTACAAAAAGTCAGTGATAATGAGCAATTTGTGAAGCATGATACCTATGTTCTAGTATCAAATGTAATAATATCCAATGGACTTTTCAATTTGTACAGCAGCTTCTTTGCTCCTCTTTCAGTTTTCTTTTGTTCATGGCACTAGATTTTGAAGCCACTCTCATTTTCAATCCTTTTTTATAACAGTCATCAACGAGTACTCAGCTTGTATATCTGCTATAATCCATTCCTGCAAGAGAACCTTAAAGTGACATAAAGAATTTCAGACTCAGCAGAAGTTCTTGCTTGCAGATCTGCAGGTTGCTGAAAATGAAGTTCCCATCTTAGTTTCTGTTCTGCAGACAATGGAAGAAGTTTTGAGTAAATTGGAACCAGTACTGTAAAGTGGTACTATAATGAATTTTATTTGATCACTTTTTACACAAATAGCTTCCTACTTAGCATGTTTGGTCTTTTTTTCTGATGTGATTTATTAGCTCCTAACAAGGGAAGAAAAAAACGTCTGCTGCAGAACAGCAGTCTGAGCTGCTAAAACAAAAAAAATTCAAACACACTGATCAACAGAACATTTTTTTAAATGAGACACTGTAACAAAAATGCAGAAAAGTGAAATGAAATGATAGTGAGTTAGCACTGTGCACACAGTACCGTGACCTTTATTTAGTTCATGATCAAAACCTGTATAGTTAGATGACTTCGTAGAAAACTATAGGTTGTTCAGATCTTAGCATATGCACATACCATACCACCAAGAAGAAAAATGCAGTTTACATTAATGGATTTTGTTCTTGTAGCCTGAATAAAGATGTCAAAGATTTAGTGAATCAGTAGATTGAATCAGCTGCCAATCACACCACATCAGAATTCACAATTGTCCACCGAGGAGAAAAAAAGAACAAGGAAATTTTTTTATAATCATTGATCTATGTGATAGTTATATGTGTATATAATAAAATCAAATGATACTTTGTTATTTTGTAGGGTATCATTTATTTGTGTGGATGTCCACTTTCTTCAATACACACAATATTTTAGGAAAGGCACACATGCTGGAGTTATACGTAACTAGTCTGGGAACAATGTCTTACAAAATGTTATAGTCTGCAAGCGTTGTAGCATGCCTGAAAAAGTTAACTGATTCTGCCTTGTTCTGAATTATCAGTACTGGAGAGGCAAAAAAATGCCCACTATGTCAGGGATTGGTATGGAAAGTATGAGAGCAAACCATAACACATAAAGAACAATTGGGAATGAAAGATAACCACTGAATAAATAGAAGAAAAAAGATTGTGTCTATACAATATAATAATATTTACATATTACTGTATGTAAATATATGCAGTATTATATGATTATGTAATATTTGATGTATATACAGGATAATATTTTATACTGCAACTAAGCACTGGCACAAGTTGCCCACAGAGGTTATGAAGTTAAGAAGAGGTTAAGAAGATGTTATGAAGAGATATTCAAAAGATATCTGGATGTGGTCTTGGGCAACTTGTTCTCCTCAAGCATGGGAAATCCAAGTATTTCCAGAGGCCTCTTCTCATTTCAACCATGTGATGGAATTTTTAAAAGTTTGAGAGCGCATACCATATACAGTGCATGGCTGCAGGAAATCCTTTTGTCCCCTTCTGTTGTCATCTGTCTTACAAGGTCTCAACCTTGACATAGACTTCCAGACACTGAAAATATGAGCTAATACATGCTTAGTCAGACTATTACCTGACAAATATTAACTGTCAATATTATTAAAGACCACTTTGATTATCATGTGAGCAAAGCCCTTTTGTTTCAGTGTGGCACATCTCAGAAGGAAGTAACATAATAATTAAAAGTTTTTTGAAATAACTAATACACTAACAAATTGTTATAATATAAAAAATAAATTAATTAAAAAGATATTAAGATACTTACACACACACACAAGAAATAAAAACATTCATTATATAACAACTTACAAATAGCCAGTGGAATTTCATTTGGCATAAGCTTTTATTTTAAGAGCTAAGCTGAAAGCTATCCCAAAAACAATTTTGGCATGATTGAAACAGTATCCTAAAAAGCATAAATAAAAAGTTATCTGATTTGTCATCCTTATGTGTTTGTCTCTGGTGACAGTTAAAACAGAATGAATAATATATGACAAAAACAAACAACCCACTATAAAATATAAACTATAAAACTGCATAATACTAGATGGAGGTGAAGAGTACTGGGGACAACTTATGTCAGAAAATCAGTGTGAAATGTTGAACGAGATAGAAAAGACAGATTTGGATCTTTTGTTCAATTACTTGTTACACAATGCCTGAAGGTGAAGTAACAACATTAAAAAGTGGTAACATGAAAACCAGAACTTTCTGACATTCAACACACAAAAACACAAGATATATCAAGCTTTTCATCCAATACCTGATCCAAATCACAGAAAGAGTTTAAATGTGTCTCTGTCACTTCCAGTGGTGGCATTGTTGCCCTTCATTGGCTGCAAAAGAAGTTTGAAGATGTAAACTTGATCAAATTAGCTGACATTATTTATTACCTTATTACACATTGAAACACTGAACTCGGAAGAAAATGAAGTTCTTCATCATGACCCACTAGCTTACTGCATGTTTTAACATAACAGACTTTTTGGCCACTTTCATCAAGGATTGTACTGATAACTCTAAGAGATCTGAGATTTAACTGCATAAATCTTTGAGGATGTCTGAACAGGCAGCTTTAAGCATAAACTGGGTTTCTTGGGAGCTTCCAAGAATTTTTTTTAAAGAAGTTCAAATAGTTGTCAGATTGGTGACTGTTCCAGTAAATACCTTAGTGTTGACTGTTCTTGTCTTTCTATAAAGATTGTATGGAACTACCTGTATATGCTAGAGGGAGAAGCTGCTCTTCCATGCATTAAGATTTTGTTTGTTCAATTTGTTTGTTTAGCTTACTAAAGATAGAAATATACAAAATCCAGTGGACTTCTGATCTGGAGTGCTTTATTAGAAGCCCAAGGAGGAAAAATGAATGCAGGCTCTGAAACCATTTCTTGAAGGTACAATTTAAAAATTATAGTTTTGCTATAGAAAGAAGATAGTGTCTCATAGCCACAGTAATTCTCAGTTACAAAAATTTAAATGCCAGCAAATTAGGAACAGCCATTTAAAGAAGGCATCACTGAACAAATGATGAGAGGTATTTTTTCCCCAGATTTCTTCCTGAAAAGGAGTAATATTAAAAGTTGCAACAAATCTGTTCTAGCAACACGTACTACTTCCAAAAATGGAAAGAAAATTTTTGGAGCCAAAGGATTCAATTGATTTATTGGTTATATTTCTCCACTGCTGGAAAGTGAATATAAATTCTACTGTCTGCAGCATAGTATAAGGAATGTTAAACATTAGAGCTGCATGTAAAAATACGTTGTGTCACTACTGTACTGTCTTTTTTTAATGATTACATAAGATTACATGATAATGAAACAATATTTAAAGGTAAAAATAATTGTTTTTTAAAATTCCACTAAGGATATTTTAAAAGTAATAATAATGAAATCAAAATAATATATGTTATTCTATTTAATCCCAGTATCATTTACCATTCAAATGTTTTTCTATACTCTTTATTACCTATCAGACAATCTTCCCCTCCTTCCCAACAGTTCTGGTGCGAGACCTGTTTGGAGGAGAATCAGGAACACCTAAACGGCAAACAGAAGGCTTTTTTTTTCCAAGTAACAGAAGGCACAATGTTTCTTTGCCTATATACACAAGGGGAAAAGAAAAAATGATTGCCTCATGTTCTAGTCTCTGCACAAAAGCTAATGGTAATCAATATAACTTTACCAGAAAAGCAACATAGAAATAAATGCAGCTACACCTGTAAAGCTGTGTTCCTTCTTAATCTTGTAAAATCACACTGTATTACGAAAATGTAACATATGTATATGTGTGCATGATGGGTTTCAAAGTTACTTTATGTTAAGAGATATCACAACTTTTTCACGCTTTTCATCTTACTCCATTGTATATATATTCCTCCAGAATATACATCTAGCTAAGACATTTTACATAGATACTGTGAGAACTAAAGCACATGTGTTCTCTGTCTTTGTAACTGAGTCACACACAGGTACAGATGCAGTATGTTATTCTCATCATCAAATAATGAAGTCTTAGATGAAATCCTGTTGAAACAATTGCTTCCACGAATACAGGAACATTATAAAGATTTTAAGCAGGACTGCTGGCACCACCTGTTATTAAGGCTGGCCAGTGGGTCTAACTTTGCTCAACAGTCTGAACTCAGATTTTCCATATTGTCTCTAAAGATGTATTTTTTTTTTCTAGTTAGTCAAACAGATCTGCTATTCACAAGAAAGTGCTTAAGAATGCAAAACAAAACAAAATATTGTTTCCTTGTATTGAAAAATCTATAATGCTACATATTCCGGAACTGATATATTTGCAATACCTATCAAGGATGTGTCTTTGCTTAGCTCATTAAAATCTTTAATTTGCCAGAGATATAAGCATCTGAAAAGCTTTCACATGGTCATCGTAACAGAGCTGCTAACATCAAAAGCCATGTGGAATCGACTGAATCTTTCTTCAGGTAATACTATTACCTGGATTTTGTGACAGCCAAACTGAATTCAGGAAATTCACTTTTTTTTAGTATACTTTAAAATAAAACCATCCTTTTTCAGTGAAGAGGAGACAGAATTAAACTTGAAAAAAGATAGAAAGGAAATAAGAAGGACAAAGGAAAAGGAGTTAGGAACATGATGGACAAAGAATCCTTGGTCTCGGAGCTCTTTTTTTTTTCTGAAAAAGAGCGTGAGACAAAAAGATTGAAAGAGAAGAGATCAAGGGATGAGCAGAAAGCTAAAACACTGAACTTGTGATGGAAAACAGAAATGACAAGGAAAGATGTGAGAATAATCAGAATAAAAGAAATAGAGACAACTGGTGAGAAGTCAAGGTATTTGGGTAATTCCTGACTGATAAACAGAGAGCCCAAATGAAAGAATAAAGGAGAGAAGTGAAATAAGATGAACTGGGAGAGAAAAGAGGAGCAAACAGAAAGGCAACTTTGCTAATGACCTAATTAGAGTGGGAGAAGATACGACACTTTAGTCTTCAAACCAGCACAGCAAGCCAAACAGATTTTTATATATTATGGTGGTGAAACATTCACTTTAAGACTGAAAAGACTGTAGTTTCTGTAGCTATATGATGAACAGAATTATGTTCTGATCACTGCATGTGTACCACATTGTATAGTGTTTATAGGTGATAGCCGGACAGCAGTAAAATCCTGTTTCTTAATGCTGCTGCCTTCCTAGTCAGAAAGAATACTTGTGGGGAAAGAAAGTCTGCTCTCTTTTGGGGGAACATCTTGCCACCTTGAAAAACACAGGTTGAGGCAGGCAGGCTGTGAGAGGGAGCTTACAGGATGAGGGTGACTGACACCTTGTGAGAAGTGAAGGACCTACTGATAGGTAGAAAAAAAAGGAGCCTGGAAGGGGAAAGATTTCTTAAATGCCAGAATGGAAACCATGCAGTATTTTTTAATCCAGAATTTAAGTTATGTGATGAAAAAGCAAAACTGAAAAGAAAAATATAATGGGAATAAAGGTTAATTCTTTCAAACCTTCTCAGTTAATTCTGCTATGTTAGCTTTTCTATAAAAAGGATTCCCTTGATTGGGTTCCTGTATTTTTATGTTTTATATAATCTAGCTTTAAAGACTGATAACATTCAATGTTTTTTGATGCACTCATTTTAAAGAATGGAAAATGAAGACCCACTTCCCTTAAGGTTCTCCTCTTACTAGGTTTCTGTCACAGTCTAACTATGGAAAAGTTTTCTGACATCAAGTACACAGGTTAAATCAAATCATTTACACTGTACTTTTCATGCAACAGATCAAATTCCTCCTTTTCTGGATGTAAAGGTAATACTGTGATTAGCTAAACCGACAAACCACAGGATGCCTACAGCTGCGGTTGAAGATGCTGGTGAAGTACTACAAACTGGAGTGTTAAGTGCTCTAAAAATAAGTTTCTAGGTACTCAAAGCAGTTTCAGATTTATCAGATAATGCATCTCAGTGTTCACTCATATAATGAGGATAATTCTCTCTCTCCACCTCTCCAATCTATTATGAAAATAAATTCAATCCTATGTTGTAAAGTAACTGAGTGCCATAAAAGAATGGCTGCTGTAAAAGACAAAGTTAATTTTAACAAGCTTGTTAACAAACCCATTCATAGCAGGGTTTCACTAGTGTGAATTGAGCAAGATATGGGCCATATATTGAACAATCCTTTGCTATGAACAAGACAGGAGCTCTTTGGAAAATGTAGACAGTGCTCACATAGTTCAAAAGAGGATGGAGTGAGAGGACATTAATAAGGGTGCAGAGGCACTCACAAAAAAGCAAGCATATTTACAAGTTTATGAAATAAAGCTTCACATCTGATTTGTTGATGGTAAGGGTTTTCTTCAGGTTCTCTTCAAACTTCTGATGACCAGTGCAGGTGCAAGTAGTTTTTTCCTCTTATTCACTATATGGCACTGTGAAAAATGATAGAAGTTTGCCTTACTCTAATGCATCAGATATGGATGCTTTAGAGGCAAGAGGTTTCTCTTCCACTACTGGTATTTTTCACAAATTTTTCTGAACGAATAAGAAGGAAGGTTTTTAGAAATAAATTTGATCATTTATAATTAGATGAAAATGCTGAGTTTTAAGATTTCGTAAGGTATTCAATGACAGTAATTCAGATTTATGTCTTTTAAAATTAAGAAAATATGTACTGACCTTATTTAGCTGAAAAAAAGATTTATTATCTTGAAGGGGTAAATACTGATGGACTTGTCTTCATTCAGCCTTGATACATTAATTTTCAATTGCAGTTTAAATCATATTGTCCCAAATGTAAGACCAACATTAAAACACCATTCTTCCCCAGTCTTTCAGGCTCAGCTTCACTCCTTCACTCACAACTCCCCTATCTGTCGCAGCACGCACGCCGGAGATCACGAGACAATACCAATATGGTTAGGCAAGTGATTTGTTTATTGATAGAACAATCAGAGTTTTATGCATTTGTGAAAGGCATGCTGCAACATGGCGTTATTTGATTGGTTGGCTTAAGCAAGTCTCTGTATGCTCTTGCTGTTTCAAAGTTTCTGCTTTTCCCAGCGCTTTGCTTTCTGCTGTTCTTGCAAGCTACTTGTTTCAAGGCATCAAGGACAACTCAAGAGTCCAGCACGTCCAAGTAAACATGCCCGTTGTCACGTAGATAGTTTCCCACATCTCCCCCTTTTTCTTTTTGCACGAGCAACACTTGTCCGACTGCTCGTGCAAGCAATTTCCGCACCAAAGACAAAATAATGCATGCTGCAATGATTAACAGAATTACAAATGCTCAGCAGACGCAAACCCTCTTTTACAAAAGATGCAAACCATCCCATTCCCGGAAAAAGACTATGAAGCCACTCATCCAGGGGGGATACATTTTGCTGTATCTTGTTAGTATGCTCCTTAAGCATCTGAATTGCTTTATGCAGTGATTCCCTGTGGCTAGTAAGATTTACACAGCACATGCCATCAAAATCTTGACACCCATGCCCCTGTGCGAGTAATAAAAAATCAAAAGCTGCACGATTTTGTAAGATGGCACGACACAAACTATTTTGATCTTCTAAAAGCCCTTCCAATACCTCAGTTGTCATATTAGCTTGCTTTTCAGATCAACAAGCAAGATGTGCGAGTTCTCGCAATGCATTTCCACCTGCCGCACCCGGTACAAACATAGCCAAAGCAACACGAGCAGCAGTCCCAAATACAACGCATGTTTGTGTCCAGTTCCCATCGCTGCTATTTCCAATCGCTTGTGATCCTAGTAGCTGTATTTCTTGGGGATCCCAGGGCAAAGTTACATTCAGGCCTTTTAAGAGCTGTGCAGTGCAATTCGCTACTGTATGAGAGGATGTGCAATTACCTGTACTATAGCCTGCAAAAGAGCTTACATTTAACCACGGTAAACCTAATAAGCAAGTGC
>NC_034412.1:78252758-78271793 GCF_002078875.1 Numida meleagris | reverse complement strand
TTTAACTTAAGGATAGGTGGCTGCTCTAGCGTGACCGCTACTGAAAAAGCTGAGGCTTGCCGGTGGTGAGTACAGCTCCAGATTGTCCTAGCAAATCTCTCCCTCCTAGCATCTGCAAGTTGCCTGGAAGGTCCATGACATACACCCGCATATGTACAGTAACATCTTGAAAGGAAATATGTGGAGTTACCTGCCCTTTCATAGCTGCTGAGGACCCACCAATCCCTACCACATCAGTTACTGGACTTAATCCCCAGTCCTCAGGCCATACCCGACGTGATACAATGGTAACATCAGAGCCAGTATCGAGCAATGCAAAAACTTTCAGGGAGTGATTGCCCCAGGTTAATTCAACCAGAATCATTGGTCGTTGCTTCAGAGATTGAGTGAAACACATCATCGGATTAGTAGAACCAAACCCCCCCACACGTTTTTGGTCCGTGCCTTGATTGGGTTGAAAGTTTGGAAATGCAAGCAACTGAGCTATTACTGCTCCAGTCGGTATTAGTAATGGTGGACAAATGGTATATGCAAGAATATAAATTTGACCTCGGAAATCTGGATCAATCACTCCCGGAATGACAATAATACCACGCAAAGTTGCCGATGATCTTCCCACTAAGAGCCCACCCAGTTGTCGTGATTTTTCCGATAAGGGCCCTATAAGTTCCGTGGGAATCTTTGTTATTTCCGAATTGGTTAATGTTACACTTGAGGTGGTTGCCACGTCCACGCCAAGGCTGAATCGAGTGGCTGGGCAACCTCTGTCAAGTATTCCTGTGTCGGTGCCTGATTCTGAGACGCTACTTCTGTCCTCGCGCGGCGTTTCGCGCTGTTCTGGGGGTTTCCCTGTCGGCACTGTGAGACGGAATGATTTTTACTGCTGTGTTTTTTACACTGTACAATTGCTGTACAGTCCTTTCTCATATGGCCTGATTTTCCACATTTGTAACAAACTATCTTTAGTCGAGGTCGACCAGATGTGTTTACTCCTGATACTGCCTGAGCTAACATTGTCATTTGCTGTCTCTGGCTTACAGTAACCGCGCTCGTTCGACCATTTCTGCAACTGTTGCAGTACGTGGTAGTGTTGCTAACAACATTTTTGTTTTCTCTGAGGCATTCTCATAAGCCAATGTCCTCAATAACTGTTGCTTAACATCTTCCCCCATATCTATCCATGCCTGAAGTGCCATCCACAGCCTATCCACAAAAGCAGCAAAATTTTCTGTCGGTCCCTGCCGCACATTTGCAAAAGCAGGGGTAGGCTTTTCTGCCGGAACTGCTCGCAAAGCTATTTGGGCTAACCTGGCAGATTCATGATGAATCGCAAGTGGAAACTGTAACTGTGTCTGAATAGAAGCAAACGGTCCTGACCCTGTCAGCATTTGTGCCGTAACTGCATATAGAGGGTCACCCTGTGGTCTAGGGAGGGCTGCCACTGTTTCAGCTTGTCGCTGCCACTCTCGCTCCCATAACATAAATTGTGTGGGCGTAAGCAGCAACTTCATAAGATTAATGCAATCAAAAGGAGCATTCATATCCGCGGAAAAAATCCGACCCAGTATCTGTTGGGTGGCTGGCGATTGCAAACCATACTCAGTTACTGTACGCCGTGCCTGTTGTAAAATTTTCCAATCATGATTTTCCCACCGCGCAGTATTATGCTGCTGATCAACCAGCACTGGACAAGCTAAATGTTGCACCATATCTCCCTCCCCAGCCATTAACGCGTCCCTTATCACCCGCGACCACCGATCCGCACCCTCCATTCCGCCACCCCCCTTCCCTGGTAGTGTCATTAGCTCTAATCCCGGCGACGAAGCCGATGCTATGGGTGGAGGAGCCGTTGGTTGTGGCACAGTCACAAGTGTCTCTAGTCGCCGTTTCAAGTCCTGCACTTCAGCCTCCAGATGAGCATAAGGAGAAGTCGTTGCAAGTGGGGGAGCCGAAGCTGAACTCCCTTCATCCTCGTCAGAACCCGTATCCCCATCAGGGACATCCTCACAGATTGGTAGTGGCTCTTCTCGCCGCCGCAGGTCTGAGACCCTCTCTTTCAGTTTCTCCACCAACCCCTTTGGGCAACCTTGGGGCTGAGCAAAGAGACGAGAGCCACCTGGTGCTACGGTAGCTGTGTCGACAGCAGGGTGCAGCAGCTGCGAGGCTGCCTCAGCGACTTGGCGTTCTTCTTTCATAGATCGCAAGGCATTGATTACTGTCCGCCAGGCGCGACCTAGGACTTTATAGTCTTTTTTGTGACCTTCGATAGCAGCCTCCCATAGGGAGTCACCCATCGCTCGCCACTCATCGATGGAGAAAAGCAAGGCTCCATCCTGAAAACGTCCTTGCTCTTTTCCCCAGTCTATTAATCTCTCTAAGTCTTTTTGCGAGATTGATTCCCCTCTCTTAGAGAGCATAGCGAGAAGGAGACTCACCGCTGAATTCCACTCCATTCTCGTCCCGGTTGACCTGGGGGCGTCCCCTCCTCCTTCAGCCGGGCTCGTGGTGCTACGCCTCCACGCTGCCTCTCAGCAGATTTTGAGGACCATTGTGGTTGTCCATTTATTTCCAGCGGTTCTAGGCCCCTTTCCTGGGGTCCCTGTTCCGGGCGCCACTTGTCACAGCACGCACGTCGGAGATCACGAGACAATACCAATATGGTTAGGCAAGTGATTTGTTTATTGATAGAACAATCAGAGTTTTATGCATTTGTGAAAGGCGTGCTGCAACATGGCGTTATTTGATTGGTTGGCTTAAGCAAGTCTCTGTATGCTCTTGCTGTTTCAAAGTTTCTGCTTTTCCCAGCGCTTTGCTTTCTGCTGTTCTTGCAAGTTACTTGTTTCAAGGCATCAAGGACAACTCAAGAGTCCAGCACGTCCAAGTAAACATGCCCGTTGTCACGTAGATAGTTTCCCACACCTATCCACCCTCGAATGGTGTAGAGGAGAAGTATGTGGGCTGTGGTTCTAGCAATCTCTCCCTACCAATCCTTCCTCTTCACATTTTTCCTCTGCTTCGGTGTGGTTCATCCATGGGATGTAGACTTTTGGGAATATCCATCTGCTCCAGAGGCTGCAAGGAAATTATTGCTCTGCCATGGATTACCTCCTCTTCTTTCTCTTTCTCTGACCTTGGTGTTTCATCTGCTATTTCTCACTCTTTTGTTCCCTCATTTTCTCTCTATTCAGCATTTTCTCCCTTTCTTATCTTTTTTTCCCAGATGTGCTATCAGCTTGGCTGGTGCACTCAGCTGTATCTGCTGGGATCTTCTGGAACAATATCAGTCCCTCATGGGGCAGCCTGGCCTCTCCTCACATAGGCCTTTCCTGCAGCCTTTGCTGCCTAAATCCTTAACACCTACACCCAGCATGTAAAGTTGATGCGGAAGAAGCCTAGCACAAATCTTTAAGAATTATTTAATGAAAACCAGAAAAAAAAGGAGGGAAAAACAAGGACAAGAACCCACGCCTCTCCATTTCTAACTATTTTCATCACTAGATGGCAAAATCACACTCACAATTGCTATTCAAGGTTGCAGAAGGTTGCTCAAGTTCCAGCTACCTAAAAATTACATTCGTCACACGGCAGCCTGCTTCCGTTTTAGATCTACACTCGAAGGCTTTTAGGAAGATATCTTCTGATCCTTAATCAGTGTGCTGAGTCAGAGCCATTGTAATTTTCAGCTGCTGGTTTTTTTTCCTGTAAATGAAGCACAACTGTGGTCCACGCTGTCTTTTGTTGAGGAGATATTTCCTACAAACCACATGATTATGTAAAGCATAATTCAGTTCACAAGTCTTTCCTTAAAAAGCAGATATTTAAAGTATTCAAAATTTTAAAAGCTGAAGCAAATTTCCATGTGTTTTTAGAGAGGCCAAAGCAAGCATTTTTGGTATTTCAGTCATACTGGACACTGCTAACACTTGATCTGAACTCCATAGTTATCAGGAATTCATTTTAGTGCTGTAGTCCTGATGCTATATTGTGCATTGTTATTTTTCCCACTGCAAGTATATTATTGTTATATTTCAGAATTCTAAGGAAGACAAAAACTATCATTCTGTACTGTTCAGGTGACTTTAAATACCCTATCTCATCAAAGAGAGCAAACAGAGCATCTTTTTAGAACTGGCTCTAAGAAGAATGAAATGTTACTGTTGAATGTGACAGAGGGAATGAAATCAGCAATAGCTTCTTATTTCTACATATCGTAGTTTGTGACAACAAGCATATTTCAAGGCAAAGTGGGACATAAAACAAAAATATATATGACCTCTATGATTTCTTTTCTCATCAGCTTGTTTTGAGAGCTTATCTTAGGCATCATTTAAAAAGAAAATAGTTCTTTATAATTATTGTTATTATTATTATTAAGATGAAATGTTACAGATTATATTGATATATTCATTTCATGTTTCCATTCTATTTTCAAGACATCTGTAGAGATTTTTCCTCTTTTCAAGGCATTATATAGTTTGGATGAGTTATATTCTTTTTGCAATGGTTCCTTACTTTAATTTCTGTTTGATTTCCCCTAGGCATATTTTTGTTTGTAAATATTTATCTGAATGTTAAACAATATTCTAATACAGCTTTCATTTGTCACTCTTTTCATACCTTCCTCATAGTTACAATATTCTTTCTCAACCAGATGCAATACACGTAATCCTGAAAGCTGCTTTGATCCCAGAAAGAAGCCTGTTGAAGCTTATCAGCATGGATTTGAAAGATATGTGTAACCAAATTTTGTACATGATTAGAATCTGGGTCTATGTACTTACTTAACCGCCTGATTCTACTCTCTTCAGTAAATTTTATCATTGTAATAGAATACACAGCATCAGAACCTTACTTAGAAAAAAAAAAAACTCTAGAATATTTTAAATCTTTTTATTTTCTGATGTTGTGTATCTCTTCTTGTATCTGATATGATCATCTACTTTTTGTCAATGAATTGTCACAATCATTAACAAGTTGTAAAGCTATAGAGGTCATTCTGTAATTCTAAAATAATTTGACATTTTACAGCATGTAAAACTGCTGTCTATAATGAGTGATTATGAGTGACTTTTAAGATAGTATTAAACAAAGCATGTGGGATTTAGAATTAGGAAATGTAGGAATAATCTTCCTTTTTAGCTTTTCTGTCCCGTTATACAGTGCCCAAAATAAATGCAAGAGGTGCAACATTCTTTTTGTGTCTGCTTCATAGATTTTTTTCTGTGCTTCCAGCATTCAGATTACTGCCAAATTTTCATACGATATAAATTTTAATAATGTTAAAATGCAGTTAGAGTTGTGAACAATATTGTTGCACTTGTACTAACATTGCAAACAGAAAACAGCTTCCACAGAGATGTCTTAGTAACTAATTTGCCTTAGAACTCACTAGAAATCTTTCCACACAAAGAGTAAGTAAGCATAAATTGTTTATAATTAATTTATAATATGTACACAATGTCTATGTGAAGTCCGCGATCAGTTTGTAAACCCCTGGATGTACAGAATATATTATAATGAACAATTCACAGTCCCTAGTAATGCAATTAACTGATTACTGGGAGCAATTATTTAGAGATGTAAATATGTACTTCTTTATGAGTTTATAAGTTTGCTTATGTGATTTAATATTTATGAAGGCAAAGTCCTATCTTCAGGCTAACTTAAGTACATTAAAAGAAAAATCAGAACTGATCTGGAAACTGCTTGTGCTGTTCCATTGTTGTTGGATATTTTATGCTGTCATGTAAAATATGATTTCTATAGGACAAGTAAAGGTAGAACTCAGAATATCCTAATTCATTACTTGCATTATGTACCTTTTAGCTTTCTTTCAATATTTAGCTTTAATAACTTTCACTGAAATGTTTTTTGGCAACCACTACAACTAACTTAATAATGCATTGCATTCAGCAAAGCCTAAAAGCCAGGAGATGTTAAAATTCTTTTTAACGTATTTTCACAGTGCGGTTTTGTCATTAGTGTGAACTGAATAGTAAAATAATATAAACCATTAGAATTAAAGCAATAGACCTGAAAAGGGATTGATTGACAACTGAGGAGCTAGACAGACAGATTTCAGAGGAGAAGAAAGTTAAAGAAAAGAACAATTGAGTACATTCTAATAAAGACAACACAAAGAAAGAATATATTATTCAATATCAAAAGGCAATTTCTGTGAATAAATAAGGAATTAATGAAGAAGAACATCCTCACGCTTCATTTCAATTTGAGAAACAGCTCAAATCTGTACTTAGCTATGGAATCAGATCCTTTTGGATCAGATTGGGTTAAATATTGTCAGTATCTGGAACAAATAATTTGCGTAGGACCCTTTCTTGCTTTTTAAAGCACATGATGTCTGCTGGTAAAATAACAACAATAATTGTTAAATGCACTAAAACACGCGTGCCATACAAACACATTAATGATGTGCTGATTCACATCAAAACACTTTGTTTCTTGGCTTTTCAGGATTTTGTCTGTAATCCTGTCCAGGGCGTTTAATTTCTTTAAATTTCCCCACTACAGATGTAAAACACTAAATCAAAATATTCCTTAGTATTTAATATTTTTTGTATTCAAAAATACATGAGAGATGTGCAGAAGTAGAGCCGATAGAAACATTTAATTTTGAAGATGGGTTTTATAAGGAATGTAACAGTATTCCTAGAACTATTTAAACAAACATTTTTAGTAGAGAGATAATACTTGTTAGTGAAGCTGTAGGTATAAAAATATTTTGCAATAGTAATACATAGGTGATAAAAGCAAAAATATTAAAATCATAATGATTTTGTCGTTTATTTACCCTCTCTTTGTTTTGGAGGAGCTGATAACCACTATGGCACGGTACCAGCAAATATTAAATCTAAAAGATTTAAAAGATATTCTAACTCCAATAATCTTTAATAAATCATTAAAACTGAAAATATATATGTATTTCTTTTGTTGAATACATAATTTCACACAGTAATTCTTTTTTACTTCTTTCTGTAGTTCATATATTCACATTTTTTTCCTAAAGCAACTTAAGACTGAAATATTCAGTTCCTTGAAGTTCAGTTCAGAAGGAAGGAATAGTATAGCTACAATTGCACTTGTGGGCTTTCCTTTTGAAGACACTGCTGTGGACATATTTGCAGCTGTTGCTGGTTTGTCATTTATATTTTCAAATTCACATTACATATACTGAAAAATAAAATTTGATGCCACGTCTAAGTAATCATCAGAATAACAATAACGCCAAGCAAAAGCATACTGAAAAGCAGAGCTGACTTTGAGAAGTCTGATTATTAGGACACACAAGTATAATAGAGGGTTTCCAGGGTTTCCAACTTTGCGGTACCAAGCCATCTTTTCTAGGCTGAACTGGCTGAGGCTGGAGGTTTCTTGGGTTATAACACGTATCCTAGGCATGAAGATAACATATCACCAGAAACTGAAGTTCTGAGCTGATTTTTTTTTCTTAGAGATTGAAAGAGTAGCTGAGTTTACATTCCTATTCGGAATGGACATTCCATTCTACATTCCTCTGAGGGACTGAACAGGAACAGCAGGAAAATAGACCCCTTCTTAAGCAAGGCTTAACTTTTTGCTTCTTAAGGCGTAGCAAACAGTTGCTGGGAAAATTAGATAACATTATATGGGGCCGGACAAGAGATGAGGAGATAGCTAAGCCGCTTTCCATTATCTATCAGCATTCCTGGTCAACTGGAGAGGTCCCAGAAGACTTGCCAATGTGACTCTCACCTACAAGAAGGGTCGTAAGGAGGATCTGGGGAACTACAGGCCTGTCAGCCTGACCTTGGTCCCAGGGAAGGTGATGGAGCAGATTGTCCTGAGGGAGATCATGCGGCATTTGTGGGACAACCAGTGGATCAGGCCTAGCCAGCATGGGTTTGTGAAGGGCAGGTCCTGCTTGACCGACCTGATCTCCTTCTATGATCGAGTGACCCGTCTGGTGGATGAGGGAAAGGCTGTTGATGTGGTCTACCTAGACTTCAGCAAAGCCCTTGACACTGTCTCCCACAGTATTGTCCTGGAGAAGCTGGCAGCCCGTGGCTTGGACAGGTACACCCTCTGCTGGGTAAGGAGCTGGCTGGAGGGCCAGGCCCAGAGAGTGGTGGTTAATGGAGTTAAATCCAGCTGGTGGCCGGTCACGAGTGGTGTTCCCCAGGGCTCGGTGCTGGGGCCTGTCCTCTTCAATATCTTTATTGATGACCTGGATGAGGGCATTGAGAGCACCCTCAGTAAGGTAGTTTGTAAGTAAGTTTGCAGATGACACCAAGCTGGCAGGAAGTGTCGATCTGCCTGGGGGTGGGAAGGCTGTACAGAGAGATCTGGACAGGCTGGACCTCTGGGCAGAAGTCAATGGGATGAGGTTCAACAAGACCAAGTGCCGGGTCCTGCACTTTGGCCGCAACAACCCCAGGCAACGCTACAGGCTTGGGGCAGAGTGGCTGGAAAGTTGTATGGAAAAAACGGACCTGGGGGTATTAGTTGACGCTTGGCTGAGCATGAGCCAGCAGTGTGCCCAGGTGGCCAAGAAGGCCAATGGCATCCTGGCTTGTATCAGAAATAGTGTTGCCAGTAGGAGTAGGGAAGTCATTGTCCCTCTGTACTCAGCCCTAGTGAGGCCCCACCTTGAGTACTGTGTCCAGTTCTGGGCCCCTCACTGCAAGAAAGACATTGAGGCCCTGGAGCGTGTTCCGAGGAGGGCGACCAAGCTGGTGAAGGGTCTGGAGCACAGGCCTTATGAGGAGCAGCTGAGGAAGCTGGGATTGTTCAGTCTGGAGAAGAGGAGGCTCAGGGGGGACCTTATTGCTCTCTATAACTACCTGAAGGGAGGTTGTAGTGAGCTGGGGGTCGGCCTCTTCCCTCTTGTAACTAGTGACAGGACGAGGGGGAATGGCCTCAAATTGCACCAGGGGAGATTTAGGCCGGACATTAGGAAGGACATTAGGACTATTTTTCTGAAAGAGTGGTCAGGCACTGGAATGGGCTGCCCAGGGAGGTGGTTGATTCACTGTCCCTGGAGGTGTTCAAGAAACATTTAGATATAGCGTTGAGAGACATGGTTTAGTGGGGTTGTTGGTGGTAGGTGGATGGTTGGACTGCCTGATTCAAATTGTATAATATTCAGTAGCTAAAAATCTTTCACCTATGTGAAATGCACTGCAAATTAAATGGTGTTTCTATAATACCTTACTTACTGAATTTTTTCACCTTTTATTCACTTCCTAGCAAGTGACCATGCTTGTAAAGAAGCAAAAGATTAAAATATGTTGAGAAACCACATGCCAATTATTTACTTGCCTGGACGTAGATAGTCTGCCTCACCTAATAGCAACATGTCCACAGATACTTTTCAGTAATGATTAACTCTGCAGTTAAAGAAATATCCTACTTTGATAATTACAGCATACATTTATTTTTCCTAATTTTCACTATTACTGTGATTATTCCTTATCTCTAACATATATAGGTTTACTTACAAAGAGAGATGAAAGAAACTCTCTCTCTGAGCCTGATTCAATTTATTTTACCCTTTGTATGTACTGTTTTATTCTTCATCTGAAGTTTAGATGTAGCATACTCCTTTGGGAGGAGGCTGCTCTTTTCCCCACCTCTTCTTTTAATATGTTCTCAAGCTCTAATTTTTGTTTGCTGTTTTAGGCAGAGGAACGAGGGATATGTCTGCCACCATTGCCATCTACTATGAAAACTCCATTTTCTGCTTTATTTTGCATTCAGTTTCACAGGAAGTGCTGAATACCTGGAAAAGTTGGAAGTTATGAACTATGCTTTGCATATCACTTTATAACCTTTTTCTCTACCTTTCCTCATGATCACTTCAATTAATACTGAGGAGTGCTCTCAAATCAAGTGATCTCAGACAGAACACCAATCTATATATTCATATATAAAAGTATGAAACATAACTTAATTTCTTTGCTAAAACAGTCATAATATGTCATTGTCTTTCAGAGTAAAAATAAATTGAAAACATGTTATCAAATTATAGTTATATTTACTGATTCTTTTATTTTAAAAATCAGTGTTACTGTTTCATTTTAGGTTTAAATCCGTTGAAAGTACAACACAATTAAAACACCTTAATTTTTAAATCTGCTTTTTCAAAATAAGGATTCATAGTTAAAACCATGTAAGGGAATTATAAGTTAAGTATGTTCATAAGAAGGAAAAACATTTTTATTATTTCTAATTAAATGAACTTATGCTGAAATCTTAACTAATTATCTAAAAGCAAAAAGAAAATAAATAAAGAAAAAGAAAAAGAGAAGTATTTATGCTGAAAGTATATTGACCTTAAGTTTGCTGACATATTTCTTCTTTTTCATTTTGCATGCTAGAGCCAAACGCTTGTCTCTACGTGCAGCCCTAGAGCCAAAAGTAACATACAGCTCATGTAATACGGTAAATGCTATCTTCAGTCAGGAAGTCCCTCCTGTGATATTTAAGTGCCAAAAAAGGATGATCTGTAAAGTGAAGACAAGTACATAGAATTCCTGAGTATCTAAAACTGCCAACAAGACAAATTGTTTTTCTAGTTAAGTGCCTAAGAAACCCATTAGTACCACTTCCACTCGGAAATCAAAATGAATGCAACCTAAGAGCAGGATCTGTTTATAAAGTGAGCCTACGGCACGCAATGACATTGCTGGCACCTGCAGCATAAATGAGGAAACTGTGAGAAGTTGTCCTGGTTTTGAAGATAACTAACTCATTATTATTAAAGTGAACAGCAACTGTGGCTGGATTCAGTTTACAAACACATCCTGACAGAGGCACCAAATCCTGCAAGCTGCACAGCAGGAGCCTGCTCAAGACAGTATATTCTAAACTTCTACCCTTTTTCTTATGCAACAGATTTTCAAATGAATTAATATCTATTTATAACAAGTACATTTACCTTCACTGGATAAATACCTTTGCCCCATGTCTGGTAATTAGGTCAGTCCAGATATAGCTAACACTGAAAAACGAGAAAACTTCCTATTGTTCCTTAGCTTATGTTTCCACTAGCTGTTGTAGTGATTTTATGAGTTAGCCATCATTCACGAAATTTCTGATGTTTAGCAGTTAATTAGAAGTGAAAACTGAAGAAATTAGTTTTTAGATGATTTCTCACTATCTTCTGCTTTAACTGGATGTGAAATGCCTATACTCGCATTGTTCTGTATTTGTTTATGTATCTTGTTGTACAGGTCCTAGACCACTTGGATAGATAGCTTTTATATAAATTCAATTATCATCACTGCTGTTTCAGCTGGTTTTGCTGACAGCTAAGAAGGATGTGATATTGTGTGTGTTTACAATGAAAAATCATTTTCAAGTCAAGAGGATAAGAAAATTCAAGTTTCACCCTACAGGTTTTTTCTCAATAAAACAACAACAAAGGAATCTGTTAAAGATCAGATCTTTTAGAGAGTTTGGTGTTTTGCTTTGTTTGTTTTTTCATTTGCTTTGATTTTCTTGTTATAAGTTTATCACCCTGAGAGATTCTAAGGAACTGAAAATCATAGGATTAGTCCTCAAAGTTTGCAACTTTCAGTTTAGCATTTCTGGCATGCAAAAATCCTAGACAATCTAGAAGGATCCCAGATCTAACAATATGAGCAAATAATTTACAATTAATTTTATTTCTTTATGCATCCCAACTCTTTCTTTCAGCAATAGTTATAATTTTCTTTAAATTAAAAACTCTTATGATCCTAAAACATTTGAGTCATTTTTAATTAGTTTAGTTATCTACAGACTGGGAAGAAAGTAAGATAGTAATGTTCTATTTCACAGTTGGTAAGGATGAAGCTAAGAACATCATTGACCTACAAGTCACAGAACAAATCTGAAATAAAGCAAAAAAATACAGTCTACTTCAAGTCTTGACTCATATCTAGAATTTTTAAGGGGGATTTGCTTCATATTCATTATGAAATATATGTATTGTTTTATATGTATATATCTGTAACAAATTCATTACTAACATAGTGCCATGTTTTAAAATCAATAAATATTTCTTCATAGCTGCATATCTAATGGCTTCTCCAAACGTTATTCACTCCCTGAACAAGAGGGAACACTAAAACATATAGTCAGTCAATAGCATGTGGAGGAAGCCTGTACTGCAAGTAATGTATTTGCCATACTAGCTCCTTGTTTTTGTTGAATATCTATCAAGAGACGATAACATAGTACAAACTGCAGAACCACAAAAGAATACACAACTCTGCTAGTTTTCTCATGGATCCTCCTTACTGCTTTGTCTGCCACCTAGTGTCAAGCATGTGGATTCAGATTAGTCTTTTCATTTATTTATTTATTAGTAAATAAATGATGTAAACTTGTACTTTCTGACTTTCTCTTGTCCCCACCAGTCTCCAGATTATTTTTTTTTTCATAAATTTGACGTTTAGAAAGTCCATGAAATGTCAAGGTAAGTGCAGCATTGCTAATTAGAATATAGCTTTAAGGTATGTTTTATAGAGCATTTTGTCTGCAGTAGAGAGCTGCAGAAATTGATTTTGAATGATGGAAGCTGCTCTGTTCTTCATCAGGTCTTTCTAATAAGCTTAAGAAGAGATAAATTGCACATCTTATCATGATCTCTGGTTAAACTGCTCAAAATACTTCATTCAGATTTTTGTGAAAGCATCCACTTCAATGGACCAAACCCCCACTTGTTTTTTGGGGGATCAGAAGTTCACACTACAGACATTAAATGAGTCTCCAATATACACAGCTCTTCAGCTTCCAAACCAGATCAAGCAACCTCTTGACACCTGTAAAAATTTCCCCTTGTAGGTCCACAGGCAATGGGTATCCAAAGGTTTGAACAAATTTTTCTGAAAACAAAATGTGGTTTATTTCCACTTACAAAAGGTATTCTCTAGCAAAAGCAAACAAAAACACATGTACATGCCCACCTGCCCACGCTTGGCATTTCCTCCGCATCTAAATGAAGACATATTTAACATTGCCTCCATTTCAGTCTGCTTCTAGACTCATTTTCTTGATGTGTTATTCAGAACACTTGTTGTCCATTTAATTGATACTGTAGTCACTAATCGTTGTCCCACATCCTATCCCACAAATCAGACGTTATCTCACTGACTCTTTTGTTTTGAACTGTATTTTTAACTGTTATACAGTCATTAAGTCAGAAGTTCAATTTCCACAGCTATTACAGTGGGTTTTGTGTTCAGATGATTGTCAGTCTGCTCCTCAGTTGATCCCTTAGTGCTTTATATTTTTCAGATTTTCTATATTATATGTAAAATTGCATAGGAAAAAAACAAATTGCAGTGTAATAAAATATTAACATTACCAATAGCTTCTTTAGTGTGCTCTAATTGTCTCTATAATTAACTGTGAGTAGTAACATTTCTGAGCTAAAACATTATACAATCGATTCTTTGTTAAAAAGTTTTTTTCAAGAAAGAGCGATAGAACATTTACTAGTAGTGTAATTAATTAGTCTCAACTGTAATTAAAACACAAAAATAATCTGATATAGCCGGAATAAATCTTACTTTGAGGGCCTTTAAGCATGGAACATTATCTTATGAGCAAATAATATATGTATCCATATAATCTGTAGCCCTCTTAAAGGAAATTTGCGCCAGGGGAGATTTAGGCTGGACATTAGGAAGTACTACTTTTCTGAAAGAGTGGTCAGGCACTGGAATGGGCTGCCCAGGGAGGTGGTTGAGTCACTGTCCCTGGAGGTGTTCAAGAAACATTTAGATATAGCGTTGAGAGACATGGTTTAGTGGGGTTAATGGTGGTAGGTGGATGGTTGGACTGGATGATCTTGTAGGTCTTTTCCAACCTAGCTAATTCTATGATTCTATGAAATAACTCTTTTTAGGAGATTTTGTAGCTATGTGATCAGAAAAAAAGGCATTACAAGTCTTCAGTCATCAGTAGAAGATATAGATATTTTGTGTTTACTTTTAAACTGTAGCATTGAAGTAGTTTGAAAAGATCTTAGCCTACCACAGTCGTAAGATTTTTTGTTGTTGTTAGCTTAAAATATTGTAATAACAGTAATTCACTGGTAATAACTGGTATCAACAACTAAGCCAAAAGCCAGGATGAGGCAAAGGAAAAACTATTTCTGTTGAGATCAAAAGTAGGCAAATCAGGTGTTACTGTTTGTTTGCTTCTTTTTCTATTGATTAAGCCAATACAACTAAACCCTAGACTAAATCATGCAATCTTCATAGAAAGGAACATTTCTAAGCATGATTTCAGTGGTCTTTGCCTGACTACTCACAGCATGTAGTGCTGGGTCATATACGAAAAATTAACAGTAAAAAACTTTAAAGGCTCACTCAAAAAACAGCTTCACTAGCCCAGCAAAACCATAGCCGTAGCACTGCAGTTTTTGGTTTAGGTTTAGTTTGCATCTCTACAAATTCAATGTACATACATGGAGACCTTTGCAATACAAGAAATGCATTCTAAATTCCTCCCTCTGTGCCTTTTCATTTTAATTGCCATTATTAAAGGGAAATTATTATAGGAAAAGGAAATGCATAAATGTTGTTTTAATATTTTGCCTTTAACCCACATGAGTAAGAAAATTCAAAGATAAGGCTTCCAATTAATCTTTAACTTGTAACATAAAGGAACTGATTTCAAGCCTTAACAACATTGCAATTATGAAGGCACAGGGGGGATGTACTGTGGACATAGTCAAAGTTTTAATCCTACATTTGTCTGGCCCTTGTGAATTTATTAGAGCTTTAAAATTTAACGTCTTCTCCGTGTGTGATATAAACATGTGTGTTCTTGACCCACTTTGAAAAACAACCACTAGTGAAATACCATTTGCATTAATCATTCAGGAGCTTTGCAAAAATATTGCATCTCAAGAGATTTTTCCACTGAAGTTTGCACTTCCCAGCTTAGTTTCATTACTTTTTATATATATTACTTTGCAGCAGTTTGTTGTTTATTGTTGGCTTTAGAACTTATTTCTATTTCATTCCAAAGATATACACTGTCACTTAATATCCTAAAAAAATCATTACTTTTTATGTAATTAATTTTCCCCTGACAACTACAAAAATTTCTCCGTAATATAACATCTTGCAAAATGAAATTCTATTTTCACACTTTAACCACTATGTGGTAAGACTACAAAGGAAATGTTTGCACCATGTTCAAATAATAAGTAGATCACTCATTTTTTTTTCACATGATTTCACTAGATTTTTTACAGGAATAAGAATTTCCACTAACAGTTTTCCTTGCAAGACTAAAACCTAAGATTATTGTGTATTTGTAGAAATTTCTTTATCTATATTATGTTACATAATGTCATGAATATTCTGTGGCTGTTACTGGCACTAGTAACATATTAGCATTTAAGAAATAATTATAAATTAATACTTGAAGCCATGTATCTGGATATAGCAAATGCTTAGCAAAGCTAAGCATTGCTACACCCCAGTTTCCTTGTGAATACGATTCTGAAATCCATTACTCATGAGGAGCAGATTTAAATCAATGCAGACCATTTTAAAATCCATACTTTATATCTTTGCAAGAAAAAGTAAAAAGAGACTGAAAAATATTCATTGCCAAAAGTTTGTTTTCAACCTTAGGGAGTGACACAATGCTTGATACCTCAACACCTATTTCAGACAAAAAAGGTATTCTTGGTTCCTGGACTGAGTACTAATTCCAGTTTTTTACTTTTAAGAAAACTAGATATAAATCTAGGCTTGTAAGAGAAGGTGATGTAGAAAATTTAAAATTAAATAAGAACGATGAAAATTGTCAGGCCTACAACTTCAATATTTAGTGACGCTCAGTGACTTAAGAAGGTTCTCTAGAATCCTGTTTATTTTCAATATTAGAAGAATATGTTTCATAAGAATCATTTCTTCAAAACTGACAGAGCTGGTAATGTTATCCAACATTAATACTTTCAAATACGTCCTGTTCTAAGACATTTTCTACAGATATTTACCAGTAATCCAAATATTGACATTTTGACCTGCAATTTGCTTTAGAAAGAAAGAAAAATCTAGTTTATTTTATGGAAAACAATAACTACATATATTGTTCTGCCTATGTTAAAATACTCTATGCTTTTATTTGCAATGTTCTAGCACCTGCCTATTTTGGAACAGGGTCTTTCCTCCCTATGTTAAAATACTCTATGCTTTTATTTGCAATGTTCTAGCACCTGCCTATTTTGGAACAGGGTCTTTCCTCCTTACATCTGACCTAAATCTCAATTCTAGTTTAAAGCCATTCCCCCAGTTCTATTGCTATCTGTCTGTGTAAAAAGTCATTCTCCCTCCTGCTTATAAGAACACTTTAAGTATTAAAGGCTGTAATGAAGTCTCCAAAACCTTCTCTTTTCCAGTCTAAACAAGCTCAGAGCCCTCAACTTCTCTTCTGTTGTACCCCCCCCATATTTAAATAAATTGAAGCTTCTTGATTGAACATCTTCCTCTCTAGCCAGCATCATTTTCTTATGTTACTAATGATAACATCTATGAAACTATGGAATGGTATTAACAAAAAAACACCAGCTTTACACTGCTATCAAACCAAAAAGTTGGTACATTCTGAACATCATTTCTATCTTTTATTTTGATTTGCATCTCTTATAAAAAAAATGCTTGAGTAAAAACAATTAGTTGTACTAAACCCTGAATTCACTTTTCCTGATATTATCAGCTAACCCTTTGAAAGAACAGTAAAAGAACCTGTATTTTAAGTTGCAGCTGATAAAGCTTTTGCTGAAAATAATGGCCTAAAAAGGGATAACATCACAACAGAATCAGACAATATCATTCAATTGTCTGTTCTATGATTTGTAAAGAAATGTGCTATCATTTCTTGGTTTAGGATTATGAAGACCACTTCTCAGGTAACACTCACTGTTTGTGGAAAGCTTTTCATGGACAGAATCAGATAAACAGGATGCTATCCTCTGAGACTGCTGAAAACTGATTTAACACACCAAATTTCTTTTTTATTTTTTGTCTTTTAAAAAAGTCAAACAGCAAGCTTTCTCACTCCATAAGCATCTTAGTATGCAATTCAGGATCCAAGCCATTAATATAGGTCTTGTTGAGTTTTAATGTGACTGAAAGAAGAAAGAATTTGCCTTAGGTTGTCAATGCTGAAAAAGCAGAAAATAAGGCAAATGTACAACTTATTGAAAGAAATCTGTTTGTAACAAAGAAAAAAAGTAGCCATGGGCTTTGAAGAAGATAGCCATATAAGTGGTTCAATCATGACATACTGATTTTGAAACTCTACATCCTTAGCCAGTAAATACAGTCCTTTTCAATACACAGAGAACAGTTGCACAGTCTACTTATAAAAGATGAATATATTAATATTTATATAAAAATGAAGGAGAAAAAATAAATTCCTTATTAAATCATTCAGGGAAATTCATCCATGTATGTGGTGTACCTGAATATATAAGATGTTTTGTTATGCTTATACATGAAGTGTAGTAGTAAAATGTCTCTAGAGAATATAAAGTAGAAAAGGAAAACCCAGACTTCAGCTTTAAGGAAAGGGTCATTTTTTCTTATGGTAAAAAGAAAATAACGAAGTAAAATTGTATTTTTTTTCTTTAAGTGTTCTTCAGAGGACTGAAAATCAAAAAATGTTTGTGTAACATTCTCACACACTACAGATCAGTACTGAGTGAAATACTCATTGCTGTGAAAAATGATTCAAATGTAATGAGCTTTTATTTGACCCCATCAATAGTTCCTCTGCCTTTTAAAATAAACTTAAATAGTTTATGTGATTTCATTAGAAAGTGTTTTCTTCTAACCTTTGAGATACTTCAAGCATGAATATAAATAAATTTCAGAAAATGCAACTCTATCCTTCTCCCAGATAAAAGCTGGTTTTGATTTTCATATGAAAGTCAGATAGTTGCGCTTACAACTCTTTGTTTTAAGAAAAACAGAAATGTCATATGGACATCAGAGAAGTGTGTGGTATAATTCTTTCAATACACTGAAATATTTCTGGGCTTCTGTCATAGTTTTTTTATTTAAGAAATTTTATGCTATACTAGAGGCCTTATGCTGTGTGTATGGAAGTCAAAAGTACTGTTGATCTCAAAGTTCACGCTCAACTGACTTCCAAGAAGAAATAAAGAACAAAAGAAGATTTTAAAAAGAATTTTAAAAGCTGGATGCCAAGAAGATTACTTTTGACACATATAGACCTAAATTCGAAATGACTAGCTCTGTTGGAAGGATGAGGAGAAATCCAGTTCTCTAAAAATAACCCAACTTCATCAATGAATGTGGTGTGGTGTTTCTGAAAACTTCCATTAAACTTGGATTATGTTGCCAAAAAATGTCTGTGTTGTGATTCACTGTATCTAAGTTAAGTGACTACATTTTTCTTTAGGCAATTTTTTATGCTCAAGATCTAGACTGTCTCAGCTTCTGAGATGTATACCTAAGGCTAACTCTTTTAAATAATATTGACAATGGTCTTCTATCTTTTGCTTAATATCTTATGCTGCAGCATTTTCCTAGGAAGCTAGAAAGGTAATTCTGAGCCTAACTCAGCTGCAAAGGAATTAAGGTTGTATCTTAAGGAAATACTTATAATCATCAAGTTGAAAGGGAAACAAACTTTCCTCTTAAACTGCCTTCTTTTGTTTTTAAGCCATACATACTTGCATTGTATTAGACCACAACTGGGGGCGAGGTGGGGGGGAAGAAAGAAAGGACTATTCGCTGGATTAGACTAATCCAAATGAGAGTATTTAGAGAGTATTTAGTCAAACAGCCTCTACTTGTTTTGTTATCACACTTCACATTTTCAGCAGAAACACAAAGACATGATTTCCCCCCTGTCATGGTTTTGTGATTTTCGGTTATTGGTATTCCACATCATAACATCATGTAGTGGACATACCTAGTTCTCAGAAGAGAAGGACTACTACAGTCCCCACGGCACTTTGCTCCTTTGTTACCATTTTCCAGCCGGAGGGAAAAGATA
>NC_034412.1:78224724-78252658 GCF_002078875.1 Numida meleagris | reverse complement strand
CTCCTCAGATTGTTGCCGCTGTTCTTTGCTCTCAGGGCCATCTCCCTACCCTTTTCCCCTTTCCCCTTTTTCCCGGGGCGTGGGCCCTTGGGTCCCCCGTCCCCTTTGTCACGGAATCGGGCCTAACGCCCGTAAACCGTTGACACCCCCCCCACGAAAGATAATGAAATCTATAAAGGAAAATTCCTGGTTTCTCTGACAAGTACCAGGAAGCAAGTGATTGTGAAGTAGCTGTACAGCACTACAAGCTAAGCCATCAGAATTATGACTGGCTTTTCAGAATAGTCTTAAATATCTGACTGCCTGTTCAATTGTGCCTTACTCAGGTAGAGAAATAGTATGAAATAGGTAATTATATCCCCAAAATAAACACCTCTAAAAATGTGTGAAAGTGTTGAAGATGTCAACTAATCCTTTTCGTGCATACAAGCTCAGACCTGGCAGTAAAGACTGTATAATTATGGAATAGTTGTTTAGAAATTAAATAGGACTTCAGATGCCCTTGATAAGATTTCAGCAGAACTAGTGCCATTCAGCAATTCATCGATTTGTTTCAAAGGTATTTTAGAACCAAGAAAGTAGCTTGATGTAGGAGATGAGTATACCTAAATCATGCCTTCTAGTGAGAAGTTAGGTAAACAAAGGCAGAAGGAAAGAAGAAATAATGCAGCCATAGGAAAAAAGGAGAATATTTTACACATATTTGAATGGATTTGAGGTGTAGCTGCTTTTTCATCTGTCTGTGACTCTCCACCATGATTTTCTTTAATTTCTTCATCTTTTATTTCATTACAAATATTAAACAACTCTGAATGTTTAGGACAATGGAAAATGGGGTATAGTATTCCAACACTTATATTTCATTGAGTTAGTTAACAAAATGAATGATGAAAAATAATTAACGGTATAAAAAATGTGTTTTAAGTCTACAACCTTAAATTGCCACAATTTTACACCATTTCTAAGTGTGTCTGAGGGGCGCATGCACCCATGAATAGGTACATTCTCCAAGGTCACCAACATTTGAAGAACCTAGTAATTCTTAAGCATAAATTTCATAAAAATCAATGGAGGATTGAAAACAGGTTTTGATGGATCTAATCCAACTCTGACTATCAATAGTAATCTCCCTATGCAAAAAAAATAAACACTCACCTGTTTAAAAAATCCCAAATGCTAGGATGTCAAAAAATGAAAAATGATGGAATCCAGCCCATGCCTAACAAAAGTACAAATCTTCATTTCCTGTTAGCACATACCTGATGAATGCTTCCTCCTCCGACACACAGATATTTAAAGAGGTCCAAAAGTTAAAATAACAACTTTTTAGAAGATTGCTTTGGATTGAGTCTATGACATGATACAACATTTTGCAATATATCTAGAGTACAAGATCAAAATCTAACCTGTATATTCACAGCACCATTTAAAGGAGAAACAGTCTCAGGCTGACTCCATCAGGATCAGTTTCTTCCACATTTCTGCTTTTATTCTTACAGCTTATTTTGCTTTGCGCTAATAAGAATATCTTTCTGCGATTGCCTACTCTTAGGCAAGTGAGTGAGATAAGTAGTCTGCTAAAGGAAAATAGTTTCATACGTAAACTTGTTTCCTCTGCTGGTACACAATAAAGTGAACTGTTATTAATGTAAGGATTTGACTTCTGTGCGGTGACATTAGTATTTACACATTTTATCTCTTCATTAACATCTCTTAGTACAAAAAGATATAAATATGTCTTTCACACCCCAGAAAAAGTAGAGAATACTTTAATAAAAATGAGGGCTATGCTGCTTGTCTGTATGTATAAGGAAAATAAGGTAAGGGAAATAATCTTTCTCCCCTTTCCTTCTCTGAACTCTAAGGTATCTGGAAGCTGAGAAACAAGAGGACAAAATTTATGTATAAAGGTTATTTTGTTCATTAGACCAACTGATAAAACCGCAAAGAAAAATACATTTGTGCTCAAAAGCCTTTCTTCAGAGATAAATAAGTAGTGAAGCACCTTTCCCTGAATTGCTGGTTAGAAAATAAGATGTGAAATGCTTCTTCTGTGCATCCTGCTTCTGTTGCTGCACTGAACACAGCACTGTGAAGCTTTCAGTCACTTATTCCCATTCAAGTTATATTGTGGTATTGCAAATATTAATTGCGAGATGGTGCCTTACAGGTAGTCTCTCTTTTTGCTGCAGTTCCACTAAACATTGCCATGTCATTTCTTGGTAATGGTAACAAAAGTACAGTCAGTCACAGCTTATGTCCTCCTTTTCACTGTTATGTGCTTGCCCCGATGCCTGAACATCTTGTCAAATTTAATCCTAATCAAACAAGAGAAACAGAGCCATGTTTCCTAACACAACATCAGAAAGCAGGCTTGTTCTAGAAATGTGTTTAGTTTCTGGAGACGTGTATAGAAACAGTACACACACCTTCTATGATGCACATACATGACAGTTTTTTTCATAGTATTTTCAAATGGATATTTAACCATTCTTTTAGAATCAAATATAGCTTTTAAAGTTCTGCAGCACTGGGGCATCACATTCCAGTCACTACAGAACTTGGAGCTCACCATGTACCAGGATTCTAAGTATCAGAAGAATTGTTCCAAGCAAATTTCTGCTACATATAGGAAATTTATATTTGAATTCCCAAGAACCAGTTTAAATCTGAAATATGAACATGTCCTATTTTAGCACTTAGTATACTTTTTTTACCCCACATGCTGTCTCATATCTTGATTCAGGGACACATTGTCTCTGTATTATAAAAAAATAGAATAAAAGATAAAAATCAGATTACAGTGTTTCATGAAAGTGTCAAGTCTTGAAGAGGCAGATGGTGATCCTGGCTTTGCATCCACACAAGGAATTATGAGGCGGTTCAGCACTCATGCTACCTACACATCTGCTGCCTACATAACCACTACCAGAATTAGAAGCAAGGAGCTTCCATAGGACCATGGATTCACCTTCCTCACGGATCTTCAATAGTCAACTAAAAGAAAGTAAAAACTCTTCTCTCTAGTACACAGGCTGAGGCATCTACATGCTCTGAAAAGATTTGTACATACCGGCATATTTCCATACCTGAAAGAGAAAGGAGGAGAGGTGTGTGAGAGCACAGGACTCTAATTATTAGGTTTTTTGTGTTATCATTGTTCTTAACCTATAAGTTAATCCTAACTTAAACTTTGAAAAGTTAGGAAAGGAAGCACTCCTGGCTCCTAATATCTAGATTTCCACCATTCCATCTGTTCTACTATGAGAGATGGAGATTTCTCCAGCACAATTCCTTTCATCTATGCCTACTGGTTCCTTCTCTAGTTATGATTTGGACTGCTCCAAATATCTCCAAAACAAAGTCTGAGGAGGCTTTTGGAAACAATTTTCTTAGTGAACTGACTGCAGAAGTCTACACAGATGAAACTGTGCCAGTTTGCCCTCCAAATATTCTACGAAATCCTCCAAGGCCATCCTCATAAACTAATCACCCAGAGACATACCACAGATTCTCATGTGACAGGTGCCTCTAAACTCCCAATACATAATCCTCTGAGTTTAATAATAAAAAATGCTTCCCTAGGAAACTGTAACTTTGCTTTCACATTAGTTCAGGTATTTTAATCTATAAAATAACTCACTTGCCACAGAATTCCACACCTGTAGTATGGAGGTGCTCTTAAATACTTGAGAGCTTCCCTGAAATATTCATGTTCTATGCAGTGTGGATCTGGTAAACTTCCAGACTAGCTAGCTCTCAGCAGTGCAGAAGTGAGCTAGTCCTTTTCACTTGATCTCAGAAACAGAGTTCCCAGAAACCTCTCACTCCTTGACTGTTTGTTGTTGTGTTTGCTTTTTTTTTTTAACTTGCATAAGCAAAATTCATATTTCTGTCCTCTTGCTTGCTGTTACTATGCCTCTTTCCCTTGCTATCTGTATATTCACTTATGAAAAATAGCAGTAATACAGCACAGCCCTGAGAAAGCAAACATGTGAGTGAGGGAGTCCACAAATATAATTTTTAAAAGGAGATTTTTTGCATCATTTGGAGGTCTTTTACATAGATACTGTTTATAACATTCTTCTACAAATGCACTAACAGATGACGGTAACAACTTCTAGAGCTATTCTGAAGGCAGACCTCTTTTAAAAACTGAACACTCCAGTTGTCTTCCCACTCATTACATCCTACATGTTGTCAATCTTAGTTCCAAAAACTGTCAGTCAAAGATGTAGTGGGAGATGTGTAGCATTTTTTTAAACCACACTAAGGTGGGTATTTCTTTGATTTTCCTTTATTCTCTTGATTGCAAAGTACAGTAAGTGTCTTACATGCATACAACCAAACATAAAAGTATCTGAAAAACAGTATTTTTAAAATTGAAAACAGAACTTTGGTACAATAATCCTTAGGGATAATTAAAGTCATATTGTTAATTACACATCATCCTGATTATTTAATATAGTGGTTCCAGATATTGTAGTGTCATCTTTAGAATTAAGGTTACTGATTTAGCAAGAACAGTGATGAAATATTAACAAAACAGATACAAAGTCACAATAATTGGCTGAAACAAAGCAGGACTTAAACAGTAATATTTTTATCGGAATCTGCTATTAAGCTGCAAGGGGAGGGAGGAGAAGGAGAGATAGAAGGAAGGAGACAGAAAAGGAGTTGGGAAAGAGATAGAGATAGCACAGGGGTGAAAATAAAGACTCATTAATGGATAATTTATCTAGTTTGATATGTGGGGTTTTGTTTTAACACTAATACAATAATTACTACTACTGTTGCAGATGTCTTATACAGCACTATAAACTGAAGTAAAATCCTGCTTTCTTTTTTTCCCCCCCACCTACTAATTTTCTGTGAAAGAGAATTTTAAAAGTATTTGAAGAACTGCATGGCTGCCATGCCCTTCAAACTATTTCAAAAAGCTTAACCATTGCCACTGGTACCAGAAAAAAAGCAGTTTCTCTTGTTATGTCTAATGACATGTAATTTAACTTGCTAGACTTACTGAGCATATTTGCCTGAAGAGCAGTAAGGCTGACCAGCTATTAAATGGGTAGAACAGGTACCAAAATTGTTTTATTGGAAGGTACATGCAGAACAAAACTTCAACAGAAGAGAAAATAAATGAAAACAAAACAGTACTTTCAATCCTGTCAGCAAGATAATATTTCCTTCATCTTTTCTCTTGTAGATGAACATTTCAGTGATCATTCACAGAGAAACTTACTGAGAAACTTTGACATCAGGGTAATTGCTCCCGTTTATGCATGAAAGACTATGAGGATTTTGCGGGATGATCAAGAAATGAAGTACTGTTGGTGGTTATTACATCTTTTAAAAGTACTCTACTTACTCGCAGAAATTGGAAAGATCAACACAACGGAAAAGGTATAAAAAAGAGGTGGAAGGGCCAACATGATAGAAAGGTGCTATAAAGGAAGGGAAGATCACTCACCCATATCAGAAGATTCTAGATTCACAAGGAAAGCTCCACCAAAGAGGAATCTCCAGAAAGAAATCTTTCCTCACTTGCAATCAGCCCTTAAATGAGGCCTAAGAGGGGTGGAGCCAGGTGAAGCAAGGTGCATTGCATTCACCTGTGATCCCAGGCCTGACTGGGTCTTTTTTTCAGGTGCTCAATCAGTGGTTCAGGCTGTGACTTAACAGTTCCCATACATTACTCCATTTGAAATAGCTACGTTCTTCATGTCTGACAAATCTTGATTGCAATGAAAATATTTACATGCTCCTAACTGCAATGTTGCTAAAATGAATGTCAGATGTTGCTAAAATTACCAGTGTTGCTCAATACTAAAGGCGATGTGAATGATTGTCAGCCACTTAAAGAAACTTGTTCTGTGCTTTAAAAATACTTATCTGTTCTAGCTTTTCAACTTGTTAAAACTTTTTTCTGTTCTTCAAAAAGAACTAACTTACTTTAATGGGGTAACATTATCACTTCTCTTTCAATCCCTGACATACAGAATACCAAGAGAATAGATTAATTTTCTATTTGTCTGTCTTCTGTTTTCTTCAATGGCTCTTTGAACTGTAATCTATTTTATGGCTAATCCTTCAGTTTAATTCCCTATTTAATGGCAAAACTGACAAGGGAGAGTTAGCTAAATAACGTTTTAAGCCCTTCACCCTATTAAGGGGCAAAAGAATATAAGAACAGAGAGAATGCAGATATCATACAGATGAGCTTTCACATCTCAGTATTTTTGACACTATTTTGGAATCCCTCAGCATTCTTATCCATAACTGTGCTTTTCAAAATGTCTTTGTTTTCATTTCTAGTGAGAAGTAGATCTCTATTCCCTGTCTAGGGAATATTCCCTGCCTAGGGAATAGTAGTTTCAAAAATCTCTGAGTTGTACCTGTGTCACTGTTTTCTGCGTGTGACATGCAGAAATGGGGGTCATCTCTAAAAAGGCAAAATCATTTCTAAGAATGCAGCTTCAGAATAGAAGTAAACTAATCTCATGTGACCAGCCACAAAAATGTTAAAAACGTGGACAAAATGGACTAGAACTAATTTCTGAGCTACAGTTGATATATTTTTCCGTAGAGCTAATTTCTGAGCTACTGTTGATATTTTTTTCCGTAGATGTTTTAAAATACTTCTAACCTCAGCTTGTATTTTCTTTCCTACTTTTGCAAAATACTTGGAAGTTTTTGAAAAATGCACCATATAAGGGCTAAATTTTGAGTTATCAATGAAGAATGGGAATTTCTCTATTAAATTGAGAATAACCAGAAATACTGAATACTACAGAATGCTGTTGATCCACAAAAGTAAATCTTAAACCATATGTTAACTTCTTACTCTAGAAAAGAGAAAAGAAAGTGGAAAGAGAAGACATTATTAGCAGTTTTGGAAAAGGAAAAAATAACTCTTGACTATTGGCCCATTTGCTATGGGCGGATACAGTATGTATGATTCTTTATAACTCAACTGAATTGCTTCCAGTTTGTATTTCCTTTAAAAACACATATGCAGACATTCCATGAATTATCTGAAAACAACAAAGAGATTTTAACATTGTAAAAACCTACTGCAAAAAAAAAATAATAATTCAAATTTTATCAAATCTTGAAGGTGATAAGATCAATGTAGCAGTTTTTTAAAAAATTATATTTATGGAATAATTCTTCAGCATAAACAATTTTAAATCTTTGCCAAATCAATCAGCAGGGAGTAAACAGTGAAAAGGAGTTTTTATTAATATGGACTATATGGTTTTCAGTATTGATTTTTCACTCTAACAAAAAGTATCAAGTAAAAAATATTCCCCAAAGTACTAAGATAGTCTGTGGCAAAGAAATAGGGAAAAAGATGCCACGTAAATGCAAACAGGTTGCGTTTTCATGTACCAATGGAAGGATGTCATGATTCCAATCTTGCCTGCAGTTTTTTACATAAAAGACACTAGTAATGTAATGTATCAGAAAACCACATTCTCCTGTGAGTATAAATTTTAGAATTCCCAATTAAAAAAAAAAAATACTGGCTACATCACAATTATTTAAAGTATTTAAATGATACAAAACACAAAAATCTGCCTATGGCTATCTGAAATATTAAGTGCAGTTTTGCATCTGAGGTCCCATTCCTTTTTCAAGATGCTGTGTCCTGTTCTCTCGGAGCAAACTTATCTTTTGGAAGTGTCTATTAAGTCAAACAAAATTTGCCCTTTAAAAAAAGTTTTTAATTGTCCAGTTTTGCACAGCAAATGATTCTGAAGTCTGAAAAGAGCTCAGTTCACCTGAAGATATTCAAACCTATGCCTCAGTTCCCTGGCTTGAACAAGAGCATGCAATTTCTGTAGTGCAGAAACACAAAGCACACGGGATATGGTCAGAATTTTGAATTCATTTTTTTTCATATCAGATAGTCACTGAACTAAAAACCAAATAGGAGGATAAGGCATTTGAAAATTTGGGGTTGGATTCTCTCCTGTCTATTCTGCAAGATTTTCCCATTCATTTTTAGTGTTGCAGAAACTGAGGATAACCTCAAATTTGATAACCTAAAATGTGAGTTTGTCCATTATGAAGCAGTGCTAATACAGACATTCTGAATTGCTCTTTTAAGAGTAAGAGTTTATCTTCTTCTCTAAATTCAGTTTGTTCAAGTCTCACTACCAATACTTTACACAAGTAACTGAAAGCCCTTATTATACTGCTAGTTAATATTCTGCCAATAGTATTTTAAAGAGTGGTTGGAAATGACAGACCTTTCCAAAATAAGGGAATACTTCAAATTAAATTTGTTACAGATGTACACTTATTTCTGGTTAAAGAAATTTAAAAGGAAAGAAATGTTCTCAAATGTTCTCTGATTTTATTTTCTTCTGTCTATTCTATACAAAGTGAAGCAAGAATATGCTTCTATTTAAAAGACAGTCACAGAGTAGATACAAGAAAAGCACTGATATTCTCTACTATTTTTACTGAAATTATTTTATAAAATTTCTTATGGTAACTTAGAGAAAGGGAAAATAAAGACTGAAATGCAGTTTCCTAGTAGCAGGATACAGCTAGACAGCAGTAAGACATTTTAGCCCACCAAAAACTGAAAAATTATTAACAAATATGTTAAGAATAGAATAGAGATAGTAGAAATTATCTAGAGTAAATTTGAAATGTGTTATATCATATTAAAATGTTATTTCAAATAAAGAGTGGTGTTAGAAAATAAGACTTTCTTGGATAAATATTTATCTGTAATAGAAGGAGATACTAATTTAATTTTCCTGCATTGTATCAGAAATGCACTGAAAATGGAAGAGTTTGGAGTATATTGATCATAAAAGAACTGACCTCCGGAGATCCCTTTCCCTAACCATTCTGCGTAATTCTGTGAATAAATGTATGACAAGCGAAACATAATGACGCCAAAATGTCATCAAAAGCAAAAGAAAATGGAGTGCATGTCTTTGTGTGGGAATCTTTGCAGAATTAACTCAAGATATGAGAACGGTGTTTCAGGATATGTCTCCTCAGGACATCAGTGCCATTCAGAAATAGCTGACAAGATACATGTGGGATAAGTCACCTATGCATGCTGTCAAACAACTTAGCACTCCATTTCACTTCACCCTGCAGTTCACTGACTGTTCACATTGCTCCTATGTCAGTTTGCTTCTGGGCTCTCTTTTGAACTGTCACAGGTAGTTTTCTTTCAGGGAAACTTCAGGTGTGAACCTGGGGATAATTTACTCCAAAGTAAACCTACAGGCAATCTGAACAAGACTGCAGCAGGTCTGTCTGAGCAACTGCACCACTACACCCTGCATGCACATACAAAAACACGTCTACATATAGCAAAGCCAGACCTTAGCCGCCTGTGCATTCTTATGTCATACATCCATACAGACATGCAACACATACTTTTCATATCATTTTATTAAAAACACCACTAGCAAGCTACACAGGGTCTTCCCTGGCCCCTCCCTAGGATCTGTGGGGGTGTATGACTGCAACGACATAGATCGCCTCTGGTACTAGAAACAGTTACTGAATTAGAGAGTTGCTTGCTCCAGATTAATAGCCCTCTCTCTAGCTATTCTATTATGCTAAGTAGATATACCTTGAACATCCCATGCCTGAGTTATTGCAGCGAGGTTCATACAAGCTACCAACCGAAGGCAGGCTTTACTAGGTTTTGTCCTGTATACACACAGTGCTAGTTTCTCTAAACAAGTAGGTAAAATAAAAGGTGTGGACTTCCAATATTCAACAGGAAAGTGCTCGCAGGGTTGCAGATGTACTTGGTGGTGGATCGCTAACGTATGGTTCTGTTCAGAATACAAAAGATTCATGCTGTCAAGTGTTGTTCATTTAATACTATATAACATTTTATTAAAACATATCTTAAAGCGGTTTACAAAAGAAGGTACTGCCTTCCAAATACTAGAACTACTGTGAAAAAACCCCGAGGAATGAGTGACAAGTTTAAATTTTTCCTTTTCACAGCACAGGAGGACATGGATTGAACTGTTTGAACACACACTTCACATTTATTCAAAATTCAAGGAGTATGCTAAATAACAAGGGTTTCTTGGAATAAAAATGTGTATGATAATATATTAAAGACAGCTTGATAGGGCTGAATGAAGATTCTGCAAATATTTCTCTGTATATGAGCACTTATCTTTTAAATCTTACCTTTTATGTCCATTTTATATTTATTAACACATAGCAATCTTGTTATCAGTCTTCTCAATCAATGGATATAGTTGAATTAAAAACTCCTATTTGTATTATTCATAAGTATTAGATAATATCAGGCTTAGCACCATTATAGCCAAAGATTTTCTGTTATTTATTTTTTTTCCTAAAGTGTCCATGTGAAAATTGCACAACTTGAAACTATTTAGATAACTAAAAAGCTGCCAGAAGGAAAAGGATTTGAATACTTATGATATTATTTATCCCTTTTCCCTAGTTACAGGGAAAGTTTACATTAAACAAACAAACAAACAAAACAAAACAAAACAAAAAAAGAAGATAAAAATCGAAATAAATATTAATGCCCATTCTGTTAAGGCAGGTTTGTCTATTTCCTTAGAGTGAGGGGGGGGGGAAAAAAAAAAAAAAAGAGGCTTCAGTCTTTATGGCTTTGACACCATGCTGGCTTTCCCCCAAGATCTCTGTTGGAGCAGTGTGCAGAGGCAAAATGTTCTGCACTGCTTCTAGGACATACACTTTCTTTTGCCAAGTACATCTCGGTAACACAATTGCACAGCCAACACATCTCCAGTGTTAAAAGTTTAATCTATAAAAAATATACACACTAAATTGCTGAACTGAGGGGAAATCAGCATTCTCCTTTTGAAGACGATTTTTGTTAAACCTACTTCAATGTAAGTAATTATCTCAGAGAATTAAAAAATTTCTGTTCTGTTTAGAGCAGTAAGCCGCTCCCTTCATCGGTGCCTGAAAGAACTGTTTCTTTTCCCTTCCTTACTTCTCTTTAAAATCAGTTTCTTTTACCACAGGAAAAATGCTGGCAAATTGTAAAGTGCAAAGAAATATTAAGATGTGTTAGTGAAGTAAGTGGGAAAGAAATCAGGAACTGTGGGCCTAAATCATGTGCCTAGAGGCTAAAAAAGAATTATATAATGTAAGGTTTCCTATGTCAGACACCCACTATTATAAATTACATGTGGAAATGCCTCTTAGAATTTTCTATGGTAATGCTTTTTCCTTGGTTGGCAATGCCAAGATATCAGCATCATTAAAAAAAAATAAATCAAAAAGAAACTACTTTATATTCCATGCATCTTAATGCTTCAATCTATATAAAGAATTCACTGAGTTTATTATACCATCTACTTGATTTGAAGGGGGAGAAAATCCTGAAACACCCAAATCTAGTGAGGCATGTCTCCAAAACTAGTACAACTGCTCACTGAATTACTTGTTCTGACACTTTAATGATGACATTTGAAAAAGTCTTTACTGCAATCAAAGAACTGAGTCGTCATCACAGTAATCTATCAGTGAGAAAAGCAAAGGATTTGCTATAATCTATATTCACTATACTCTTTTGCAACAAGAAAAGTAAAAAGAATCAATTTCAATAAAAGAATCATTTAAAAACAGGAGATGACAAGCAAGATAGCCATTCTAAAAGCAGCAGCTGCTTCTGGTCATACAGACTCAGCATAAAATTAATGTTTAGGAGAATTTTGCACTGTACTGAAAAGTTAAGAGCATTTAACGGATAGAACACTTAGAAAAATCTTTGTTCATTTTTCCCTTCCTTTGTCATTATTAGGGTCATTTGCAGGGCCTGTGGTGTGAAGATAGGAAAGTAGGGAGCTTTCTGCTGCCATCTGTTGATGAATTAGGGTTAGAATTTAAGTCCACAGGAGAAGCTTCCTCCCACTATCCTTTGTTGAACAGAGGGAATTGTATCTTGAAAAAAAGATTCTGCATCAGTTTTGCTAGGTAGCTCTTCGGGACTCACCAGAACTGCATGCAAACTCCACATGCCACAGAAAGAAAGAAGAGATTCAGCTCTGTAAGCATCCAAAGGTTCTCTCCAAAAGTCATGAGAATGATCCCATCCTGCAGCCCAGGATTTTGCAATGAAATGATGTGTGTGATTGCAGGAAGGCATTTTTGCAGTAAAAGAGCGTATAGCTGAAGGTGGCAGAGGGCAGCGGCAGAAAAACAAATATGGTTGCTAACTTTCACTCTGAAGTGTTTTGAAGATTTCAGTAGCTAACCCAACAGTACAATATAGCAGAACATGGTATTAAATATATGTAGTGTCTCATGGCTACTGTGTTGCAAAAACACAAACGGGAATCACATGCATACTTGGATTTTTACTGAAGGGAGAGCAGTCCTAGTTGAGTAAGAGCATTGTTGTTTGTTAGGTTGCTTCAGCAAACACACAGACTGAAGTCTAAATTAGTATTCATTAACAATTCTGGATAAAATTACAGTAATACTACTACTGTGATTACTTCTTAAATTTCTTTTTATAGATGTAACCATACATGATACATGATCTTGGCACAGAATTACAAAAATACTTTCTGTGTTAAAATCTGTTCTGAAAGAAATCATATTTTTAAGGGAAGTCTAAAAGACCTACCTTTTTTCTCACTTTTAATGGAAAGTCAGCTTCTGTGGCATTCTTTCTTCAGCATTCACTATACCTTAACATTCATTAGCACTGCAAAATTTCTGGAATGCATATAATTAATTTTCCATTTTTTTAAATCTTTTCTGCCAAAAACTGTGAAAATTTTAAGTAAAAACTTTTTAAAATCAACTTCAGCTAGTAGAAATTTGATCAAATACCTGTTTAATGCCTGTAAGATAGTATAGAAGTTGATACATAGCTTCTACTGCTTATGAATAGGGTAAAGTCTATTAAATTATTTTTGAGGGAAGTTTACAAGTTCATGTTCTGCTTTCTGCCTCACTGCTGATGTGACATATAACTCCAGCCTTATTGGATGTGAGCTGCTGATTTACAAAACTCATGGTGTGACGTGTTGAACAACCTGCTAGTTTACTCTTGGGACACTTTTTCATAGAATTACAGAATCACAGGATGTCAGGGATTGGAAGGGACCTCAAAAGACCATCTAGTCCAATCCTCCTGCCAGAGCAGGAACACCTTGATTAGGTCACACAGGAATGTGTCCACGTGGGCTTTGAATGTCTCCAGAGAAGAAGACCCCACAATCTCTCTGGGCAGCCTGTTCCAGTGTTCTGTTTCTCTCACTGTGAAGAAGTTTTTTTCATATTTATGTGGAAACTCCTATGTTCCAGCTTGCACATGTTGCCCCTTGTCCTTTCACTGGATGTCACCAAGAAGAGCCTGGCTCCATCCTCCTGGCACTCACCCTTTATGTATTTATAAACATTAATGAAGTCACCTCTCAGTCCCCTCTTCTCCAAGCTATAGAGACCCCAGCTCCCTCAGCTTTTCCTCATAAGGGAAATGCTCCACTCACTTAATCATCTTTGTGGCTCTGCACCGGACTCTCTCAAGCAGTTCCCTGTCATTCTTGAACTGAGCGGCCCAGAACCGGACACAATATTCCAGATGTGGTCTCACCAGGGCAGACTAGAGGGGAAGGAGAACCTATCTTCACCTACTAACCACACCCCTTCTAATACACCCCAGGATATCATTGGCCTTCTTGGCCACAAGGGCACAGTGCTGGCTCATGGTCATCCTGTTGTCCACCAGGACCCCCAGGTCCCTTTCCCCTGCATTGCTCTCCAAATTGTCAGTCCCCAGCTTATACTGGTACCTGCGGTTACTCCTTCCCAGATGCAAGATTCTACATTTGCCCTTGTTGTATTTCATTAAATTTCTCCCCTCCCAACTCTCCAGCCTGTCTAGGTCTCTGTGGATGGCAGCACAGCCATCTGGCATGTCAGCCACACCTCCCAATTTTGTGTCATCAGCAAACTTGCTGATGGTGCACTCTATTCCCTCATCCAAGTTGCTGATGAATATATTGAATAGTATTGGTCCCAGTACAAACCCTTGAGAGACTCCACTAGATACAGGTCTCAAGTTTCATCCTCAATTTAGTCAAAGCTTCTGGAGGCTTATGGAAATCAAGTTTTATTCAGTTAAGGTGAAAATTCTCAAATTAAAATTCAAGTTCTCCTGTTGAAACCTAAATAATTCAGATCAAATGCAAATGATTGATAATCATGAATCCGAATGATCACTCATTCCCTACTGCAACCAGAAAACTGCTCTGAGCAATCTAATCTAGCTGCAGATGTCTTTGTTCATTGCAGAGAAGTTGGACTAGTTGTCCTTTAGGGGTCCCTTCCAACTCAAATGATTCTATGATTCCATGATTCGTGGGATTACACTCTGTTCTATGTCTCACCTTTAATACTGGTACATTTCACTAGAGAGAGCAGTCTCGCTCACTGAGAAACACTGAACCAAAGGACTCAAGTGCAACTGGTATTTAAATTAGTCATGTAAACTAGTGACTGATATATTCTGTCAGAGTATTCCACACATACACTGTTGTGCTCTTTAATGGGATTCTGAGATACTATTTTTTGTTTTATATCTCAGTTCAGTACCTGCATGTGACTGAATCTCGTACATTAAGAAACCCAGTAAAGGCATTTCATTTTTCTATGCATTTTAAAAGAAGGTTAAAGTAACAGGTCCTTTACAAAAGCCAAATGACTCTCCGAGATATTGAGTTCAGATAACTTGGCAGAAAGATTACAAGCAAAAGTTTTTGAATTTAAAATTAAAACACAAATTCTATAGTACAGTTTGACTGTTCAATTTGCTCCAGCTTTTTTCTTCATGAAGAATTTTCATCACCCTGATACTGAGTCTTTCTAAAATAGCAGTTAAATGCTCCCATAAGGTTTAATTCTTTATGCGTCTAAGAACTGCCGTGAACAGCCCAAATTTGGTCATATATTTGATGCTTCCCTTTACTGTATGCGAGAGGTATAGCCTTGTAACATTTTCCTTATTTCTTCTCCCACTACATCCTACAGCACTGTAACCTTCACACTAACTGAGAATAGCTGGATACTGCTTCCTGCATGGATTCTCGATTGCTGGCAATTTACTTGGCCAGATGGGGTTTCTGTGGAGAAATGTGAAGGCTAAGTGTGCCCCTGCAGAGCTCTTGGCTCCTGCTGACTCAGCAAGTGAAGGACACAATCAAATAGTATAACTTTCACCTCTTTTCTCATCTTCTTTTTATCCCCTTCTATTTTGCGTCCTCCCCTTCATTGAGGACTGTCTGTACTACTATTTCAGGTGACTTTCTTTTTTTAAGTTAGGATCTGCTGTAGCTTGAAATTAAGGGGATCTTTCTCTAAGTTCCTACAGAGAAAATTTGAAGTCAGAAAGACTAAAGCAAGGCTTGACGCTTTAACAGAAGCACAAAGCAGAAGTGCACACAGGTAATGTGAAATGGTAGCACGAAGCTCTTCAGCCAGGAATGGAGAGTAGTGCAGTGTCTGCATATTGTCTCTATAAGAGTAGCAGTGTGAGGCATCAGTTGGTTTCTGCTCTTACTGATACCAGGGAAGCATTAAGAGCAGCAGCAGCAGCTGAGATATAATTCTTTTCCGGAGAAGCCTTAAAAAAGACTAAGTGAGGGCAGATATTGAGGGAAATGAGATTTAAGCCCCATTATAAATGGAAATGTCTTCAAATAGAGTACTTTTGAAAATGTGCTGAGGCACCAGACCATTTAAAAGTCATGGGAACATATTCATTAACCACATTAAAGTGAAGGAAAGTCCCATAATACACACTTACATTTACAACTGATTGACTTCAGAATGCCTTAAATTGGTACATAGATATTTTTATATAAAAAGTAGACAGCTGTGGGAAACAAACCGCTGAAGAAAGCCAACCAGTCAACTGAAAAAGCTTATCAAGAACAAGATGCAAATATGAGATTTTGACTGCATTATACTTGTGCATCAAATATGAGAGTTTGGATCTCTTCTTTAAAATAGAAATGCATCTTTTTTTAGAAAGATATGCTTTCTTCTTTGTAAATATGCCTCAAGTCACTCTGAACAACCAGAAGATGAAGCATTTTTACATCTCTTCAGTTTGCAATGAGGTTTAATGAAGAATCACTTACAGAAATCTTAATTCCATAAAAAAAAAGCTTTCATTCCCCTTTATAATGAGCAAAATAGTATTTTTAAAACACTGTTTAGTGACTGATTATTCTTCAGTCTGGCCCTGGGGCAGGTTTTTTTGTTTTGTTTTGTTTTTTAATCAGCAAGTCAGATATGACAGGGGACTTGAGTGGTGGTATTGATGACAGTGTTTGTGTGTTGAGAAAGCACTGTCATATGGGCTGTTCTCAGACTCAGATCTCAAATTTCCAGCAAGACTGAGGAACACTAATGATGTTTTCATTCTTCCACATGTAGTTAGCTGACATTAAATCCTTCTTGCTAACTAAAAACAAGACTATTTTCTAAAAAGCTACTATTCCTTCTTTTGAAGTACATATAACAGAAACAAAAGCAGTCTGAATTATTAGTTCCAAGTCTTTCTGCAGATGAATCTAGATGCAAAAAAAAAAAAACTGACCATATTCTGCACGTCACTGAGAAACAATTTTCATATCCTACTGACAAATCTAGAAGTTTATAGAATTTTATGTCTGTCAACAGTTGCTCCCCAAATAATTTCTTGCTATTGTCACTTAACCAAATATGCTTACTTTTATGTATGTGTAAATATTTCAAGGGTAAGAATCTCTGAAATTGGACCCAGGTAAACCAGTTTGTCTGTTATGACTTTCTTCCATTTCCTTCAACAGGAATCATAGAATCATAGAATCATAGAATTAGCTAGGTTGGAAAAGACCTACAAGATCACCTAGTCCAACCATCCACCTACCACCAACAACCCCACTAAGCCATGTCTCTCAACGCTATATCTAAATGTTTCTTGAACACCTCCAGGGACAGTGACTCAACCACCTCCCTGGGCAGCCCATTCCAGTGCCTGACCACTCTTTCAGAAAAGTAGTACTTCCTAATGTCCAGCCTAAATCTCCCCTGGTGCAACTTGAAGCAATTCCCCCTCGTCCTGTCACTAGTTACAAGAGGGAAGAGGCTGACCCCCAGCTCACTACAACCTCCCTTCAGGTAGTTATAGAGAGCGATGAGGTCTCCCCTGAGCCTCCTCTTCTCCAGACTGAAGAATCCCAGCTTCCTCAGCCGCTCCTCATAAGGCCTGTGCTCCAGACCCCTCACCAGCTTGGTCGCCCTCCTCGGAACATGCTCCAGGGCCTCAATGTCTTTCTTGCAGTGAGGGGCCCAGAACTGGACACAGTACTCAAGGTGGGGCCTCACTAGGGCTGAGTACAGAGGGACAATGACTTCCCTACTCCTACTGGCAACACTATTTCTGATACAAGCCAGGATGCCATTGGCCTTCTTGGCCACCTGGGCACACTGCTGGCTCATGCTCAGCCGAGCATCAACTAATACCCCCAGGTCCGTTTTTTCCATACAACTTTCCAGCCACTCTGCCCCAAGCCTGTAGCGTTGCCTGGGGTTGTTGCGGCCAAAGTGCAGGACCCGGCACTTGGTCTTGTTGAACCTCATCCCATTGGCTTCTGCCCAGAGGTCCAGCCTGTCCAGATCTCTCTGTACAGCCTTCCCACCCCCAGGCAGATCGACACTTCCTGCCAGCTTGGTGTCATCTGCAAACTTACTTACAAACTACCTTACTGAGGGTGCTCTCAATGCCCTCATCCAGGTCATCAATAAAGATATTGAAGAGGACAGGCCCCAGCACCGAGCCCTGGGGAACACCACTCGTGACCGGTCACCAGCTGGATTTAACTCCATTAACCACCACTCTCTGGGCCTGGCCCTCCAGCCAGCTCCTTACCCAGCAGAGGGTGTACCTGTCCAAGCCACGGGCTGCCAGCTTCTCCAGGACAATACTGTGGGAGACAGTGTCAAGGGCTTTGCTGAAGTCTAGGTAGACCACATCAACAGCCTTTCCCTCATCCACCAGACGGGTCACTCGATCATAGAAGGAGATCAGGTTGGTCAAGCAGGACCTGTCCTTCACAAACCCATGCTGGCTAGGCCTGATCCACTGGTTGTCCTGCAAATGCCGCGTGATCTCCCTCAAATATCAAATATTCTTGATTTCACTAACTTACATCCTCAGAGTGTTTTCTTCCTGTCTGAGATATAGCACAGTGGACACAAAGCTTGCCATATGTTGGGGGTGGAATAGAAGAGTATATGAGTTTTTCTATAAGAAGAAGAGGGAAAGAAAGGTTGCATAATTCTGTAGCCAAATAGTTAACAATAGTTAATTGAATATAGAGTATATGCATTTTTCCCCAGTTCTCAAATTCCAATTTGTATAATATCTAAAATGAATTTCAGTTTTCTGAATTGCTTTTACAATTTACAAAACAGAGATATTCCTAGATGAAGGGAAATGATCGAGGTCTTCTCTTTCACAAATAAGTATTCCAACCTAATTTAACATATCCTAAACTGACCTAATCTCAGGAAAATAACTGGTCAACCAAACTTTTGTTTATGGAACTGTACTTAGTTGTCATTACGTTTATGTTCCCCATCTGGACATAACCCTTTCTAACTCCTTTCATGCAATACATTTCATGTCTGAATCTTTCAAGTCTTTCCACTAAACTTTATTCTGTCTGTGAAGCCTAAAAAGCCTTAATCACCCCTTCTAGCAAATGTTACCATGCTTTTATAGCAAAAGATGCCCACAGAGAAGACTACAGCACTTGGGAAATCCTACCATCTCTGCATCTCTCTCTTATGCTTGTACAAGAGTCCTTCCCCTTCCGTCAGTTCTTTCTTCTCCAGAGTGTTCTATACCAAAATGCATTTCCTTTTGTAGAGACAGGGATCTTTGCTATCCTCTATCTGTAATAAATATTACTATATGCTACACAATTATATTAAGAGGATATTATTAGGGTCATAATATTAAATGCTCGTTTCATAGTTAGAAAATTATGGAAATGATATTGTAGGTGGAATCAGTTCCACGCACTTGTATAGTCTGACATAGTCTTTCATTAGAGCTATATTTTTGCCCAAGGCCCCTATTTTCTTTGTTGTACAGAAATGACCTTCTCTGAAGTGAAATCAAGGAGGAAAACATCATTCAGTAGTGTTAGAATACTATACTTTAAATCTAGAGTCTGGCACTCACTTCCACCATAGAATTTCCCCATGGTATTCAGTAAGTCACAGAAAAACATTTTGAATGTGACTTCATCTGAGTTCTTACTTGAAATCCTGCGACTGGAACAGTGATCATCTCCAAACATACCTTACGTCAGTGAAAGTTTTGTTTTGCACATGTGAAAACTACATAAATCTAAGCACTTTTGAAAATACGGATCCAAATCAGATTAACTATCCTAAATCTGTGGATATTTTTGATCTTCATTTCCATACTGGCTTCCTATTTTTAATTACCCTCAAGATAATACAGTTCTTCACCAATCAGTTACTATTTTTAATAGTTTACACAATGCAGTGACATGCATCATAAAAAATTCAGTTTTATAATTCTGAGTCCAATATGTTATTTCAGCAATGTACAGGAAATAAGACCTTGAGAGAAACACTGAATGTGGAAAAAATCTAGCTTATTAAATAATTACTTATTAAAAGTAAAATTACACATTTTTCCTGTGTAATTAAATAAAAGTACATTAAAATGTTTTAACTTAATGAAAAGTTTTTGTTTCACTATTTAATACATGTTTGTACCTAATGTATTTGCTTATTTATTTATTTATTATTCCAAATTGAAATCCAATGTGGGAAGAGCACGTGAATGTGTAATAAGGTTGCTATCAAACGTTGTAATGGATGGTGAGATGATATCTGAATCAAGGGTCATCTTTATTCTGATATTTTCTAACTTGTGCATGTTTGATCTGGCAATAGTAATAATATTAGAGAATCAGAATCATAGAATGATTGAGGCTGGAAGGGACTTCTGGAGTCATCTGGTCCAACACCAGTGCCCAGGCAGGGGCATCTACAGCCAGTCACCCAAGATGATGTCTAGATGGCTTAATGTTCTTGATTATAGTGTTTAGCTTTGGTATTAATTTTGATCGTAACATTTCCCAGTCAAAAACTAAAGTAACTGAAAAAAAATAATCATATGCTCTGTTAGTGAAGCTTGCATGGTTCATCACTAAAAGCATATGATTTTCTTCTGCTGAATAAGTGTTTGCTATATGAACAACTAAATATTACCATCCTTTGTGTAGAACATGAATGGGATAATTTTATAATGAATTTCACATTTAGCTTTTGAGATCATTGAAACATAGGACAGCCAATAATCCTTCATCCTTCTCTCTCAGTTCTCTCTTTCAGTCCTCTGTGTTTAAACCTGTTGGTTTCTCATCCACCTTGTTATGTCCCAGAAGAGAGGTCACATAATATCTGAAGAGAGTACTTTCTGGGTAAAAAGCTAAAACTGTCAAGAAGGTGTTAGTTAACCACATGTTGGACCACACCCAATGTGAACAAAATATTTGAGTAATTTATTTTCTAAAAATGGAGGGATTCCCCACTGATTTTATATAAAATTCAATTTGTTGGTGGATGACAACTTGAACAAACTTGGGCAGATTTTAATATGCAGACAAAATACTCACAAAAGGTCACCTCTTGAAAAAAATCAAGTTTATATTGAAATGCATGCAAGTGCTGAAAATGTTTAAATAAGATTTTTTGTAAATTTAATCATGGGCAAAATAATCTAGCTTCATTATCACTATCATATATCATTGAATCCTTATGACTTGTTTTTCAAAAACTTAACTAGAGCTCCAGACCTGGAGGGAAGATCTAAAGCTCAATAAAACAATAATAAACTTTAAAGAGAAGGGGAAGATATGTTGTAGGAACTGTCACAATGTCATAATAGTTGAAGTTATCCTTTTTATTTTTAATTTTCAGATTAGTACTAATACCAAGTTAAACCATTTATTTCTTCCAGGAATAGCACATTGAATGAAAACTAGAAAACTTTTATTCTCATTACTATGCCTTCACTTTTTTAAACCATAGTAAATTAAGTATATCTACAATAACTGTCATGGAGCCTCCTTTGAGAAAAAAGAATAGTTTAGTACAAAAATGTCAAAATGAATTTTAAAGAAAAATAAAATTTAATACATAAAAGATAAATAACTTAGTTTAAAAGTAGATTCTCCCAGCTGTGTTGATGCATGATTTTAAAATGAATATTGGAACTCCCTCAGCTTTCTGAAATCTGCATTTTCTCATTTCTCCCTTATAAAATTTTAATTGCGTTTGTTCACAAAATTAAAAAAAAAATTCCCTTTCTTTCCCCTCTCTTCTCTTTCTAATCTTTCTCTCTAACCTTCTCTAAGGTGCTTGCTGGAAGAATCTTCTTGGAACAATTTATTGCAGTGTCTGGATTTTGCTTGTTCATCAGGGTTTATTTTAAAACTAAAAATCTCACCACATTCTGTATGTTCAGCCCGATAACATCTAGTAACTGGCAACATCTCTCTCCATTTGGATTGACATCTGACATTCAGGGCAGTTCCTTTCTCATAACATGCCGAACCTGTACATGTTTGCAGTTTCTTTTCACCTGGTTGTTCTTCCAGCTATACATTATTCAGCTCTTTGAAGGTGTTAAATTCCTTTTTGCCAGACATATCCTCTTTCATCCTGGAGTGATCTAGTATTCTTTAACTAGGTTTTCACTCTCATTCCCCTTCTGTTACTATGATGCATTCAGATGTGCAAAATGAAGAATAGATAATACGTAGACAATACATAGACAAGATAAACACACACACAGTGACGAACAGAATGTGTGTATAATGTATCTCCCTGTAGATTTTAACAAAATATAAAATATAAACCTTCAGATCTTATTGAAAAAAAAATGCCAGGAAGGCTTCATTTTTGTAGAACATCAGAACATGCTATAAATTAGCAAAAATTAGTGAATTTATAATTATTCACAAAGAAATGCCCAATTAAACCAATATTTTGGTTCAGTTTTCAACAAGGATCATGATATTGATAAGAGTAAAATAATTAATGAAGGTAATAATGTAAAAGAGGAATTATCACATCTAAAAATACTCAAAGACTACAATATACTCAAATCAAAGAATCTGGATAACCTTTACTGCAGAATCCTGGAGGAATTAATACATGAAACTGAAGGGTCTAGAACTGGGTTTCTTAGTAAGTGCCTCAGGATGGGCATTCAAGGAAAACAGCAAATGGCATTTGAGAAAGGGTTTTGAGGGTGCAAAGTAATCAGATGTTTCAGTATGATTCTCAGATGGTTTTAGAACGTAAATCTTTAGAGTAAGTTTACAGGTAAGGAATGAGTAATGGCACAGAAATACAAAGAAAACAATAAAATCTATCTAAAGTTTTCAACAAGTAGATCATACCATTTACCTGATATCCTTATTTAATCACTTATCTTCTAAGCAAAACAAACGGAGATCTCACCAATCTGGGTTTCAAAACAGCTTATTGCTGTCTCAGTAGGAAAACTTAGTTATGACTGAGAAGATAAAGAACTGGTTAACCAGGAGAGGACAACAGATTGTGTTATGTCTTTGTATTATCAGATGAGAGCTATCAGTGGGGTTCTTTAAGGATAGTATTGCAAGAGACTTTTTTTAATATTTAAATCAAAGACTAGATCACAAACAAACAACAACAACAACAAAACCTGGAGTATGCTGCCAATAACTCAATTTTGGGAATCAATGAAATCATAAAAAAATACAGGAAGTATCAGATGACTTTGATGACTTTTATAGTAGAAATAGCATTAAACTTAAAATGCTACAAAAAGCACTGTAACAGGACTTTTTTTCCTGTGACTTGCAGTCTCATCAGGTTGAAATGACAGAGAAGAAGGAAGATCTGGACAAGCAAGTAGAGAAGGACTATTGGCTACCAAAGTATTATGTAGCTATTAAAAAATGAAAAATTAGAAATGGAATGGAAAAGAAAGTAGTGTTTAATGTTATTTCATATATCTTCTTGGTGAAAACCTTAAACAGGCCCTGTTCTCCATATTAAACAAAAATTCACAAAAGATATAATGTAGTTAAGGGGAAGACTGTCTGCATGATGTCGGGAATGCAGAACGTATGAGACAAAATTGAAAAATCTTGCAAACAAAACTAATGTGAGGGAAATGCTCTCTGTAAACACATGAATGAATACGAAGAGCTTGCAGATGTTTATAGTTTGGTATTGATCTTTGAGATCAATATCAACATAAGAATTGGTACATAACAGATAAATTTAAGATCAAAAAGGAAAGCATTTTAATCATGTGAGAAACAGATTTCTAGAAGGGCTTTCTCTGCAGACTGTAAAGATTTTAAAAGACACCTACATATATATTGTTATATTCTAAACATATATGTATATATACATTTCTATGTAACAGAAGTGTTTGCACTATCAAATGATAGGATATAGAGCTTAGCACTCAGGGATACACTTCCAGTTTATTCTGAGTCATAAAAGTGAACTCTCAGCTCAGCCAAAATAACATTTACACCGAGTGGTTTAATAGCATTTATTTTGATTAGAATGTGCATCGCTTTCTTCTTCACTCATCTGATTAAGATCTGCATGAATGCTTTAAACTTCACTCACTAGGTGCCTAATGCAAAGCTTATTTAGTCAAAGTATTTCCATTGACTTCTGTGTGTTTTGGATTAGGTTCTATATCCTTGCCTATCAGGCAGCTTCTGCTGGTTTCCAGTTTTATCACAATATTAGACTGCTTTTCTCTTTTGCCCATGATCTTGAAAGGCAAAGAAAGAGGTACACTTTGGTTGCCCTGTCTGTTCTTTAATGTGCTTAGATTGCAGTTATTTCCTGCTGAGCCCTGGATGAGGCTTAGTTTGTTGAGCAACTTTTTAATCATCTCACAGAATGAATGAACTGGAAGATATGTCAGGCTTCTATCAGAAGATGAAAAATGTGGAAACTTATCAGCACCTCTCTTCCTCTAGATATATTGCAGGTTATAAAACCCCACTCTGTACAGCACTTAATACTCTTATAAAGGAAGCTAGAATTGTAATTACGTGAATGAGCATCTCCAAAAAAAAAAAAAACTTTTCAAAATAGTTAAAGCAGGCGTAAAATATGTCTTTCTGGGCATGACTAAAAGTCCAGAAGTGGCAACAGGACAAAGACAGGCTATGTTTTAGGGCTATGTTTATGCAGCGCCTTCCCCAAACTTAAATTCATATTTTGACCAAGCATTAAAGCTCTTCAATGTAGCTATGCAATACAGTGGAACATTCATGAAAAGGTGCAGGGGACTCCAGGCCAAATAGGCTGTCCAATAAGCAATCAACATCTTCGTCCTACTCTAAATTACTTCCCTTGTCACTGTATTTATTTCCTTAATTTATAATAGCTGTGCATCTACATAGTCCTTATTTCAGCTGAAGAGCAATGATTACTTTTAATGAAATAAACAGAAACTTCAAAGTTCAGAAATAAGTAAGTGAATATGTGTAAACTTAAAAATAAAATTTTAAGTATAGCCAACAACATAGATTGTGGCTAACTTACAGAAGAGGCTAGATCTGCACAGAATTCAATTATCCATCACAGCACTTGCATTTTAATATATGAATTTCATTCTCTGAGTTCTGCAGAGCTGCCAGCTTGCTTGGATATTTCCACTTCTACCCAAAAGAAAGCTGACTCCAGATAATAAATAAATAAATATATGTAGAGCATAGAAGTGAAAAATGAAGTTGAGAAATGTCATCAGTACGTAGAAGCAAAATGGTTTTAGGAAGCCTGTGCACATTGTTCTGTGTATAAGGGATAGCTGACAGAAACAAGACCGAAGAGGAACTTGAGGATAACTTTGTTTCAATATAACAGTTTGGTATGTTTTACTGGTACCCAACACATTGCATGATACAAGACTTTCCTCTGTATGCGTAGTTCTCTGGTGCACAAATTTGTTTTAAACTTTCTTCACAACGAGCTGCTTTGACTTTCCAGCAGTTCACGAAATAAAGAGGAAATAACTGACACATACTAAAAGACAAATACTGAGCTGAATCCAGGATGCATTCAAAAACTATAGAAATGCAAAGCTGTGGTCTGAGGAACCTGGAAAGAGCCATTTGTTAGTGGCTTGCTGGGTGACTGAGCAGGTCACTGCAGCTCCCTCCATCTCACAGAGATAATTTATACAGTGTTTCGAGACCTTCAGTATGCTCAATGTTGATATTAAATTTATATAAAAAATATACGTTCAAAAATATAAAATATTATAGCAAAAAAATCCTACATTATTTCTAAAAGTAACTGATGTTCTGTGCTGGCGAATCTGTATGTGTAACAACTGTACACATTTGATATTTCCAGTGACAATGAACACATTTTTCTTTCTGTGTCAGTGCTACCTGGTTTCCATACATGTCATTTAAATTAGATCCAGACTTAATTATCTCCCCTGAATGTCTCATTGTTTCTCCTTAAGTAGAATACATACTAATGATTCATAATTTCCCTCTATTTTTGCTATGAATTAATGCACACACACCATAAATACTTTTTTCCCTACAGTTTTCTTTGCATTTAAAGAAATCAAACAGTAGTTTAAATTAAAAAAAATAATAATTATATAAACTAACGGAGCAGTGTACAGCACTTATTTGAATTCCTACAAATCCAGAAAATCCAGTAGTTGTCTATAAAGCATAAACATACCCAAAATCTGCATTCCCTCATGAAAATTTGTATGCTTTTTAAAATTCTTTCAATAATTTTTCCTTCTGATTTTGAGCATAACATTCCATCCCAGCTGAAACTAAGACAGTTGTCACTTTTGCATGATTTTGAATGCTTGGATATTTTGGCACCTTTTTTTTTTTTGGAAAAAAAATGAAAAAGAACAAGAAACCAAACACAAAACATGGCCAACACTGCTTGGAAAAGACCATTCAGAACTGAATTATGACTTTTTTTTAAACAAACAAAAAGAAAGAAAGAAAGAAAGAAGCCCCAAGGCCTCAAGCTTAATCACTGCAATTTTTAAAGGCAATATACACTAAAAAAAAAAGATTAAAAAATCGAGTGACTAAATGTTACTTGGTTGCATTCTTTGTAAATGTAAGAACTCAGGTTGGTGGAATGATGCTGATGCAAGAAAACAACGTTTTATTTTGAGCAGACCTCAAATGCTACTTTAAGTATGAGCAGTTATAATTATGTAAGATTTAAACACTATTTGCCCTGACAGTAACTTATGGTGTGTTATCCAGTTCAAACTGCTGACAGTGAGTAAAAGAGAGAGGATTTAAACAACGTAACCAGTTCCACATTCAGCTAGCATTCAGTTCAACCACAACAGATGCAGTTATTATCTGCTTAAAAGTAAATCTTCAGTTTCCTTATTTAAACACTTAAGTTTTAATGTCCATCAGAAAGGCTGCTATGAATAATTTAATCATTTCTGCCCACTTCATGCTGCTACACAGCGAGCGTTTCTGCAAAGCTGTGAAAGACACCGGGCAAGTGTCAGCCCTCCTTGTAATTCCGCGACCTCCGCGCGCAACCACTGGGGCGAACTCGGGAGCTCGGAGGGAGGGGAGAGAGGTGAAGGGATCACAGCAGAACTGCACCAGAGCAGCGGGACACTTTAGAGAGATGAAAGGTCAACGCGGTTTTAGTGCTGCTGTGGTGTCATTTCCTCTGTTTGTCCCTTGGTGGAGTTCTTGAGTTAGTTTCTCCCTTCAGCCGAACGGTTTTAACTGCCTCCTGTGGGGTGTTTGTCGTTGTTTTCCCCCCGCATTCGAATATGCTGTCATGTTTACTGTATTTAACCTTTTCCTCGTATTATTATGAACATGTTATTTCCTAGCTCACCTGATTTTTTTCCCCTTCTTTTGTGTGCTTGCATGTGTGCCCGCAAATTAGTAATAATATGCATTGATTAAAGAACGGAGCTATACAGATATTTAAATAACCCGTCTCTTGACGTTGGCTCCCACTGCAGAGCAGAGAGGTAACGCTCCGGACAGAGGCACCGACATTCCCGAACTGCAGAACAGAACCGTCCTGGGCTGAGGGCGGCGGGAGCAGGACTCCGCCGGGACACGCAGCCGAGTAAACACTAATGGCATCTGCATATGTCAGCCGTGACCCCGTCTTTCCAATCACGGCCACAACAGGAAAGCCCCATTGCAGAGCTTCGGAAAGCAGCGTTGGGAGGTGCAGAGCAGCCGAGGAAGCTCCCAGCCTGCTTTAGGATTCCCCCACGTACAGCAGGCTGCGAATGTCAGCAAGACGGATTCCTTCCCACACGCACGATGCCACCTCCGTGGCCTTATCAGATGTTCCTTTTAAGGACACAACCTCTTATTTCCCCTCTGTATATCTCCTGAATCTCGGGCTATTTTATTTATTACAGCCGATTACACTGGCGATCCCGCTTCCCGCTTGATCTCACCAGATCAGGAGGACAAACGCCTGAGCGCGTGTGGGCATCTGTGTGCATCGGGTGGGCGGGGGGGCTGCGCTGCGCAACAGCTTTGCCCGGCTGGGTGGGGGGGGCAGCCCTCCGCCGCCCGCAGCCGCTGGGACCGGCGCTCCGCGGGGCCGGGGAATGGCTGAGCTTCCCTTCCCCCCCACCTCCCCAGCACTAAGCAGCGGGGTGCGGAGGGGGGGGCCCAGCGCCTGCCCTCTCCCGGCAGCCGAGACACGTGGAGCGGGAGCGGCGCTGCCATCCACCATGCAGCGCACGTCGGGCCCATTTCCCACGCCGTTTGCCTGCCCTGGGGGAAGAAAAGGAGGAGGGGGAGGAAGG
>NC_034412.1:78220902-78224479 GCF_002078875.1 Numida meleagris | reverse complement strand
GGGGGGAGGGTGGGGACGACGACGCTACACATGGCAAGAGAAAGAGATCACTCATTCGCTTGGAAAAGGCTCTCGCAAAGCAAACCGTGGTAGTAGACATGAGGGACAGCGGGGAAGGAGCTGCGGACTAGAGGAGTCCGTGCCGTGCAACAGCCCCGAATCCGATTAAAGTTTATGGCGGGAAGGCTACAAACGCTCCCACCCCACCCTTCCTCTGGAGAACCCATTCAGTGTCCCGATCCCATTTAGAGCACAAAGGGACGGGAACAGTGGGATCTTCGGGTTGCGATTGTGTGGCTGGTGCGGGGAGCAGCGTGATGGAGTGTGCTGGCATTCCCTGCGTGCAGCTATGTCCGAATCTTACACTGTAAGCAACATTTCCTCCTCTCGGAGCTCCAAAACAGCGAGGGGGAATTTCGATAAATTCAAGTTGCTTGACAAATATAATAGGGATTTGGTATTAATCCTACTTAACCCGCTGCGAAGACGCTGAGCTGCCGAGTCCCCCTCCTCCGGCCGGGACTGCGGCGGTGAGCACTGAGTCTGCGCCGAGCCGCGCTTTCTCGCTGATGCTGCAGATATAAAGCCGAGAATCTCCGGCATCTGCGGGGGTGGGTTTGTGTGTCCTGGCGAGAGCGGCTGGGCAGGGGAGAAACCCCGCAGTCCTCTGGAGCGGGGACGGTCCCTCTCGCCCCGGCTCCACGCAGCGCGGCTCTGCCCCTCGGGGCTCCCCGGGGAAAGAGGTGGCAACTTCCCCTCCCTCCCACGTTCACTCACCGCCCCGAATGACAAAGGCACACTGCGAGCAGAGCTTTGAACCACCTCAACATCCGGCCACTTTCCCTCAAATGTCACCGCGGTGAATGAAAGACAATTGGCTATAGTCGCCCTCATGCTATTTTTTTTTTTTTTTAATTCAAAATAACAGTGTAATGCCAGAAGTACGCACATACAGAACTGGCAGCAACTTGTTTTCCCACATGTGCTCGCGGGGGAAGAGGGAGAGCAGCTGGAGTCGAGCCCTCGCTGCTCATACGCCGGGCCGCCTCCCACCGGAGGCCTCGCACCGCCCTGCTCCCCCTCTGCGCCCTGAACTCAGCCGCGGGATTCACCCGGGGCGCGGGGGCAGGGGCATGCAGATGCCATCGGCGATTAAATGGCACAAAGTCAAAAGGAGAAGAGAACTGAGGACGCAGGAATAAACAAAGTTGAATTGAGAGCTTCCACGTTAAAGTTTATTTCCCACTCACCCAGGTAGGTGACACTACGTTTTAGCAATCATCGAAGCAGAAATTTTCTGTTCGGAAATAAATTTGGGACGTCTTATATGTGCTTGTTCTCCTGACTCTCTCGACCCCATCCCTGACTTTTTTTTTCCCCCTCTCTCCTAGGAAACCCACAGACAGGCTGAAAAGACATATTCAAATCATGGCAATAGGAAGTGCATGAGCACAAAACCCGAAAGGCTTCAACAGCAATGGGAAACAGGACGAAAGTCTGAGGTCAGGGGTAGCTCCCTCCTCCCTGGGGTTCTGTGCAGTTCCAAGGACTGCAGCTATGTCACAGCAGCACCAACACGACAGGGGGAGGTGGGAATCTGTGCAAAACGAGTTTCCTTACCAGCGCGATTCCGCAAAACGCAGAGCTCCGAACGTGCAGCAGCTCTGCCTAAGAGAAAGGCGAATGAACATTTGCTCAAAAAAACCGTTGCTCGGTTCACAGTCTACAGCGGAGGTGGGGAGGGAGCGAGTAGGATAGAACCGCTCCAGATGCCGGGTTGGAGCCGGCGGCGGCAGCAGCAGCGAGGCTGGCTCTGAGGGCTGAGCTATCCCGCTCGCAGCGTAGCATAGCACAGCACAGCCTCGGCAGGCAGAGGGTAAGGCTGGGCTTGTGGAGCGCAGCGCTTGGCTCGTCCTCCTCCTCCCTCCTCCTCCTCCTCCCTCCTCTCTCGCTCTCTCTCTCCCTCTCTCTGTGCATGTAGCGCAGGCGGCTGTGCTGCAGCGTCAGGGAAGAACTGCCGAGAGAGGCTCCAGCAGCTCCCACCACTTTGGGCAAACTTGCCGGTTTAACAGCTTTTTCTTTTTTTTTTTTTTTTTTTTTTTTTTTTCCTTCCGAGTGGGAAGCTCCTCTGTTGCCATTCAGCATTTTAAAGCACAAGCTGCTCTGCCGCGAAAGCGCCCGAGCCACACTCCTCTGAAAGGCACAGGAGGGAATACACAATCGCAGATTTCACCCACCGTAGCGGTGCAGACCCCAGGAAACAACTGACTGATTGCATTTTATTCGCAAATAGAACTCCGTGTGGCTTTTTTAATCGCGTCGCGGCTCTCTTCCCCTCCCCTTTGCCATTCCGCTTATATGGATGTAATTCAGAATCTGTGTTAATTCACGTGGGGGATCCAGTTACATCTCGTTCCGCTCCGGGTATGTTAACGAGAGACCAATAATCGCCTTTGGACACATAGTTTTGTCGCTAACCTTTGAACTGAAAGGATCGAGTTCAGCTCTGGTTACCTGCATTGGGACGGGAAGGAAGAGGCGAGAGAGAGAGAGGAGAGAGAGAGAGGGAGAGAGAGACTGCAATCTCATTTGTGAATCGCGCTCAGTGCTGCAGCTCCAGATTGCTATAACACATGCAGTGCAAATGCAGGTAAGGCACACACACAAACTGCGGATGCGAAAACAAACTTGGGACTGTGGTGTGTGTGTGTTCAGATCTACAGCCTTGCAAATTCCGGGCAAACGGCTTCTGCAGTTTCTGTCTCGTTGCTTTGTGACTAATGACCTTGCGCAGAGTTGGTAAAAAAAAATCCTCTCCGGAGAAAGAGCTGAACATTGTAGGCGATCTTTGAAGATGGATTTAGGTGCTTTTCTGCCAACCAAAGGGGATATTCCATGGACTGCTCTGTAATACACGGGGTGTTTCTCCTACCCATTGTGCAGCTACCGACATTATTGGGATTTTTATTTTTTTCTTTATCTTTTAAAATTATTATTAATATTTTAAAGAACTGCCCATGCTAAGAGGATTTGGAGTTTTCCCGGACACGAGCCCGTTGAATAAAGCAAATCACATTTTTTTTCCTGTGTGTGCAGATAGGGGAAAGAATAAATCTAATGCGTTTGTCGTGAACGGCTGAGAGGGCGAGAGAGAGAGAGAGAGAAGAGAGAGTGTGAATTGTAGTTAACTCCGGTGTCGAAGAAGACGACCTGGGGGGCTTCAGATCGCACGGTGCTGCTCCGGCTTTTATTGCAAACCTTGCAAAGTGATTACAGTAAAATCAGGAGGAGGAGGAGAAGGGGGAGGAGGAGGAAAATCCCATCCTATCTGCCGAGATGAATCTTTAAAAAGCAAAATACACTGTCCCGTGAACTGTAAGTATATCGCAGCTGGGAGGCAGGGCGAGCAGCGGAGGAGGCAGCAGCGGGGTTTTGCCCACCGATTGCACCAGCCATGAGGCGCTAAGTTTCCGGGAGCAGAAGGATTCTATAATTGCTCGCCCGGGCGCTCGGCTGCTCTGTTGGCTCATCAGGAGGGTTTATCGAGGGGGGGCACCGGGGTGCTGCGGGTGCAAAG
>NC_034412.1:77921007-78220876 GCF_002078875.1 Numida meleagris | reverse complement strand
GCACCGACAGCTCACAGCGCGGCACCGACAGCTCACAGCGCGGCACCGACAGCTCACAGCGCGGCACCGACAGCTCACAGCGCGGCACCGACGCCGTGGCTGGGGGAGCCGCCGGCCCGGCCCGGGCACGCGAAGCGGGAGCCGCGCGCGCCCTCCCCGTGGTACGTGCCACCGAGCCCAGGTGCCCCCCGGCTCCAAGACCGGCGCTGCGCCCCAGCGCCACACCACGGGCTGCCCGGCGCCCGACTGTGTCCGTGTGCCAGGCCGGACCCCACCGCGCTCTAGGCCGGGCCGGGCACCGGAACCCGAGCGTCTCCGGGCCCTCACAGAGCCGCCCCGCAGCTCCCAAGACCCTCACTGCGGCGGCGCGGCCGGGACTTCTTCCCGCCGCAATTACTCGCGAGACCTTTGCGTCTCGCGAGGTGTTTGCGTCACGCGAGGCGTTTGCTTCTCGCGAGACCGTTGCGTCACGCGCGGCGGCGCCGTCGTATCCCTCCGCGCTCTCCCCCTCCCTCTTCTGGAGAGTTCTGTGCGCGCGCCGCACGGCAAATAGTCCCCGCACGTCCCTCTCGCCCTCGCCCCGCGCGGCTTCGCTCCCCCAGCCCGGCTCCGGCCCCCCGCCCAGCGGTGCCCTCTTCCGGGCTCCGTCCGCCTCGCTCCGGGCGGCGGCGGTGCGGCGGCGTCCGGCCCGGAGAGCGCCCCCTACCCCGGCGGCAGCAAGCGGAGGCAGGAGGCGGAGGCCCGCAGCAGCGTGTTCGAGCTGCAGGTGGCAGACACCCTGGACGGGGAGAAGCAGCCGCAGCTGATCGTCAAGGGGGCGCTAGACCGCGAGCAGCGGGACTCCTACGAACTGAGCCTGCGCGTGCGCGACGGCGGGGAGCCCGCGCGTTCCTCGCAGGCCATACTGCGGGTGCTGATCACCGACGTGAACGACAACAGTCCCCGCTTCGAGAAGAGCGTCTACGAGGCCGACCTGGCGGAGAACAGCAGCCCCGGGACCCCTATCCTGCAGCTGCGAGCCGCTGACCTGGATGTAGGGGTGAACGGGCAGATCGAGTACGTCTTTGGGGCAGCCACTGAGTCAGTGAGGCGGCTGCTGAGGCTGGATGAGACCTCGGGCTGGCTCAGCGTCCTGCACCGCATCGACCGCGAGGAGGTTAACCAGCTGCGCTTCACTGTGATGGCCCGGGACCGCGGGCAGCCCCCTAAGACGGACAAGGCCACAGTGGTACTGAACATCCGCGATGAGAACGACAACGTGCCCACCATAGACATCCGGAAGATCGGGCGCATCCCACTGCGGGACGGGGTGGCCAGCGTGGCCGAGGACGTACTGGTGGATACCCCCATTGCCCTGGTGCAGGTATCAGACCGGGACCAAGGTGAAAACGGTGTGGTGACCTGCACCGTGGTGGGGGATGTGCCCTTCCAGCTCAAGCCGGCCAGTGAGGGTGAAGGGGAACCGCAGAACAAGCGCAAGTACTTCCTCCACACCTCAGCCCCTCTGGACTATGAGGCGGTGCGCGACTACAATGTGGTGATCGTAGCCGTGGACTCAGGCAGCCCCAGCTTGTCCAGCAACAACTCCTTGGTGGTGCGGGTTGCAGACACTAATGACAACCCTCCTGTGTTTGGCCAGGCCGTGCTGGAGGTCTCTTTCCCAGAGAACAATCTGCCCGGTGAGAGGGTGGCCACGGTGGTGGCCACAGATGCGGACAGCGGCAAGAATGCTGAGCTCACCTACTCCCTGGAGCCCTCGCCCCTCTCCTCGGAGACACCAAGTGGCATCTTCAGCATTGACCCTGACTCTGGGGATGTGTCTGTGCAGGTGGTGCTGGACCGTGAGCAGCGCGACACCTATGAGTTCCAGGTGACAGCCCGAGACAAGGGGGTGCCATCACTGCAGGGCTCCACCACGGTGGTTGTGCGGGTGGCAGATCGCAATGACAACGAGCCACGCTTCATGCAGGATGTGTTCACTTTCTACGTGAAGGAGAACCTGCAGCCCAACAGCCCTGTGGGCATGGTGACCGTCATGGACTTTGACAAAGGGCGCAATGCTGAGCTCAGCCTCTCCATACAGCCCAGTGAACATGACCAGGCGGCCGGCATCTTCTCTATCGAAAACGACACAGGAACCATCTACTCCACAGTCTCATTTGACCGGGAGCAGCAGACCAGCTACACCTTCAAAGTGAAGGCGGTGGATGGGGGTGAGCCGTCACGCTCGGCCACTGCTACCGTGTCCCTCTTTGTAATGGATGAGAATGACAATGCGCCCACTGTCACCTTCCCCAGCAACAGCTCCTACACTGTGTTGCCGCCCTCCAGCAACATGCGCACTGTAGTGGCCACGGTGGTGGCCACTGATGCTGACACTGGCCTCAACGCTGACCTCAACTACAGCATTGTTGGAGGAAACCCCTTCAAGCTCTTCGAGATCGATCCAGCCAGTGGCGTGGTGTCACTGGTGGGTAAGCTGGCCCCCAAACACTATGGTCTGCACCGCCTCGTTGTGCAGGTGAATGACAGTGGGCAGCCATCCCAGTCCACCACTGCCTTGCTCCACGTCTTTGTCAATGAGAGCTTGTCCAATGCCACCGTGGTGGAGAGCCAGGTGGCCCGCAGCCTCCACACACCCCTGGCCCAGGACATCGCTGGTGACCCTAGCTATGAGCTGAGCAAGCAGCGCCTCAGCATTGTCATTGGTGTGGTGGCCGGCATCATGACTGTCATCCTGCTCATCCTGGTGGTGGTCATGGCCCGCTACTGCCGCTCCAAGGGCAAGCATGGCTATGAGGCTGGCAAGAAGGACCACGAGGACTTCTTCACCCCACAGCAGCATGACAAGGCCAAGAAGCCCAAGAAGGACAAGAAAGGCAAAAAGGGCAAGCAGCCCCTCTACAGCAGCATTGTCACTGTCGAGGCCTCCAAGCCCAATGGGCAGCGCTATGACAGCGTGAATGAGAAGCTCTCGGACAGCCCGGGCATAGGCCGCTACCGCTCAGTCAATGGTGGCCCGGGCAGCCCTGATCTAGCCCGACATTACAAGTCGAGCTCACCACTGCCCACTGTGCAGCTGCACCCGCAGTCTCCCACTGCCGGCAAAAAGCACCAGGCCGTGCAGGACCTGCCCCCAGCGAACACCTTCGTGGGTGCTGGCGACAACATCTCCATCGGCTCGGACCACTGCTCCGAGTACAGCTGCCAGGCCGGTAGCAAGTACAGCAAGCAGGTAAGGGCAGCGCCTTGCGCTCGGGCACACACACGCACTAGCATACGGACACGCACACACATTGCATGAGGGGTGGTGGTGCCTGCTACCTTTAGGTGCATCACCCCTTCAGTCAGGTGCCAGGAGCATACCTGCACACACGCCACACAGGAAGGAAGGTCAGAGATGGCTGTTTTTGCTATTTCTGTTGTAAATCCCACTTTGCAGAGCCCACACCGGCGAGGCTCTGTGGGACCGCCCCTAGGAGGTGCCGGGTGCGGAGCCCCCCCCTCCCGCACAGCGCAGCCGGACTGGGGGCGGCCCGCTAACCCAGACAGCCAGCTGCGCGTAGCCCGGGATGACCCTTTGTCGGCTCTCACAGCCCGTTAGAGCCCGTTGTTGGGGAGGGGGGCAGGAGCACCTCCTGGGTTGTCCTGCGGAGCCCAGTGGTCTCGCTCGGGGATGGGAAGGGTCTGAGCCTCAGTGAGGCGGCGAGCTCCGACTGGGGACGGAAAGTTTCGCATTTAAGGGGGTCAGTGAGAGTGGATGTGCAACCGCCGCGCTGAAAAGCTAATGGCTGTAATTATCAGCTCGTTCATTAGGATCGCGGCGCTTTCACAATCTAGAAAGCCTATAAAATGGTCTGATATACATCACTGAGATTTTACTGATGTTCAGCAGTTGCTCTGAGTACTCATAAAGGTTAGTGAGCTTAGAATCGGACCTTAGCATGCATCGTTCCTCTTTTTTTTTTTTTTTCCCCTGTTTTTAATTCCCTTAATGCACATCACATGAAAATCATTAACTCAAAGCCAGGGGCCCTAATTTGCCAGTCCGGCTTCTGCACGGCTCTGCTAGCACAGAGGCTGCCTTCCCCGAGAGCTCTCTGAGCGCACTCAGCCTTCCTTCAGCAGCGCCCGGCTCTGATCTCGGCTGTGCCATGCGGGTCGGTGCAGTGAGGCCCCAGCAGAGTAAAACTGGTAATGTCAGGAACTGCTTTATACAGTAGTAGTGGGTTAGCACAGTGGGGAAAGGAGGTCCTGAATGAAAGCTTTGTTAATTTAGGAGATGCATTCAGTAGCCTGAACAGAAATAATTTTTCTTTTTGGGAATACTTTTATGGATTGTAAAATGAGATAGTTAACGCTGGGTGATTCCCTCTGCCTCCTTCCATGTAAGATAATGTTCAAAGTGTTTCCTCTCAGCTATAGCGTATGTTACACAAGAATCTAGGGATAAATGAATGCGGATTCATGTGAATAGAGAGCCAAGCCTGAAACAGGAACACTCTGATTAGTTTGACAAAAATGCTTTATTTCCACCTTATTAACATGCAAATATGGCACAGTATGACATTTTTTATACTTTGAAACGTCTGTTAGACTACTACAATTGAAGTTTTACACTGTGTAACCAGTACTTGTATTCTGCTCAGAAAAAAAAAAAAATACTATTCCTTTTCCCTTACAGTCACACTGTCTTCCAGATCAACAACAGTGTGTGGCTGATTTATTATCTGCTAATATTTCTGTGTATGTCACACAGATGTTTTATAGATAATTTGACATGGTAGTTCCTGGGTGATATATTTCACTAGCTCTCTACTGGAGGTAATGTTATATTTTCAGTTTTAAAATACAGTCTTTATAAAATGCAAAGTACTGAAAAAGTTCGTAAGCTTCCATCTGGAAGGCTTATTAAGCGCAAAGTAGATTATGCCTTTTTAGTGAGTACTGGACCAGTGAAGTAGAAGTGAAACAAATGCTAATCAGATGCTACTTCTGTCTCGCTGCTGCAATTCATCAAAACAAGAATTAAAAACTGTCAAAATTTATTTTCAGTGTAAAAGAATGACTTGCACGCTAAATTCATCAATGTAAAGGATTGCACCTTACTATTTTGCTTGATTAATAACCTTACTTGAAGTTATTTTACAAAAATATTCTTTGGCTTATTTAACATTTTGCAAGCGGATATTTTTGATACATAGTATTTCTTCTTTGTAGAAGAAAATGGCTTTATTACACTTCCACTTGTAGCACTCAAACCAAAAGAATGTATTCTGAGTTGCTCCATTATTTACCTCGTTTGATATTGAGCTAGTTTTGCAGTGTCTGTAAGGTTTCCTGTGCTAAATGTGTAGCTTGTGAAAGTGAGTTTACCTGAATAGTTTATAGCAGATGTTCTAATGCTTTGTCTTTCAATTTTTAAATATGTGGAAAGTACTTGTGTGCTTGCAAAGAGTGCTTCTAAGTTAAGGAAAGTTTCCAAATAAGAATTTAAAGCTGAGAACATCAGGCGTGAAGCTTCTGTTACTGGTTTCCTGTGGGTACTTACCAGCTTGATACCGAGTGACATTTATGTAGTTTTGTTCTTATTTTTGTACACTTTAAGAGATATTTGCATAAATAAGATGTAGATCTTTCACTTCCCAAACATTGATAGTGGAGCATTTCTCAGTTTATCAGGAAAAATCACACTGGCATTTTTAACACTCAAACCACATGGAATACTTGCTTGGCATGTTCTTGAAAGAGTGATGTGAGGCAATTGCAGATAAATGGGTATGAGGTGGTGTATATTGGAGTGTTTCATGGTTCAGCTGTCCATATGAAATAGAGCCAATGGCACAGTAATGTGACCACGATAGGGTTAAATCCCTCTGGTTGCCTTTATTTAATCATTGACAGTTCCCTTTGTTCTAAGGAGATATTAGAGGATGTGTGAAGTTTTAAAATAAATAAATGGACATAGCTGGATGTGTTCTAAGTTACTAGAGATGAGAGCAATACTCATTTTCTATTAATGTAGTTAGAACTAGTAATTGATACTTCCACATATTCACACTATCACTGTCAGGAAAGTAAGTCTCTATTTAGGTGACCGACTGGTGTTCCCCAGTGAATATAAGCTGTTTTCATCCTTACATTTGACACTTCCTTTTTAAGGTAGCGTGTTACACATCTTACATGTGTTCCCAAATACACCTTGTTTGATAAAATGCATTACAGTAGAACTTATTGGGAGAAAGCTAAAAACAATGTGTAACTCCCCTCCTCTAAGTATTTTATATGAATATTAAATCTAAATTTTGCATTTGATAGACTTTTTACTATCACTTTTCTGGAAGATGTTCTAGATGTTTTCTAGAAGGTGTCCAAGTGTAAGTTTTTGTGAAACTTACCCTTGTCCTTTTCTGCGTGGCGTTACTCCCTGAAATATTCTTTTATCCTCCCACTTAGCAATTCTGCCCTATTCTGTAAAGTGTTTACACATCTGGCAAGCTAATGTTTAAAACCCTTAGCATTCCATTGATCTTCATAACTTTCCCAAAGTTCAACCTGTACGGAGTGTTCTGCTATATCAGGATGCATCTAAGGAAATGTTTTTCTAGATTGCAGATGTAAAATTTGAACCCTCCAGGTGCTGGACATTGCCAGTCAGTGCCCAGGGTACTGTCAACTTCTAACAAAGACAGCAAAGATAATGAAAGCTCAGTGCATAGCTGCGATACTCAGTGATTTGGAGGATTGCATTCTTAAATATAATTCTGTGTCTTATTTTACAATTATAAGCAATTGTATATTTCCTCAAATTAGTTACAAATATATATATTTTTAATATATACTGTTTTCTGCACTTTCACTGACAGTGTAATGTAATGGCATGTGAGCAGGCTTATTTCATTGAAATTTCTCATGACTATGAGATTAGTATGTTAATGACCCCTTTTTGAAGAATAGGCCTTTTAAAGCTTGTTTATGTGTTGGTTTTTTTTTGTCCATTGTTTTCTCTTAATTTCTCTTTTATTTGTTCCACTCAACAAAGAATATTTTTTTGATTAATTGAAACACTGTGCTTTTTACTTTATTTATTTATTTTTATTTAAGAGATACAGGTCACCATCAGAAATTTCTGAGCAGCATTATTACTTTTCTTGGAGTATATTGCTTTCTGGCCAGTTCTGTATGAATTGTTACTATTCTTTTTCTTGTTTGGAATGTGCTGTTGAGTGAAGAAAAACATTTTGCACATCACAGTGTGCTTACACACTAATCAGGGCTGAATACATGTCCTGCTGTTATAAAAGTGACTTGGGATGCTCCATGACTAGGGAGGAAATGGAACTAAAGGTAAATTTACAAACATTTCACCAAAATTTAATTTCCAAAAAAGCAAAATATATAAAAATAAATTTTTGAAGAACTTTTTTTTGTAAGGTAGTTAGATAATCTGTTTAATAATTTTCCAGATGTTATCCAGTCTGTTGCACTGCAGATGTGTTTTGGCTGCTTGGTTATTAGGCAGTTGAATTGTATCTATTCAAATAAATTGGTCAGTTTCTTCATAAGCGTATTCGTGTAGCAACAGCCTTAATGGGAACCGAAATTCATATGTTAAGGGAACAGTCTGCTTAACAAAGCAGGTAAGCATGTTTTTTATTATGTGCAGACATACGCATCCATGCATAGACTTAGGTCATTTAAAATCACATAGCAGCTTTCAATAGTAAAGTTTTTCAATAACTTTTACCTTAATAAACATCCTACAATATAACAGAAACACTAGGTAATGTGCAGGAAAAAATTAAAAACTTGTTCTTAGAATTATAAACACTTGCATTGGTAGTTTCTTTAAGGTATTTAACTTTAAAACTGTTCAGAGCAAAGTGTCCAGAAACGTATTTCAGTTTTCTATTCTCAGTTTGCATTATATTAAATATTTTACAATCAGTTTTTAAAAGTGACCTACATTTGACCTTCAGTAACAAATTATGATGAAAGCGGGGCTAATTAAACATGAAATAGATGGATTGTTGATGCTTTCATTATCTGTATTTAACACAAAGTGTTCCACTGATAAGCACAGTCTTTATTTTTTTCCCTCTTCAGTAAAATAATCTTGTAGAGTGTGCAAATGACTAAGTTACCACTGAATCATTCTGCACTCCCAGGAGATGTACAGAGCCAAAAGGGACAGGATCTGAGTAAAGGAGGATTCATGCTTTGAATAAGTAACGAACTGCACTATTATAGACAAGGGGAAGAAAGAGACATTTTTAAAAAGATAGAATCTGATTTATCAACTCTGACAGTTCTCTGGCATTGTACATACAGATATGAACCTGAGTTAAACCCATGGTTAGGGGTTGGACCTGCACTGTGTCAGTCCTTGTACGGTAGCAGTGTATCCGTGTGTATCTTTACTTTTATATGTACATTGAGTTGCCTTGTTTCCGATTATTTGGGATACTTGCTGGTTTGACCAACTAGCTGTGTTTCAGAGAAATACCTGCCCTGAAGCTTCAGGCACATTTTCCTTTATGGATATTTCTGTCAAAGTTTTGGAATTTTTATGCAGTTAGATATCTGTAGGGCTACTCTGAGGTGTATAAACCTACCTAATGTGTTTTTCTTTAAATTATAGTTGAGAATTAACACATTTCAAAAATAGTTGGCATTATGCTTTTGAGTTAATTAACTAAATCTTTCATAGTCACTGTGAGCTCTTTGTGGAACTCTTTGTGGAATATTTGTGGAACGTTTTAGTGTTTAATTACTTACCTTAACAGAAAACATAATCTTAAGAACACCTGTTCTTTACAGAGCAAATGATTTTATTTTTATTTTTACTATAGATACATTGATTTTGACTACAGAAATAGGGATACAGACATAAGCAATTCAGTACAGTTCTTAGCTGGTTAGTTTTCTGATTGGTTTAACAATTCTGCTTCCAAAAATTATTTATAAATTCTTAAAGCTGCAAAACAATTCACTTTTTTTTGGTGTTAGACCAAAAAAATGCAATGCAATTTTTTTTCTACTCTTATCCATTTTTTTAAATGGCATTTTTAGGTGTTTATATCCTGTGTGCTCAGGAGATGCTATTTCTGTATTTTCCCTTTCCTAGAAAAGGAGATTTGTTATCTTTGCTTTATCCGATTTTGGACTTTGCTAGCTTGTACTATGTATTCATTTTCATCAGTAATTAAAACAAAACAAAGCAAAAAAATAGAGACCGACAGTTACTATCCAGAATCAAAAGAAAGCCTTTTCTTATTATTCATGTATATAAGTTTGCATTATTTCATTTTTTGAATCAAGGTTCTAAAAGAAAATTCTGAGATGGGGATGTGTCAAGTTTATTGACTACACAATTTAATGGCAAGTATTTGATAACAGAGACTGCAGTTCAGATTGTTTTAAATAGTGCCTTTTGCAAAGCCCAGTAACACTGTAAGAACATTGAAATAGTGGTATTAAAAATAATCTTAGTTATTGTGTTTCAGTTGGTCTCACAATGTCCAGTTCTAGTTTGCCTTGTTAACTTTCTATCCTACAAGATGTCAAGTAAATAGTAAAAATAAATTGTCCCCTGTACCTTGTATTGTTTTGTTTTGCTTTATTTATACTATTGCACAGTTTGAAAATTTTAAAGATTAGCTATAAATATAAGCAAAAATAATTTGTGTATATAAGGTCTGAATAAAACAAAGAGAGAAAGTTATATGTAGAATCTGTCCGAGTTTTTGTCTTCTATTTAAACGAATCTCAGAGAAGAAGGAAGAGAATGTGCACACAGTATGCCGTAGCTGACTTCTTGTCTTCCACATACTCCTAGCAACAGAGACTTTCTGAGGTCACTTACTTTACTGTTGTGGATTACAAAATATCATGTTAATGACATAGAAACTAAGTAATCAAGGTTAGTTTGGGCATCTAAAATGTGTTTTGCAGCAACAGAAAGGACAAAGGAGGATTTAAATATTTAACACTAACATAGAAAAAATAGAGAGAAAATTGCAGGTAATGAACGGATGACAAAGTCTCAAAATGCAGTTACACTAAAGCACCAGTTGGATAAGTTCCTAAGTGGTGTGTGAGTGTGCTATAAACTCTGCTTAACATGAATTCTTTGCTCACTTGTATCTTGCCTGTCAGAGTTGTAAAATCACAGTTAAAAGCAAATTTTGATTGTTTTCAAAAATTAAGAATAGGTTTAATATATAAAATATATTAGCAGCCTAGAGAATCCACTCTACTTTTACTGTATTTTTTTGTGCAAAATTGAAGAGAAAATGTTCTGAGTTCTTGAAGTTTGAACAAAAACAGTATTCTCATCACGTTTGCAACGGAATGGTATATAGAGGGAGATATATAGTCTATATAGGTGCATATAGTTTACACCTATACAACAATCCTCTCATTTTAGTGACACAGCATAGCTATTTTGGAATTATTAGCTTCTGAAGTGTTGTAGCATAACCCCAAAAGAATACTAAAGTATTCTAAATAGTAAAGTAAAACTAAAGTTTTACTAAAAAATGGCAAAAAGAATATTAGATGCTTTAAGAGAAGCACTGTATTTGTCTTTCAAAACTTAATTTACATTATTAGCTACTGATGAGAGTAGGTTTTTTTTCTAATGACAAACACCCATTCTGTCAGCTGAGTTTTTGTTACAGATTTTGTGTTCTGAATCAAACAGCCTAGCAACTAAGTACTTACTGAATGAAGGAAATATATTTTTGTAAGTTGCATTTGTGGAGTTTTAGGAAAAAATGATATTTATCAAATTACTTGATTTAGAATTTGAAATATAACATCACATTTTTAAGAGGCAAAATACAGAAGGTTAGTACTAGCTGACATGCTGAAAATCTTTCTCAGAACAATTATGCAGAAGTACTGATTCCATTCTTTAAAAATTGTGATAGAATTTTATTTTGCTGTCTTAGTTGATCCAATTCCTTTACGGTACCAGATTGTGAGTAGCAATACATTTGTTATTTGACAGGGTAAAAATTCATATGTTACTAGAATAATTATGGAGAACCCTCTGTAAGCTCCCTGAAAAGTAGTTTCTTGACTTGAGGTTGTGGTTAGGATGCTAGGGGAATGTGTCTTTTGTGCAGTGTGCCAAGTGTTTTCTGCGTGGTAGCAGTCAAAGGAGTGGGGAGGGACTGCCGTAATTTATTCTGTCTCTCCGTGTATAGCTGTGAAGGACTGTGCAGTCTTGGGCAGTGTGAAATAGGAGAAGCGGCCCCTACTTTCTTCAGATACCAAATCTGTGTGAAGCAGAATTGCTTTAACTTATTTTCAGAGGCTTATCCTTTGAAAAAATGTCCTTTACCAGGACAGTACTTCCACAGAGATATAACTTGATGTACAATTGTTTTTCTGAGTTCAGTATTATGCTGAAAAATGTAATTTAGGAATTAATGGAGACTTTATAGAGTTCTGAGTGTGATTCAGGTATTGAAACGTACGTGTCTCAGTGTAGCTGAAGATACTTCAAAGCTTGAGAATAACTGTACACAGGTGCACAGCTCCTATATGATTGAAGACCTAGTGCCTTCTAGGATACTTTTGGTAGCTACAGATTGAGGCCAACAATTCATTACTATTTTTTAATATAAAGAAACAAATAATTTAAGCATTATTTTGTCTCTTTGTGAGTGTAATGCATTTGGGTAAGGTTGAAAATACTTATACTGTAAGGTCTTAAGCACAGTTTTCTTGTGTACTGTACATATGCCTATTAATAGAACATGCATGCATATATACATGTTCGTATATATACTGTTGTTAGGTTAACAAATTATTTTGAATTGGCACAAACTTTGTGTTGTCACAGAAACAAAATATGGACAGCAGTTAGCAATTAACTCACCTTCAGAGCATTTAGGCTGATGTTTATCTCACATTGGGTTAAAATAAGAGTCACTAAGAGCCTCCCGCTAGAGCCAGCAAAACAGCTAATATCAGCCATTGTAAGCTAAATATATAACATAATATTCTGAGACTGATTTACTTTAAAAGAAAGTACAGCAGACCATTATATCAATTTGTATGTTATGCCTCAAATCTCAATCATTTAACCTCCTAGAGTGTGTGTGTGTGTGTGTGTGAAGTGGCAAAACAGTGGACAGCATGCTTTGATGATACATTACATCCAAATATAGTATTATCTTTCTTGCAGCATCTGGGAATGCTGTATCCTTAGTGAAATTTCAAGAAGTATAGTGCTAGCATTAAACACAATCTTGCTCTAACTAATGGTACAGTAGGAGCATATCTGGTGAGATAACTTAGGTTACCTGACTGGTCCTGGTATTGATTCATGGAGTTGTGTGCTACCCCCTACTAGAGATGCAACACGTGAGAAAGGCTTGGCCTGAAAATTCATACCTACTTTATACAGCAAACTTTGTGTTTCACATTAAATCTGTCTGTTTCCTTATGTAAATCAGTTTAATCTATTTGTGAGTCCTTTTCTTAAACATTAGTTAACAAGAGCAAATACTTTAGTAGTTTGTGAGCTCTCTAAAGATGAAAGACAGAAATGGAAATACAGATTACAGAACAACAACAAATTTAAGTGTTAGTTACTTCACCTGCTCCCTAAATTTTCACAGTGATACTTTAAGCCTCTATTTTGCCACATTTTTTGTTCACATTTCTCTGCTGGTTTCAACATATATTTGGTTTCATACACCATTGTGTTATTCTTCTTCAGAGTGAAGTTACATTGTCATAAAATTTGAGTAATGAAATGGGGAATCCAATTCCTTGTCTCCATCCACATGTTCTGAATTGGTTTTAATGACATACGTGTGCCTTGTGTTATAGCAGGAGTGAACATCCATCATTCTGTTGAATCAGAAAAATGCTAATTTCAATGAGCATAGAATTATGTTACAGTTGTAGCACAAGTTTACAGAAGTACAGTAATTGATTTATTTGAAAGAAAAGTATTTATTTTTCTACAGAAGTAATAATTGCTCTGGAAGGTTGAAGTCTCCTTTTAATACGGATTACTAAATGCTTCTCCCTAAGCCTCAGCCTAGGTCTTGGTTTAGAACTGTCATGTAGACTTAGAACTCATTCAGACTGCATATTGACAGTTTTATTCTGGGTCCTGCAAATCAAGGGCCTTAAACTATCACTGTATTTTAATGGAAAATTTTCTGAATATAAATGAAACTCAACAGTTTCTACAGCAAATATTAATTCATTTCTGTAAAAGTGGTACTAATGGGTATGAAATAGAGAAATACACATTTTTCTGGTGGCCTTCAACTATGACCATTTCTTCTGGAGATTTCAACGTGTAGTCTGGGTCATGTATTTCACCCAGTTAATTACTCCATACATATAAAGTAGACTAGAATATCATATCTGAAATATATAACAACTTCATAAGAATGACAGACAATGACTATTGAGATATAGTAGTAGTTTCACCAGGATGCAGATTTTCATTCTGCAGTCTCAGACTTCACACTAGCAGCTCCCTTGAGCTGATTTCCCTGCTGAAATAGTATAATAGCTCATCCTGTTTAAAATCTATAGGGCTATGTGTTTGATTCTATTTTACTGTAAAGAATAGTGCTTGTGTTGTTTGTATGCATTTTTTTTTCCCCATGAATATGGAAAAGTACATGGGGGAGGTCTAGTTTAGAAGTGAAAGAAACTTGGTTAGCTGTTTGCAGAACTGCACAACCTTTGCTGTCTGTGTTCTCTGGAGACCACTGAACACTTACATAATTTGTCCTATCTTTTTTGTGCAACACCAGTTCTTTAAATATTTATATATGAATTGTCGCTACTGTTCTGGATCTTTTTATTTTTTTTTTGAATGTAGAGGAAAAGTTAAACAACAGTGAAATTCCTCTGTGCAGAATAAATTAAGAAGGTGCTGTCTGCATTTTACTGTGAACTATTTTATTGTGAAATATTTTATCACTCCTGATAGTCAAGGAAATTGGAGGATGTTGTACTCAATTGGCCTTTCAGACAGTGTTGAATGAATTGAATTTTGGACTTTTTAATATTGAATATTAGTGCACCTTTCTAGGAACCTTGAAAGCTAAATTTATGTATTTTTTCTTTACCAGTTCTTTATTAAATATAATATACTGAACTCTTCAAATTGTACAGTAACCTTCCCGGAGAATTAATGTTACAGGCATATGAAAGAAATGGCTAAAGCGTTTCTCTATCAAATGTTTCTAAAAGGCTTTATGTATTTATAGAACTTCATGATCTACTATTGATGCAAATTACTAAGGATAAAAGCAAATCCATCTGTTATCAAAGAGAAAAAATAAATGAAATAAGTCCAAGGATTTGAAAGACTTAGCATTATGGACTAAGAATTCATACTTTGTGATGGGTTTATAGTAATTGACAGAAGAAAAGACTTTTTAGCCTTCTCAATGTTTTTTTTCTTTCTTTTTAATAATAATAAAAAAGACTTTGTAATAAAAACTTCTTTTGTAACATATCCTGCTTCATTTAATAAGTATGTATTCTTCACTGAAATGTCTCAATTAAAATATGACCTACACCATTTCATGTCATGTTGGGCATTACTGTTTTTGTTATTATTACCCTTACATTTAATCAAATTTTCTGTAGCTAAATAAATAGCATTTCATCAAAAGCTGTTGGATTTCAGTCAGCTAAGAAACAGATTACTGGCGCAAGAACAGATCTAAGGCTAGTGTCTCCAATCTGCAACTAATTGTGTGCTGATAATAGCACTGCCCACAGGCAAATCTTACTTGCTGTCCTGATACATGATAGATTTTCCTGTACATTAATATTAAATCAGATGGAGACATTCTGTAATACCGTTGCAGTTACTATCTTTAACCTTTCCTTTCTAATTTGAAATATATGCTGTTTGGAGATGCTATCTCTGCATTTCATTTCTAAAAATAAAAGGAGAAAACATCTTAAGGAATATACAGTAGACATAACTTTTTCTTTTCTCCTCTTAAAACAGTTACTTCTGTAGGAGATAGAAGTACTGTTGATACTTAAATCTTTACCTGTAAAGTCTCATACTTTCCTGTTTGGCTTAGAGGGGAGAGGAATGTGTCTGACAACCCAAGTCTTGCAGCAGGAAGCTGTGCTCTGCTATGCTATAGCTTGGTGGTTCATTATTTGGAGTGTGTGTCAGGGAGTACTCTGGATCAGATCACATAGTAACCATTTGCCACGCACAAATTACTGTATTAAGACATTATAAAAATTTATATTTTTTCAATCTGAAGATGAGGGTGACTATTGAAGTAGATAAGATCCCCTGTACCCTACCAAGGGTCCATCATTTCAGGTTCCTCACAAATGCAGAGCATGCTGTAAGAAATGCTTTTACAAAAGGAAGCCACAATAATAGCAGAATAACATATCGTGTCGTCAGCACATTGTAGTGGTCTGAAAGTAAGCTGTCTGCTGGTCTGCGTATGTTGTTCGTGTGAAGTGATTCCAACAGTTTGAAATCTATTTTTCACCTTGCTAGTTATGCAAACAGCTCTTCACTTTTTCACTAAAGCAAGTGGGAATTGTTCACTGTCACAAGTAATAAATAACAAGAGTACCCAATCTGCACAGCATGGAAGTGATAAAAACACATGCTTACGAGTGCTTGAGATTTCACAGCTATTAATTTTTGAACTTTTTGATTTCAGTACTGTTTTACAAGAATAGATGCTGTTAGGGCAGCAGTGCAGTCTGACAATGAAAGATTATGACAACATCCATTTATCATAACAAACCTGATAAATTCAATGTAAGAGATGGTCAGGAAATTCCCCTAAAGTCATAAAATGCATCTTGCCTTTTCTGATTATTTTTTTTTTTCACTTCCAAGAATCTTTAATACCAATTTAATACTAACATCTATTTGAGAACATTTTTTGGGGCATTATGAAATGTGCAGCTCTTATCAGTATTAGTGATTTCTTTAACTTGTACATTGAGGGACACTAGGAATCTGTGCAGAACGTCACTATATATGCAATATGTGTTCATATAAAGGTATGTCTTTTACAAAAAGACCAGCTAATCCGATAGCACATTTATGATTAGAAAAAAATAGAAGGATTCTTCAATATTCAAAGAACATTTTAAAAACTTTTTTAAAGTCACCTTAGCGTTTAAACTCTAGATTAGAGGATTTGCCTGAAAACATACTGCCCAGCTACCACTTTGTAAATGAAAATGTAGATATAGCATCCATTTTGATAGTGCAATATTCAGTGTGGTAGGAGTTTTTCAAACCAGCAACAGCAAACACATTTTTAGTTTATGGACTTAAACAGGGATTTCAATTAATAATTAGGTATCATTCTGAGGCTGTGTATTGTAAGACAGCAAAATATGAAGAAGCTGAGCACTGAATCTGTTCACGTTTCATGGCCATACCACAGAAGAAAACCTCCTATATTTTACAGTGGAAAAATGTCCCAAATAAAGGTAGTGACTGAATAAAAGCACGTCTAGAAATGTTAGTATCTCCATTTTTTTTTTTTATCTTTATTGTTGTAGGAAATCCATCTTTTCTAAAATCCTCACTGAGCTGGTAGTGTTTTTCTCCACGTTTTAAGAATATCATCAAAGCCATTCTAATTTGGACTAAGGATGCATCTCAGAGTCCTGGAATCTCTGAAGAAAACATTTAGCTGTCTTTCTTATTTTTACATAATCGTAGAGATTCATCTTCAGTTTTGCTGTAACTTGTAGAGATAACAGTTTTGTTTATTTATAGAGCAGAGATTTTAAAGTTTGCAATCAATGCCTTCTGGTTCATCACAATATTAATAAGAAAGAATTGCAGATCCAAGAGCCGTATGCTGTCAGTGAGGTGTCTAGTTCAATAAGTAGGCAATTTGTCTATTGACTGCAATGCATTTCTGTTTAATTTTAAGATGTATACCATGTATAAGGTGCAAGCATGTAATCTGGAAGATGAAGAAGGACTATGTAGTGAGAAAAGAAAATCCAGGTTATAGTAAGGACGTTTTTGTGCCTAGCACTTCTCTTTTTTTCTTTTTTCTGCACTGGAAAACTAGATATTTGTTTTGTCTCCCAGTGGAAAGAGCTAACATTTAAGCAAGACTTTTCTCATAGAAAATGAGTGCAGTTAGAGTTCTTTTTTCTTTCTGTCTGTCTGTCTTTTTCCCTATAGAATTTTGCTTGGAACTTAGAAAGAAGAACTATTTTTTTAAATCATGCTGGTATTGTAGTTTCTGGCTGAGTCTTTTATTAAATAATTGAAAACATGTTTTGAGAGAACTTTGTCAAGTAAAAATGATGCTCTCTACCTCCGTTTTCCTCTTCATCAAAAGGAATGCATGTTTAAAACACTGGGGGATACGGATAGAAAAACTCCATCTTTCTATGCTTTGTTGATTGTCTACTTTTTTTTTCTAGTTTTATATTTGGACTGATTTTGTAGGGACTGTTACATGAATCATTGGTTAGCTAATGTATATTGAGAATTAAAACAAAGAAAACCTGAGATGGAAACAGTTGCCACCAAAGTTTTTTTTCCCCATTTTTTAAAATTTAAATAAAAAGATTCTGATGAATAAAGTTCATCTGGTGAGCTGTAAAAAATCACTTGCTTACTGGCTTCATTAAGATCTATTCAGAGAGACGAGTAAGGTGAATCTGCTATACTGTTTTAGGAGGGTGAAACTGTCTGGAATGGGAAGTAGAACAGAGATCAAAAGGACAGTACCAACATACATGGGAATTTTACTCTTATATAGAATAGAACAGATCTCTTGAAAGGGGCCTTCAAAGATCATCTAACTAAAAGTTAAAGGTAACCAAAAGTTAAAACGTTTGAGGGCATTATTATCTGCCTTTTGAATGCTAACAGACATGGGACGTCAAACACCTCTTTAGGAAGCCTATTCCAGTGGTTTACCACCCTCATAGTAAAGAAATTTTTCATGATATCAAGTCTGGACCTCCCCTGGCACAACGCTGTGCTGTTCCTCTGCATCCTGTAATTGTATTCTAGGAAGAAGAGACTGGCATCACCCTCTCCTGTAATATTGTAATTCCGGTTATCGTGCCCTGAATTTTTAGTCTTACCTTTCCAGTGACAGTGTAAAGATTTATAGGTTTTAACTTCAGTTTCCCTTATTTCCATCAAACCAGTTTAGTTTTCTCATAAAGGAGTCATAAACTGCTGAGTGCTAGGGGTCAAACGCTAACAAGATGTGAAGTCTAAGCATTCTTTAAATTTTATTATTTCTGCTGGACTGTGGAAAGTGTTGGAGGTTTAGATGTATGTTACTCTTAGTGTTGTTTTTTTAAATTCTTTTGTAAAATTCTAAGTATTTGAATGTCTGTGCACATAGGATGACAGGTAAGACAGTGAAGAAAGGGAAGAAGTTTTACGGGGTTTTTCTGTGCCATAGAACAGCTGCTCATATCAATATGCCATTTTGGATTCTATTTTCCCAAAGAGAGATCTTTTATTTGTTAAAATAGTGACCAAAAAATGCAACATTTCCAAATCAATCTGTTATCATGAATCAAAATCAAGGTAAACTGAGAAGCAGATGCAAATACCTATGGCTGATCTATACTGGGGAATGTTAGTTTTATGACTGATCCTCTGTTTTTCATGAAATCCTTCCTTTTCAAAAGAGCACAAATGAAGTAGTGCTCATCCTCTCTACTTTTCCAAAATTCAAGAGCTAGGAAGCCTGATTTTTGTGAAGTTTTTTCTGTGACTGTGTATAATTGACAGTGAAGGGGGAAAATGAGGCGATGTTATGCCTTTGCTAGCTCTTTGTAAAGGATATTTACTTGTTAATGACCCAAGCTATGAATAGATTTATGGTTTCTTGCACAGCCTTAGAGGGGACTAAGAGAATTTAAGGATTTATCACTCAAAACTTAAAGAGAATTTTAAAGAAAGAGATGTTCAGACCGGAAAATTCTGGGTAAACATTTACCTGTCTTCTTGGCAGTTCATTATTAAATTATCAGCTGACATTTTGCAGGCATAGAAAGAAAAGGAAGGTGCAGACAAAGAAATACTGATGACCTATTGTTAAAGTTTAAGCAAAATAAATGATTAGCATCTAAACTGCGGAGCAGAGGTAATACAAATCCTTGCAAACTACTATCCATGGTACATAGCATCCAATAATACAATTTAGTTCATTACATTATTGTAGGATGCAGTAATGTGGTTGTCTCTCTCTGTGTTGTGGGCTTGTACAAGTACAAATTCTTGGACTAGATCTTAACAATAGAGGCTCCAAGATGGCTTGTAAATCAATTCACTCATATAATTGATGCAACTTCATTATTTTACAAAGTTGGTCTTTCTTTTTTTAAATAAAATGTTCTTCTTTGTATTTAGTGGAGAGGGAAGGAGAAAAAGAATCTATGTGAGTGCAGGATCTTTTTGATGGGCAGCTATTATGGGTGCTCATTCAAGATATACCCTCAATATGATGCTTATGTTTTCTGGAATGTAAAAAGTGAATAATGGCATTTTTTGCAATTCAAGGATTTTATGAGTTCAGACAGAATTCAGTGATGGGAACTGTGTTCTTACTGAGTGCAGAATTTTGTACAAACTGTGGACTTTAGATGGCTGGTCAGAGTCCCAGTGCCCTAAGTATCAGGTTCCATCATTCGGCTGTGCTGCCATAAACCCTGACAAGTGCAAGCAAACAAGGTTGCTATATTCAGCATTTAGAAGCGTTAGGGTAGCTTTTGTAGAACACTTTGAAATAACACTGATAAGATGCTGATATCATGTATATATGTATGGAAGCTGCTTGCATTATGATGTTGTATGATATGTAATGATTTTCAACGTTTTAACAGAAATTAAATTTGGTTTTCTTGCAAACATGTCGTATTAGTGCATTACCACTTTTTATACATATTTTCCTCCCATTTTCTATGTCAGAGTTAAATTTCCGTTTAATGTTTTAAGTTCATAATAATGTCTAAATGCATCCAAATAATACTCGTTCTCAGGTTATGAGGACCACTCCAAAAGTGATGCCTCCTATTTTATTATATTGGCCCACAATGTCAGAGGCAGATGTTGGTGGTATGGTAGTAGAGGTTCAACCTTCCTGCCAATATTCTATTACATTTTGTTGCTGTGTGACAGATGGCAGCAGAGGGGCAGTCTGACAAAATTGCATCTGCTGGAAGTGCATATAATGCAAAGGTGTGTCATTGAATTCCTCCATGTGGAAAAAATTTGCACCCGCTGACATTAAACAGTGCTTGCTGAATGTTTATGGACACCAAACATAGGATGTGACTACTGTGAGGCAGTGGATAGTGTGTTTCAGCAGTGGTGACAGCAATGTGAAATACAAGCTATATTCTGGATGGCCATGCACAGCTGTCACACCACAAAATGAAGAGTGTCTTGATCAGTTCATCTGTGCAAAATGGCAGATTAAGATCAGTTTCAATGGTTCAGAAACAATGTTGGCAATGTTGGAATATCACAGTTTGTCCTAGGTAGATCCCACAAATGCTCACACAGGAACAGGAAGAACACCACATGCAAGTTTGTCAGGATATACTGAACCAATACGAGGCTGAAGGAGATAGTTTCCTTGATCGCACCATTACTGGTAATGAGACGTGGTGTCACTGCTACAAGCTGTAGTCAGAACTGCAGTCCATGAAGTGGGAACATGTGAATTCCTCAGTGAAGAAAAAGTTCAAGACACAGCCCTCATCGATTACAGTGATATGCACTGTCTACTGGGGAAAGTGGTGATCCTTCTGTATTTCCTAGAACCTGGACAAATCATCTACTCTGACTGCTACATCACAATGCTGACTAAACTGAGAGCTCAAATTTCCAGAGTCAGGTCAGAGAAGAACTCAACATTTCTCTTGCAACACGGTGGTGCCTTAACCCATACCAGTTTGAAGACCATGTGTCAACAGTTTATGGGCCGGTTCGGCCTGGTTCCATGACTAATGGGGTGGGGGGACCCATGGACCCACACCCTGGAAAATAGGGAAGGGGGAAAGGGGAAAAGGTAGAGAGACGGGCCTAAAAACAAAACAGTGGCAATGATCTGAGGAGGAAAGTTAATTTACTAAATAAGATATTGGAATGCAAGATAACACAATATAATACAATATAATTGGAACTGAGGCTAATAAATCAAATACAATGAGTGAGAGAGAGAGTGTCCAAAAACCAAAGGCCTTACTCTAATGCTGAAGATGAGCCAGCTAGGGAGCACGCACCACAGACAAGCAGTAAGGAACAGGGACGTTTTGTGACTTGCAAACAGTTTTATCTTTCCCTCTGAATGGAAAATGGAAATAGAACAGTAAACAGTCCTCTGGGATATGTAGTTCTTGTTCTCTTCTGAGACAGGTATAGCCAAAACTATCAACAATCCACGGAATTGGAGCATTAACTCTTTAACTCCCAGTGCACTACATGATGTTATGATGTGGAATACTGATAATTAAAATCATAAAACCATGACACCATGGAATACATTGCCAATCCTGGCTGGACTGTTCTGCCAGTCCAACTTTTATTGTCCAGATTTGGCATCCTCTGGCTTCCATCTGTTCAGGCTGATGAGAGATGAACTGCATGGGCAATATTTTCTTACCAATTATACCGTCATAGCAGCTGTGAAGCAGTGAGCCACCTCTGATGGTGCAGATTTGTATGAGCAGGGTATACACACTCTTATTCGTTGATGACAAAAATGCATAATTAATGGAAGTGACTGTTAAAAAATAGTGTTTTGTAGCTGAGAATTTTCTCTATCAAACAGTGTTATTGTGCTCTTTGTATCTGATGTAGTTTCCATGAAAATAATAGGAGGCATTACTTTTGGAGCAACCTACATTTATTTTATTAAAATACAGTAAATATTCCAGCCTAATATTAAGGCATAACAGTCTTGTTTTCCACTATTATAATATTTCCTGCACATGGATGATTCAGGGGTAAGGTTTTCAGAAGTTCCCTGTACTAGTTTAACTGTGTATTCCCTGAAAAAAAATCAATGAACTGGGCAAAAATTATGTTAACTCCTTCAGATGAGTGTATTTCGATCAACATAATATAATTGCTGTTAAATCCCTATGTCTACATTAGTTCTTAAGATAAGAATGGGGTAGAAATACAAATTTAGAGAAGAATCACATTTTTAAAAGATGATTCAAAATTATTTTCAAATTTGCCTTCAGGCCACCCCAGCTTGGTTGTCATCTAGTGCAATTTACTTATGTAGGGTCACTTTAAAAAAAGAGATATGTACTTTCCAAAATCAAGCTACTCCATCCTTGTTAGGTAGGTATTGTCCCCTGTGATTAAGTATGATGACTAGCTTAGATGTCTTCTGATTACTAAACTTGGATGAGATTCCAGATACTGTTACTGAGATTTTCAGATGTCAGTTACAATTTATCTAAGTACATATTTCATCTGTACAAATGACTGTGCAGACCTACAAAAAGATACTTTGAGTTATTTCTTTACCTTTTGACTGTTGCAGCATGGCTAAGTGGTATATATGGTAATATGGTAATTAACTCTTTACCTTAGCTGTTTTGAATACATAGTGACAGTGATGGAAGTGATAGCAGTGATGTAGTGCTGTCCTGATACAAGAGGCAATGAGATCATCATTGGTATTTCTGGAGGTTTTGCTACTGTTACCTGCAAAGCATTTGCAGAGTATTATGATGCTTAGCTTTGTCCTCCTTATGCTAAGCACTCCTTACAGTGAATAAACATCAGAGCTAATTAAGGAAAAAAAGAAGTCTTGTGTATTTATTACATTTCATAAATATCGTTCATGGCTTTGGCTGTTTCTATTTTCAAGTCTAGCAAATGAGGTGCAAACTGAGATACTAGAAAGCTTTTCTAGTAACTAAACATATATGAGCCACAACTGTTTTGTTCTCTGTTCAACAAATATGGTTTGAAGTCTTATAATCAAGAGAAAATGCTGGGTAGCTTAATTTTATATCATGAAATTTGCTTTGAAGTTGTATATAAATGTGCTGAAGACAAGTTTTTTTTTCTTGTTGTGATTGTAGCAACATCTAATTTGGTAATGCAGTGTTTCTTCTTTAATCATAATGTCAGTGCTGAAAATTATGAAGGAAGTTTGAAGAGGTTCTAAAGTTGAATCTCTTCAGTAAGAAAAAAAAGTGAACAAGAATGGGAAAGAAATGTTCAGCAATGCTTGTACTCCGAAAGTTAAAAATAAAAATTGAAATTGTTAAGATAATTTAGAGAAGTTCGAAGAAACAAAATTTCTATGTGTGAGATGAACACTGTTTGCAAAGTAATTTGTAATAAAAATTTTCTGATAAAAACAAACTATCTTGGTTTTGTGATAATAGTGTTTTGTTATAATTCCTGCAGTGTTTCTTATGTTGTGACTTTATAAAAACTGCATCTCTCATAGATCTTTCTTTATCCTTAAAATGCATAATTTGTAGAAATAGGAAATGAGGTGAAAGCAGGAACACAATTGCTCTAGTGCATGAAGTTTTCACTTTGAAAACAGAAAAAATGATAGTGTTCTGAAATTATGTTTCCAAAGCCTGTGCTTGTAAATTCAAAGTCATGTCCTATTCCCTCTTTGCTGAGCAACAACTGACAGTTTTGAGGTAGAAAAAATCATGGGGTAGATCAAGGAGATTCAACTGAGAAAATGACAAGAATACATTTCTGTTTCCCAAGGGGAAAAAATACTTGGAAATATTTGCACACAGGAATACAGTGGCTGTCTGAAAAGGGAGATAGAGATGTACTGGGAATTGTAACAGAAATGGCTCAGTGGGAGTCCATCCAACTAATACAGACTCTTATGTCCTTGATGAACGTCTGCCTAGCTGCAGATGAGAGCTATGTGGGAGGTAATTGAATATATTTTTGTGAAGAATAGGATGCTGTGACAGAGAGGTCTTTAGAGTCATGTATTGGCTACAATGAGACGCAACTCAGTACCCTGAGTTTTTACAGCAGATGCTGTAACTGTCTTATTTCATGCATTAGTTGTATAGGAGATCAGCATGTAGTTACTATGATTGCTTATGCATGACATGTCGACTGTAGATTTGCTCTCCGTGCCTATACAACATAACATACAGATTACATAGACTTTAAATAACCAGATTTAATGTTATTAGTCTTTTTTTCTTCTAATACAGGTGCCTCTAGATATTTCTCGCACATAAATGGTTATATTATGTAAGTAAATCTCCCCTTACCGCTCAGCTTTCACAAACATTTTAGACATAGTCTGTGTATTTCTAGAGGTCTATAAATCTCAGACTGATACAAATCATTTTATAAAATGTGCAGCTAGTTCCTGCAATTGATTCCTCTAACATCACAGACAATCTTGTCAAAAAATTGTAAGCCATCACTTGGTTTTTCATCTATAAAACAGAAAAACAGGCACTGAGCCAAACTGAACACATAGTTAGAAATTTTGTCACTGTTACATTATTAGTCCTTGATTTAGAAGATTTTGGGGATGATTCATAAGATTTAGTAGTAGCTGTCTCCAAGTTATTGCTCTAATGCAGGCTTGACTTCTCCTCAAGCAAAAGACTATTTGGGGAGAAACGAGTTGCTGAAATATAGCTGATTCTGTTGTTCGGGTTAGTGGGCTGATCTGTAAAGAGGTAAAAAAAAGACAATCGTCAAAGTGGTTAGAAAAAGGTTTTCCATACCTTTGTCTGATCTGGAACAGAATGTAGTTTGAAATAAAGATCTGTGTATCTGTTCGTTAGTATTTCCATCTCCCATTTTTAAAACCAAATGGAAACAGAATTCATGTGAAATACTTGATATAAAAACAAATAAGAGGCACAATCCTGCATATCGTGCTAAACATGTTTACAGTGCCTAAATTTATATTTTTTTATATACTGATTGTGCTCAGGTTTACCTGATCATTAGTTATTATTTTCAACAACTGAAAAGTCTGCTTTTTCAGTAACTGATGTTTTTTTCCAATGCTAATTTAAAATGTTTATTTGCCAGCTCTGATAGTTTGATTCATTCTGTTTACTTAAAAAATTATGATGCTGCAATGTTGCATTTTAATGCTTTTTGCATTATTAATAATTATTGATATTAAATATGATTATAAGTAAATATACTTAATTATACTAATCATTAAATAAATCATTACAATCATTTAATTATTTCAAAGAAAAATGAATAAAAGATTAAAAAATATGCAGCTCTGGATTTTTTTTTTCATTAGCTAACATATTAAGTAACTTTTGGAACTGAGCACTTGCACATACATATAAAATAGTCTGCATTTGTTTTACTATAATCCTTCAGTTAAAACAGTTGGCATTATAGAATAAATCTGTATATGTCCAAGTGCAGTATCAGTTTATTATTGTATAATTTTATAGATTTACCTATCTATATACATACTGTATTCTAAATCTTTTTAACATTTAAAATGATTTGTTTAAAAAATATCAAATTATTTTAAAACTACTTTATTGTAATTAGAAGTTTTTAAATTATTTGAAAACAGAATTTAAATTATTGTAGATTAAGAAGAAACGTAAGAAATGTTTCAGAGGAGCACATGGGAACTGGAAAGGGTTTGCAACATTAGAGTTTTCACAGCTGTAGTTAACATCATTGATACAACAATATTTTAAAGAAGTGATTTTTACAGATATACAATGGTCTGCAGACACAACAGGTTTATAGTACTCACATTCCCTTTTTTAAAAAATTAATTTTGTTTTATTTTGAGGAAGCAGAGCCTGCCAGAGTACAGAACTACGAATTCTGTTGTGGGTTTTATGTACTGATGGATCACTGCTTTTCATTTGTTGCTGGTAGCACAGTCACAGTGCAATATGCAATGCATTAAAATAATCTGCTAAATTTCTAGCAGCTATGGAAAAGTGATGTTCTTTGGTGTTTCTGTGACTATTTGAAATGTATAGATGTCAACATTCTTACTGCCCTGTAGATGTAATGATTCTTGAAAATGCTGTAACTGTATAACCATTTCATTCACCTACTGTGAAAGTGATCTGGGACTAAGTACCTTATACAAGAATCTGTTTGCTGGCTTTCGGAAGTGATTGTAATTCACTGTGATATACTCAGGAGTATCCCGTTCTTCTCCCGTAATCCCAGCAGGCAAAGTTCAGTAGAGGAGAATAGCTAATTCAGTGTCTGTGATAAGGAGTTACAAATGTCAGCAGTCTCCTTAAGTTATCACTTTCCCAAAGAATGACAGAGAAGTCAGTATATTACTCATTGCAGTTTCAGCAGTTATCCTCTGATGATGTCTGCTTGAGGGTAATATTTGTTATGTGTCCTGTGTAGTATCCTGTCCTACAATATCAGATTAGAATTTTGTTTTGATACTATCTGTCAATCCATCACCAGCATGCCCACTAAACACAAGTTTTATTATGAGGAATGGCTGAGGGAACTGGGATTGCTTATTCTGGAGAAGAGAATGCTCAGGGGAGACCATGTTGCTCTCTACAACTGCCTGAAAGGAGGTTGTGGTGAGGTGGAGATTGACCTCTTCTCCCAGGTAACAGTGATAGGGCAAGTGGCTTCAAGTTGCGCCATGGGAGGTTCAGGTTTGAGAATTGGAAAAATTTCTTCTCAGAGTGATGAAGCATTGGAACGAGCTGCTCAGGGAAGCGATGGAGTCACTGTCCCTGGAGGTCTTCTGGAATGGGATAGATGTAGCACTGAGTGATGTGGTCTAGAGCAGTCACAGGCATGGGTTGATGGTTGGAGTAGATGATCCTAGTGGTCTTTCCAACATCAATGATTCTACGAATCTGTATCCCTAAGTGCCACATCTACATGACTCCACCACTTCCCTGCACAGCCTGTTCTAATGCCTTACCACTCTTTCTGAGAAGAAATTTTTCCCGATATCCAGCCTGCAAAAATGGATTTAATTAGCCTAACTCAGTTCATAGGATCGTACTTGTTCTTTGCGAGACCAGTTATCACATCTCTCTTGCTCTCCAGAAAAGGATGGCTGGGTTCAGAATGCTTAATGGGAACCTTTCATGGCTGCTTACTGTGGCTGGGCACTACTGAGGAGAGTCTTGGCTGGCATTGGCCAAAGTTGTGCTGAAGCTTGTGCTAGTAATTTAGTGCTATGAATGTTCACTTATCAGAAATGGAGTCTGTGCATAGACTGTGCTTTACTGTCAATTCAGAAGACTTTTAGTATATTCCAGTACTGGTTTTTTTTTTTAATTTATAGGTATTTTTTTTGCAATTTTGCATGTCACAACTCTTTGGCAAGGTGTTCATATATGTACACAATTGCATACAGAAAGTAAACTCAAATGTAAGAGCTGAATTTAGATATTCTTAAAAGATCCACTGGACTTTGGCATGACTGTTTGCATTCAGAAATAACTGACTCATAAACATTGGGTTTGTGATTCTGTGCAGGTTGTTGCTTGTATTCTCACTGTTTTTAATTTTGGATATCAGCTTAAAAAAAAACAACACTTAAAAGCAAAAAAGTAAAGCAAAATAATAACTACCAGTTTTAAGTGGTAGGAATATATATTTTCAACTGGATTTTTTTTCTTACATTTTAAAAATTGAAAAAAAGTTCTTATACATAAACGCTTTCTAATTTCATCGTTACTGTGTTTAAAGTGCTTTACAGAATCTCATGGGAAGAATAATACTCATAGCATTTCCCACTAAACTCTTGGAAGTGCTTTTTGTAGGAATATTACCAATGAAATTGAGAACTCAAGCTCTCATCTCAGCTTAGGTGTAAAAGCACACTGAAAAAAAAAATTATCCTAAATTTCCACTTACATAAGTGAATGTAGAATATATCCTGTAATATTTTTACCACATATCCCTGAAATGTGGTAATTGAAGTATTCCCTCACCTAACACTAAAACTGAAACCCATGCTGTTAGATAGGAACTTAAATTCCTTTCAGGAAGTATGTTAGTTCAAGATGGCCATGGGTTCCACGAAGTGCCAAGAGCTTTCCCTGAATAGAGTGTAACTACCTTTTACAGCAGGCACTAGTTGTACTGGGTGAATCTCAGGAAGTTTTGACATTGTAAAATTCTGAAAAGTTCTTGTTCATATCTTGAAGCAAGATTGGAATTTTCCACTACATTTAACTAATAAAAATGCACTGGTGGTAACAGTAGGAGCTCTGGGGAAGTTCTGTTAACTTCTGAGGATTCTCATTAAAATGGGCTGATGCAGATGTGAAAGCTCTGAATTGACTAGTATCAGTGAACAAAATAGTACAACTGTTGATATCACAGTTTGATGCATGCATAAATTGCTAAGAAGGATTAAGTCATTTTTTAAGTGTAAAAAAATGCACTAAAATATCATTCTTTCACACTCAGATAGATGGCTGGAGGGATAGTATTCATATTAGGAGAAAAAAATATATATATGGCCAAGTTTGAGAGTTTTCAGTACCCAAAATAAATTGAAAACTATCTCACAAATAGCTGCATGGAATCAAAGCATTAATTCAATCTCATTTAACACATTATAAATCTTATGAGAAGTGGCTGAGGGAACTGTGATTATTTAGTCTGGAGAAGAGGAGGCTTAGGGGAGACGTTATTACTCTCTACAACGACCGGAAAGGAGGTTGTGGCGAGGTGGGGGTTGGCCTCTTCTCCCTCGTAAGTGGTGATAGGGCTAGAAGGAATGGCCTCAAGTTGTGCCAAGGGAGATTCAGGTTGGATATTAGGAAAAATTTCTTCTCTGAAAAAGGAGTCCGGCACTGGAATGGACTACCCATGGAGGTGATTGAGTCACCGTCCCTGGAGATGTTCAGGAAATGTTTAGATGTGTTATTAAGGGGTATGATTTAGTGGGGTTATATTGGTGGTAGGTGTACAGTTGGACTGGATGATCTTGGAGATCTTTTCCAAACTTGGTGATTCTATGATTCTACAACGTACCTCAAAAAAGAAATACATTAAATATGAATTATTTTAGCTTCATTAAACAGGCCAGCGAGACTACTGTGGCATTCCATTCCAAGGCCCATGTTGCTTATGTTCAAATACTTTTGGTATCAGTCTTTATCAGCTATTTAAATGCTCAGGACTGATCAAAGCATCTGGCAATGCTTGAAGAAAACATGTATCAGGTGTGTGTGAGCTACTAGCTTTTCATATGGCTCATTAGAATATGTTCTGAAATCAACTTTTGCTTCATACAGGACAAACTTTTGTATATCTGTAAGTCATGCATCAAAAGTCTGGAAAGATGGCTGCTGTACAGCAACTGCAGTAATGATATGAACACATATTTATCACTTCCTTCATTTCTTTTGGAAAGTATGTAGTAATTTATTTCAGATTGTTTGGAATCTGAGGGGTTTTCTACTTTAAAGAATTATGAATTAAAGGCACTAAAATACAATCTCTTAACACGAATGGAACTCTAATGGAATGTAGGAACTACAGCTTCCCATTGGCAGGCAACTGTCCAGCCACTTCCTGAAAAACAGGAGCTCATCATGAATGAAGGTTGCTTAGGAAGGCAAAGGCATAGCCAGAAACATGTTCCCTTCCTACCTAATTTTCTTTAAACTTTTAGTGCCGAGAACACTGTCATACAGTATGGAAAATAATATCCATTGGTCAGTTTATGTCAACTATCCCTTCTTTGTCACATTCAAATTTCTTGCTCACTCCCAACCTGCTTGCTGGCAGAGTGGGAAAACAGCTTAACTGCTGTGCAAGCCCTGCTCAGCATCAGCCCGAAGTGTTTTTAGTGTGTTATCAGCACTGATTACCTTGTGTCATGAGGCAGTGCAGAGCACAAGATACAAAATGATGAATCTGTCTCAGATCCTAATATTGGTTGAATTACAAAGCTGGTGGAAATCATAATGTTGACCAGAAGCCAGCTGGCTACACCTATTTAAAAGTTACATGAATACAGAGAAAATTAAGCAAAAGAAACTTAGCAAAATCTTTCTTTTCATTCTTTTTTTTTTTTTCTCCATTTGGATTATTTTTTTTATGTACTCAGTGCTAGTAGTTGCAGTGTTATATTGAAAAACATCTGTAAATAGCTATTTCTGAAGTTACACCAAATGTCAAATCTTATCAAACTTTGTGATATAATCTTTTATATCTGAGTTCCTGAAGGCTTCTGGATAACATAAAATTAGACAGAGAAAAATGTTACAATCATACAGAATTATGATAAAGAAAAGGCTAAAGCATACTCTGCACTGTTCTAGACAGCCAGCATGATGATATCTTAATATGTCAGGATGCTGTATGCAACCTTTGATGAAGCTAACTTTAGAAGGCAGCATGGTATTTTGTAACATGAATATTAGATCTAGTAGAGAAGAAAAAGTTTGTTTACCTTCAGATGTTCTCTCTTTCAGTTCTTGAACATTAAGAGAGCCTGGGGAATCATTTGGGAAGCATAAATTGATTATCATTGCTTGTCATTGTAAACAGAAGCTTCTAATTCCCGAATTTAAAGATAAATGATATTTAGGACGCATTCTGACAAGCAGTTTCAGTTTAGCTGAAACACTTCTAAAAATATATATACATATATTTAAACAAAACCATTTTGACAGGACTGGGTTAAGAATTAATTGCATATATGGTTTTTCTGTCAGATGTGAGGAATTGCATACCTCCAATGGGAAAGAGTAGGGAGAACCAGTTGGTAAGAACAGGGGACAATAACCTTTTAGACTAGAACAGCATACTTACTTCTTGTCCTGGGTAGAAATTTCAAAGTGCAATTTGAGGTGGAAATTGGTCTTCTGAAGAAAATGAAACAAATGATTAGATTTTAGCTGAGTACTATGCTAGATGGTCACTGTTTTTACGGTTGTGAGAAGTTGTGTGTTACAGCACTGTTCTGATGATTCCAATGCCTGCCTTTGGAGGCTAATCAATATTCATTTTTAGTCATTATAATAAACTAAGTGTAAAAGCAATAGTCTAGTTATGCTTCACACACGAGGGATGTGAAAAGAGCTGCTTTTTGGGCAGGGGGTATTCTTAAATAGCATGTTATGAATATTTAATATATTTGTGGAATAGATTTCCAAGCACAATGGCTGGCTGAAAACTATGTTGGTCACTGCAGCAAACCATAGGACTGGTAGAGTAAACGGACATCTATATTGAAAGGATAATAAAGAAAAAAATATGTAGTTGGACTGTTTTCCTTCAGGCTGTAATTATTACCTATAAGAAATTTGCCTATTAAAACAACTTAAAGGAAGTCACAGGTGAGGAGACATGAAAATCCATTCTGTTTATGTTGACACTACCTAAAAAGAACAAGAGGAAGAAGCTAATGAAACAGATAATATTAAGAAAATGCAGAATGTTGGCTTTTTATGTTTGATTTCCCTAATAAATGTCTCCTCTACATTAAGTGCTTTAGCTCCAATTTTCATGAATTTAATTGAAGGTAATGAATATTTCTTGCAAAACTTTTCCTATGAAAAACTTTTCATACATTGCTCTGACCATAGAATTACAATGAGTCTGACAGGCACAGCACATTACTTGCTAGATATTTTTGTCTAAGCAAAGGTTGCAGACCTTGCAGTAGGGATAAAAAGATAGTGTTAGAAGGGATTTCATAGTAATCTTGCATCTAAATTTTAAAAAATCTTTCAGAAAGGAGCGTTTGCTGCTTATCCACGTAGAAGTATTTTACAGTTACTATGAAAGTGGGTTTTGTTTGTTTGTTTGTTTGTTTGCTTGTTTTCCTAAAAGTTTTGGTACTGCTGTGATTCTTTGTGCCGTTTAAGAGTCTTTCACCTTTGTCCCTAACTGCTCAAGCCTTCTCCACATCTGGAGGACACCTCCACTTATTTTTACGTGCTTGAAGTACTTAAAAAAACAGAAGAAACATTTAACAGAAACATTTGACTGAGAGAAATGAATTTGAGAGTTAAAGAGCATTCAGCAGGCAGGAGAGAAATGAAGAAGTCAGTGAGCGTGGTTTGAGGAGGGTGGTAACTGCAAAAATCAGATCTGTTGAAATGGTAATGTTGAAGCAAGGCCTAAAGTAGTTTCATTTTGATTTATCCTAATGTAAATGGAAAAAAAGGTCTTCATTATCCTTTTATAATATTTTGGGAAATGTTATTAGTCCTTTTGATATTTTTGAATAAGCTAGCAGCAGGAAAGCTGGTTCATGTTTCATGGACATCTTATGGTGGCTGTCCTCTGGCTTCTTTCTGATCTATCAGCATATGTCAAATTATTTTGCTTGAGCTTCTAGATGGATATATGTGCAGATAAGGAGAAGGAGATCTGAAGGTTTGGGTTGATGGCAAGTTTAATATGAGTCAGCAATGACTGACTCATATTACCACCACTGACCACCACTGGCAGCTAAGTGGGCCAACTGGGTTGCATCAGGCCCAGCACTGCCATCTGGGCGAGGGAAGGGATTGTCCCACTCTGCCCTGTGCTGCTGTGGTCTATCCTTGAGCACTGTGTGCAGTTTTGACCACCACAATATAAGAAAGGACATTAAATTAGAATACACTCTCAGCAATTTTGCTGATTGTATGAAGCTGGGAGGAGTGGCTGACACACCAGAAGGCTGTGCTACCATTCAGTGAGACCTGGACAGGTTGGAGAGTTGTGTGTAGAAGAACCTCGTGAAGTTCAGTAAGGGCAGGTGTAGAGTCCTACACCTTGGGGAGGATGATAGCATGCATCAGTACAGGTTAAGGACTGGCCTGCAGGAAAGAAGCTCTGCAGAGAAGGACATGGGTGTCTGAGTGGACAGTGGGTTGACCATGAACCAACAACACGTGCTTGTGGCCAAGAAGGCCAATGGTATCCTGGGGTGCATTAAAAAGAGCATGGTCAAGGGAGATTCTCCCCACCTCTACTTTGTCCTAGTGAGGCCACGTCTGGAGTACTGTGTCCAGTTCTGGACTCCTCCGTTCCTGAAAGACATAGAACTCCTAGAGAGAGTCCAGTGGAGGACTACAAAGATGATAAGGGCCTGGAGCATCTCCCTTATGAAGAAGAAAGGCTCAGAAACCTGGAACTGTTCAGCCTGGAGAAAAGAACACTGAGGGAGGGTCTTATCAATGCTTATAAATATTTAAGGAGCAGGAATCAAGTGGATGGGCCATGCTCTTTTCAGTGGCATCCAGAGGCAGGACAAGGGGGCAATGAGCACAAACTAGAACATAACGTAAGAAGTTCCATATGAACGTAAGGAAAAAATCCTTTACTTTGAATGTGACAGAGCTTTGGAACAAGCTGCCCAGAGAGGTTGTGGAGTCTCCTTCTCTGGAAATATTCAAAACCTAACTGAACAGTTTCCTGTGTAACCTACTCTAGGGAACCTGCTTTAGCTGGCGGTTGGAGTAGATGATCTTCAGAGGTTCCTTCCAACCCCTACAAATCTGTGATTTTGTGATTCTGTGAAATACTTACAAAACATAGAAACCATTGCCAGATGCTAAAGGCATTAGTAATGTTGTAGTCATAGCATAAACTATATGTTTATACATAGGAATATATCAAAATATCAAGTTGTTTTAGGTATTAAGAATAACACGGAATTCAAAACAATCATAAAAATATTTGAGTCCTGAGTTATTGCAAAGGCACACAACCAAACTTAGAGAACCAGTTTGTTATTGCTCGAAGTAAACTTGTTCAATTATCTGCACAATCCAGTCACACCAGGCACTGCATCATAGGCCTACCTGTAAATCAGATACAGAGAATCATTGATCTTTTGCCAGGTTTGGCAATCATAGAGATTGGCCTGATTGTAGAGTCCAGAACGCTTACTAGTGCTATACAATCTGTTTTTATTACTTTATTAGCTCAGACTTAAGTTTCCTGCCAATGCTACCTTTTTTCCTTTTTTTTTTTTTTTTTTTTTCCCCGCATGAATTACCTTGAGGGCTTTTGTCTCTTGAAATAGTCAGTCAGTAGGAATATTACTGTAGAGGATAGCTGATAGTGCAGTTTGTGTATCAGCTGCTAATCTAGTTGTCTGAACTTGCTAGTTAAATACATCTGTATTGTTCTGTTCTTCTTCCTCTAGTTAGGAAAGCGGAAGTGGAGTAAGTTAGCTGTAGCAATTTGAGTTTCTTGCTGTGAAGGTAGGCACATCATTGCTATTATCACAGTTAGTGCAAGTCTGTCCTTTTTGTTTGACATTGTGTAGTGGAATGATTAATGATTTATTTTTTTTTATGGCTTATACTCATGAGCTTTCTCACTCTGTTGTCATTTCTGGAGGGGAAAGAATATTTTTTATATCATTTTTCCACTCCTACACTTCATAACCTTTTGATTGGTTTTAGGGAGGTATCTTAATTAATTTACAATTTCTTCAGTCTTTTACTGATAGAGAAAAGAGGAACAAGAGAGTTATGCTATTTTATTCCCCCACCATTCTTGTTTTGTTGTTCACTCCATCATCTGCCTTTGTTATTCTTTACAACACTTTGAAGCAGAAAATGGCAATAGAAGAAAAATGAGGCTGAAGCAACTTTAAAAGAGCTGTTCATAGAAACAAAGGAAAAGGATATATTTCAAGATAAAGAAGAGCAATGCTATACTGAGACTTCAGTCTTGTAGGTATTTACATGTATGATCAGCATCTTGGCTTACTTGTTATGAGCTTGCTATTACATTGAACCCTTTGGCAAAATGAGGTCTTAATTCATGTGTGCATGAAAACTAAACATGAAAATGAAAAGAAATAGAAAAAATAGCAACAAACCAACTCCTGTGGAAAAACCTGGCTTTAATTTTTTTGATCAATAATAGAAAATTTCTCACTGAATATACTTAATTTTTTAAGTTCCACTTCTATAATGTCTCTTGAAAAATAGCTTTAATTTGTTATACAAAAATGAAAACTACTGTATTTTTTTTTTTTTAACAGAGCTGACCTTTTGAGTTTGTATTTCATTACTTAGTGAAATAACGTATATGTGATTTGTTCAAAGAAACAAGAAAAATCCCCACTTTGTTTCTTCAGGATAAAACACCCAAAGATTTTCTCATGTTTCATAATGAACATTTTCAATGTTATCTACCTTTTTCACTTTTTTTTCCTCATGCTTCTATGAGTGTTTACATGGATTACTTTTATTCCATTTGATTGCACAACCGGTTTGGTTTTATTATAATGGCATATTTGCAAATCAGTGAGTGCAGTTAAATTAAAATGGCCAGCCACTAGGAGATATTCAAAGTCCCAAATAAATACTATTTTGAGAGAGAGAAAAAAGAGTTATTTTTCTTATTGATATCATTTACTTGTTTCTAGTTTTTTTTTTAACTATTAGTTTGGTTTTTTTTGAGTATAAGGTAAAATTCAGACTAAAAGTCAGATAATCAGGAAACAGAAAAGAAATTTAAATTGCATGTCACAAAAAAGTGCATGAAACAACACTGTGTTCTGCGAAAGTGTTAAAATTTTCAGGTAGATGGGTAAAGACAACTCACTACAGTCAGTGAGAAGCAGTGAGTGATTAGTTCCTCTAAAGATAACTCCTACAGGCTAGACCAGATCGTGTTAATTATTTGAATGAGTGCATCGAAGAGAAAAAAAATACTTGGAAAAAGAAATATTTATCCCATGGGGAGACAATTTTCTTCCAAGAAATCTCCCAGTGAATATTTTCTACCTAATATACTGTATTTTACAACATTGAAAAAAAATAAAATCTGGGACACTACCTTAAATAAGGATTAGATTTTAAGGAATTTGCCTTATTGGACATGGGATTAATTCAAATTTTCAGTCTGGGGATGTAAAAAGTTGCTTCTTTTTGTTAGATGCAGAAGCAGTTAAGTATGCTGGAGTTGTTTCTTTGGGAGGATAAAGAGACAAGTGCAGTCTCCTGGCTGGAGCCCAGCTGCCTGTTAGAGTTCCAGAGCTTGTCCCAATTCACTTCTGTTTGTTCCTCTCTCCCTTGCTTATTCATATGCTTTTCAATGAATCATGAAATAAGAAACTGAAGTCTTTGGATCAGTGGATTTCAGTATAGTTTTGGATCTCTGATTATTCCATGGCTGAATATAATTGACACTATTGTTAATACAATATTTCCTCAGAGATTATTTTGATGTGCGCAGCAGAGGATGTTGGAATTTTTTTGTCTAGAAACAATGAATTGAAATACTATCATTGAAATTGTTGACAGTTTCACCAAAATGATAGTCCTAGAATAGAACGAGTACATGAATACATCTACTTATTTTTCATGGAAGAATTATAAATAAATATAATAAAATAAATCTTTAAAAATCTCTTTATTCTCTTTTGTAAAATAAGTTTTGGTCCATTGCTGTGTAAACAGAATATATCAATTTTTGTGGTGCAGAGTTATTTTGTTCTCATTTCTTTGTGAAAACAAAGTCTACCTGATTTTGTCTGTTTTTAGTTATGAAGTAATGATAGGTGGGCATGTAGAACTTTGGACCTCACTAAATCATAAATAATAAATCCTTAACATTATGATAAAAATCTTGAAATTAGCATCTGAAACTGAATGCATGTTCTGAACAAGGAAGTACATAGGTTTGATCTCATAGAATATAGGAAAAAAAAGATGTTTCTCAGTTTTCTGGCTAGTTTATAAATAAATGTGTAAGTAAATAGAGCAGATTAAGGAAATATGACAGTACCAAAATAGGATGGAAGAAAGTTGAAGGAAGTCTGAATGGTTGATATTTTGAGCCCTAGCTCCAGCAAGTTCCAAAAGTTTTCTTCTGTTGTCATTCTGTTGGACTCCATCAAATTTAGAAGAAGCTAAATACAGCCGGGTATAAGGGAGATTAAAATAGGGTAATACTGCTTCTACTTCCTCCAAACACAATAAATTGACAGCTACTTTATACCTGCTCTGCGTTAGAGATCTGATGAATGTCAGACTTTATGACACTACCCATGGCTACCTGTCCCTTTGCCATTTCTGGGCTGTATGATTACTCATGCAGCAGTTACTGAATTAGTGCAAGTTGTAGCCTGAGTGCTGAAGAATCAGTGCTCTTTTGCCTTACTATACCAGGCTGTAAACTGCAACAGTTTTCAGCTGCCTCCTAAAAAGTCTTGCTCTTCCAAGTGTGGAAGTAATGCGAGGGGACAAAGATTGCTTCTAGCTGTCTCAGGGAAAGCAACTCTTTGTCTTGCATCAGAAACCCTCAATTCAAACTCACATCAGTAAGATTCCCTTGCCTGTTACTTTTTAGTTTGGCCAGTTGATTTTAAGAAAATGTTCATGCAATACAAGGCACACAGTACTTCTGAATGCACAAAAAGGTGAAATGTTTGTGGCAGCAGAACAGACCTTTCTCTGTGCCTTGCTGATAGGTAATCCATGCTTACTGCAAGGAATTACCTTTTTTCTTGCCAGCTATGTTAATTTAGCTCTCATGTAATGACTAGTATGTAGATCACAATGGCTTGCATATCACTTTGAAACAGACTGCAAGCATTTGTTAGATCCTATAAGCCCATCAAGATCTGATGAATTCAAGCTGGAACTGGAAATAGTTTTCCAGCCATGATTTTGAACATGTGTTTGAATACATTGTCAGAAGTTAAAAAAAAGAAATCTGTTGTATTTTAGTCTGATCTGAAGATTTTTTGAACTTCTGATTTTATGCAAGCTTAAATATAAATAGGAAAAGTGTCCAAAATCCTTAGGTTTTGTGGTTTTTATTGATGGTTTCGTGGGTTTTTTTCCCTTTTCTTTGTTCGTTTTGTTTTGTTTACTTTTTTCTGAGTGGGACAGCTATAAAATTTGAAGGGGTCTTGCAAAGTACTAGGGATTTTCTACAGAGTTCAAAGAATCCCTTGAGTGCTGAAAGAAGCTATCCCTTTAGAAATGTCAGGATGTTAATTAGTACTCCTTTCTTTGTTTGTGGTTTGCAGCAAAGATTCTTTGTCAGCTTAGGGTTAAACCACTAATGAAAAGGGTGTGTTAATTAAGCAACTTGCTTATTTCTAATTGACAAAAGTATCCTAGCTCTCCTGAGACTTACAACTAAGCACAGCAACGTCTACTGAGAGACACTAGTGAGTTGGTAAGAGACATCATAGAAAATATTAAAGCAATCAGAGGAAGTGGCAATAATGAAAATCTACTGTACTGAAGGCTTCACAAGGGGCAAAACATGGGGATCCATATTCTCAGGAGTCTTCCTGGTTTATTTCCTTTCTTTTCCTCATCCCCCATCATGCTATTTGCATGACTAGTTAAAGCTAAAACTCACTATTCAGAAGGATATTGGCAAGACTGCTTGAAATTTTCATTTCTTATTGCAACATGTAAGAACAGTATTCAGTATTTTCCTCCCTTCCTCTCTTCTTTCCTTCTATCCTTTCTATTTTTCTTCATTTGTTCTGGATGTCTTTGACTGAAAGGAAAGGAGAGCAGGGAATGTATGATAACAACTTCTGAGATGGAATGCATTGATTTCACATGGTAAAATGGCCTCTTTTGAGCCAGTTTTTTTCATTGATAAATGTGCTAATGTATTAATGGGATGGCCTGCTGATAATGCCCTCCATTTAGTTTATGTTAGAAAGGAGTTGACAGGCTTCTATAAAGTCTTTCTATCAGTGTATTTAATGTAAGTAAAATTGCAAATGTCATGAGATGCTACATATTTTAGTTGAAATGAAAAAAAAAGAAGTGGAAAAAAAGCGTGTAGTTTGCTGGTATTTGTGAGAAACACTGCATATATCTTTGGTCATTTTAAAAGTATTACATACGATTGTTTCTCCGCAAGAGGTTATAGCAACTTCGATATTGTTAATATTTTTTTTCTGAATAATGTTTTACAGCAGCAGCTTGCTGTATACTAAAAGAGACTGTATTCAATTAATACAGAACTGAAACTTGTAGCAATCCATTTTTAACTCTTGCTTATCACTTATTTTTAGATACTAATCTGTGTTGTCCATTTGCCTTTAAATGGAGACAGTACTAATTTTTGTTTGAATTTGTAAACATTTATTTTATGGATTTAAGTATTTTGTGTATTTTAAGGAAACATATTGTATCTTTTTCTTCTTTGTATTCTTTGGAATACAATAATTGCTTCTTTATTAAAGTTATCACCTTGTTATAGAGTGGAAAATATCTTCTCTTTTGTATAATTTTCTATATAGGTAATTACAAATGTAGAAAGCTCCTGAAAGTCACAAAAGATAAAAAATGGAAACTAGATTTGTTAATACTTTAGGTGATTAGTTTGATAACTCCTGAGTCAATTTCAACATACATGTTTCTTACATAATTTTAATTAATGCTGCATCAAAACTTTGAACTGATACCAATCTGTATGTGATCCAGCTCTGTATTACTTTAGCAATGCAGACTGGCAAAAGATTTTTGGAAGTTTAGGCTATAATGTCGGCTACTTCCCTTGCAGGCAGCAAACAGTTTTGTACAATACCACCTTACTCATTTCTACAAGAATTAGTGGAGTAATCAAGCTCAAATCTTAAATTCTATGTACTGAAGCCTGTAGTACATTTTTCTTGATGAGATTTTGGACATGTGCAAGATTAGAAAAGATTAGAAAACAAACAAAAAAAAGCAGTTTTGAAATCCAGAGATTAAAGAAGGGTATCATTTATTATGTTAGCTGAACGCAACTCAGAGAGTTTGTTGTTGTTCTGTTGGTGTTGTCGTTCAGTTGCTTTCTCTGTTAATCATAATATGGAAATTGTGTTGGCCAGTATTGATTGTTCCATCTCTACAAGACAACTGAGAAATAATACTTAGTGTCTTGGATTCTAAAAATATTTTTGAAGAATTAATTATGAGAAAATCATTGATGATTTTGTCTGGTCTGCAAGTTGTCTTGACACAAACCTCAGTAACTGCCTCTTGACTTCTTCAGAGTATGCTACAAATGCATTTTAAAGCTATATGAAATTGTTATGATCTTCTTGTAGTGGAAAAGCTAAGTCATGGCCTGAAATGGTGATTGAGCACCTAGTGGGAAGGCAGGGCCAACCCAGGGGAGCTCAGGTGCATTGCATGTACCTGAGTGACTGGAAGGGGGTGCAGCCAGGATCCACTGTTCCCAGACCTCATTTAACGGTTGGCAGTGGTGATGAGCATATGTTGCTGGAGATCCCTACCTACATACCTGAGGCTTTCTAAAGGTAAGAATATTTTCTTCATTTGCTTCTGCAGCTGCTGCATTTGGGCTTGTCCTTGTTTGCTGCAGCCAAAGACTTTGCTACCCCACTTCTATTGCTATACTTTCCATCCTATTATAGCATTGCACTTCCTTTTAATTGCCCCAACCCTTAAATGATCCTGTGAGATGAAATAACCTTTAGAAGAGCTTTGTGTACTTAGGCTAAGGGATATTACTGTTTCATTATACTAGAGTATTTATGTTATTTTTTTATTTGTATTCTTCTATTATACTTTTGTGAAACAAGGTCTACACAAGGCCCTGGTGGGTGATGATCTCAGTCAGAAAGAGCTGCTAAAACAAAAGATACCTTGACAATGAGGGATAGAATTTATAGCAGAATGCACATACAAGTGTCCTGCTTCAGAAGATGTCTAAATTACTTTGACCTTCATTGTGTAGTTCCTGTGCTTGACTGAAGGTAACTTGGAAAAAAAAATATTTTTATCTAAGACTATTTTGTGCTTAGTGAGAAGCTGGAAATTGATTCTAACTTGACACATTTCTTCTCTGAAGTAATATAAAATCTTTGTCTAATAAATGTATATGGAAGCTTTGTGGCCCATCAGGGTACCATGACAATCCAGTGTATTGATTCTGCAGTGTTAAAAGGTGACATATTCGGTGTTAACGGGCCATCAAGGAATTGGGATTTGAACTGTACACAGAAAGAAGCACTGGCTTTCCTGTAACATGACAGGCTTTCTAAAGAAGTGGAAGTAATTGTAGTCTTACATAATTCCACATGTGTGAATTTTAAAGATACAGAAATTAGAATCTTAGAAAAAAAAATTTACCAAGTGAAAAAGTATTTACTGACTTCTTATAACCAAAAACATCCTGCAGATTGTTGTCTGTAAAAGCTCTTGGCATCCAAAACTTAAAATTAATTCAATGAGGGCTGCTCTGAAAGAAATGCCTAGTATTTTATGATGTTGGCCCATGATGTCAGAAGCAGTTGTTGGCGGTATGGGAGTAGAAGTTGAACCTGCCCACCAATATTCCATTACATTTTGTTGCCAAGCAATAAATGGCAGCAGTGGAGTAGTCTCACAAAGTGGCATCTGGCATGGAACTGTGGATGAAGCAGAAATGTGGAATTGAATTCCTCCATGTGGGAAAAAATTGCACACGCTGACATTCATTGATGCTTGCTGAACATTTATGGGGACCAAGCGCTGGATGCGAGCACAGTGAGGAGGTGGGTGGTACATTTCAACAGTGGCAACAGCCACCGTCAGAGGTGATGATGGGTTGCCTCTGCTGGTGCAGATTTTTACAAGTGTGGTATGAAGGCTGTTGTTCATTGCTAGTGAAAATGCATGGCTAATAGTGGTAACTATTTTGAAAAATAGTGTTTTGTAGCTCAGAATTTGCTCTATTGTTATTGTGCACTTTTTATCTGTTGCACTTTCTGTGGAAATAAATAGGGGGCATTACTTTGAGAGTGACATAGGTAAAAAAAAAATATTTTGTTTTATGCTTTTTTTTTCTGCAGAATGTAATCTAGGTAAAGGTCTTAATTTTTATTGTTCATTTCAGCATATGGGTTTTGTTTACATTTCACTTAATGTCTGTTCTCCTTCTTTCAACTTGTATGCTAAAGTGTGTATCCGTAAGCATAAAACTGCAGCAATTTGGTTTTACCTCACAGGTCATCAAATGATGGTGGGGGGGGGAGTATACTAACACTTGTGTAAGAGAGGGTTAGGAAAGATTATCTTAAGTTTTACTGTTCAAGTGAAGTGCTAGGTTTAATGATTTAATGATATGGAGTGGTTTATATTAAAACAACATTAACGTTTTTGTTTGGATTGTGTTGATTATGATTTCTGGGCAGAAAAATATCAACTTAGTCAAGAAAAAAAAAAAGTCTACTAATTCTAGCTGTTTGGAAACTAATGGGAGTGCCAGACTTATAGATTTATAGGAGTTTGGTGAGTTCCACTTTCAGATTTTAATATGTTCTTGCTGGTTTGTGTGCTTGAATGCAAGTAATCCTGCAAAGAAGTATAGAAGTAATTTTATATTATGTTTTGTCTGTTTTCTAACACTGTAAGTGTTTTGCTTAAATAGATTTGCTAGAAAGTGACAGCTCTGAAAAATTGGATACAGTGGCTGGTGGAAGTATTTTAGTTCCAGGCATTCTAAATAGTGTAAAAAGGAGAAAATGAAATATCACCGTGTTTTAAAGATGACAGTTTTGTCAAAGATTCTTTTTCAGTCTTCAACTTAAAACAAATTGAGTAAATCAAATATATTGAAGATGTACCTCTTAGTTTTTCTTTTTTTTTTTTTTTTCCTTTAAAAGCTCAAGGAAGAACACTGATTTGGTAAATGTAAGGCATTCTGTGAGGAGCTTAATTCTGAGTTAATTATCTCTAAACAATTTTGTATCTTAACAGGCTTTCATGAAACAGTTACATGAAAACCTAAATCTGATACTATGAGATGAAACTATTATATTTTCTCACAGTTGTGTTGGTGCTTAGAAGTTAAGCTATTATGTCTTTCAAATAATTTCAGTAATACAGAAATGATAATTAAGGAATAAAATCAGTTGATTATTTTGATCAGATCCAGTTTTCTAAACATTTGTCAATATTTCATTTGTCTCTTTCTTTTTAAATGAATAACAGTCTCAATCTATTTAGAAGGATGGTAGTAGATCCTTGCCTCTCTGTAAGATGCTCAAAACCTTCTAATGTAAGCCACAGATTTTTATTTTTTTTTTTTAAATATGCTTAGTGACCATGTATCTTTGAAACAACAGCTGGGTCTTGGAATAGAGAGGACAGTCCTCTTCTGTCTGAAATCGACAGATATTTTAATCTTTCTCACTGCTTTTTATATGTTGTGTTTAAAGACTTTACCACCTCTCATTTTCATGGGTTCCTGATTCTGTGGGTCAAGAACCAGGTGATGTACCCTGCTTGTTTAAATCCTGAATTTCAATGTACATCCTCGAAGATGCTTTTTCCCAAAGACCACCCTAGAAAATGGAGACTGAACTTACTGAATATGGTTCTTCCTTCTTGAGCAGATATAATCTCTGATGATAAAAATTGTTTTCTTCTTTATAACAATGCATTTACTGAAGTGTAGTATACTCAGGAAGGTTTATAACAGAGAAATAACTGATGATTAAGTTCTGTTGAGAGGGGCCTCAATGAGGGGGTGTTTGGTCACTGCAACAGGCTCCCCAGGGAAGTGGTCACGATACTGAGCTGCCAGAGTTCAGAAAGATCTCAGGACAAGCTCTCAGACACAAGGTTTGATTTCTGGATTGTCTTATGTGGAGCCAGGAATTGGACTCCTTGAGGGTCTCTTTTAGTTCAGGATATTTTATGATTCACCAAGTAAAAGCTACCTCAGTGTGGAACCTACAATTTGTACAGATATAGGCAAAACCAGGCTGGTGTTCCTTTCTTTGTCTTCTTGTCTCATACTCTGGAATGTATCGGTCTTATCCGATAATCTACTCTGAAAGGTTCTTCACTACTCCGTTGTACTAAAACCTGTCATAAATATTTGCCTTCCTTTCAGTCCCCTGTGCAGTACTCTGAAATGAATTGCTATTATTTTAAATTCAGCAGTCTCAAGCAGAAAATCTGCAACCTTAGATTTTCAAGTTCCTGCCTGATACACAGAGCAGGCAGAAGTATTTTCCTTCCTGCAAAGAATAAATTTTTTCATGAACCTAAACCGTGTTTATTTGTAATTCCTAAGGGAGTCAAAATTTTAGTAGTAAATACTTAATCTTTCTGATGAACAACATGAAAACTTTAAGGAAAATAAGTATTCAGAGTGTCTTTCATTTTCTTGGAGAAACTAAACCTTATCACAGTCTTGAAAGTAATGAGGAAACTTTTTTTAAAAAAAAAAAAAACAGGTAAGCTTACAACTCTACTGAGTCGTTACACTTTTTTTCCAAATATTTTGTGAATAAGCTTAGGGTTTTGCTGTTGTGCTTCTTAAATGGAAAGAAGAAATTGTCACCTTTTAAGTGAACCTTGATAGTCCTGGAATGACAACACTATGACTGAGCAGTTTCTGTGTATTTCTAGCAAGTTTCTGTCTAGTTTACAGAGCTAATATTTCTGTATTGTTTGCGTATAGAAGAATGGAGTGAAATCATGAAATGACATTTGGACTTCTTTTTCTTTGCAAACAATGCTTGCTGTCTGTGTTTCAGTATTTAATTACATTTGTGTTTGACAGCTAACTACAGAAAATGTATTTCACAATTATTTAGAAATTTCTCCACAAAATTTTCTTTTTGTAGATGTTCTGATTACCGGAGAACATCTCAAATTAGAAAGAATAACTACTCAAGGTATCAGAAAAAAAGGTTATACAAATTTTGAGATTAAATCAGCACTTGATATTTGAAGAAAGACAGACTATCATTTGTAGAATCTTATACTGTGGTGCAGAAAACTAATTATAATATATGTGAAGTATGCACCTGCTATTAATTTCTGAGGCATCCTTCCATTTGAAATAGAAAAACCTACAAATCTAGAATTGTCAACTGTCAACCTGATCTGGTATACTTGCCATTAATGCTAATCGTAAGCATATATGAGTCTCTAGAAACTTATTCTGAGATTGGAAAAAACATTTTTGTTGGTATTGTCGTCCATGTCCTGTCTGTCCATGCTCTCCTACCCCTGCTGAAGCTGTCTTACTGACAGATATTACAACTGATAACTGCTCTGGGTATGAGCAGTTGTGCAAAGGTAAAGTACATGATGTTTCTGTAACTTAAATTGATAATGTGTCTTCACTATATGCACACACTGCATGTTGGTTATTATCCAGTAAAGAAGAAATGGAGATAAACTTAAAACTGATTTTTGGTCGTAAAATAAGCATTTTTTTATTTCACTAAAAAAAAATCTTTTAAAACAATGTTCAAAACAGCGTATAGTATTCATTGTCTATGCCCATGTACAAAATCTGTGCATAAATTAATTGGTGTTGAGGAATTTATAGGATTAGTGCTTATCTAATACCTGTAAGCCTGTGAAATACACTATGTTTGGGTCATTAGATTGCAGTCCAATGTGAGATAATTTAGTTGGTTCAGAAATATGTAGGTTGCTCCAAAAGTAATGACTCCAATTTATTTCCATGGAAAGTGCAACAGAGCACAATAATACATTATTTCATAGAGCACTTTCTCAGCTACAGAACAATATTTTCCAACATTACCACCATTAGCTATATATTTTCACCAGTGATGAACAAGAGCCTGCATGCAGTACGTGTGAATATCTGCATGGCTGTCTGGAACAGGGCTTGTATTTCAAGTTGCTGTCAGCACTGCTGAAATGTACCACCCACCACCTCACTGTGCTCACATCCACTGCTTGGTATCCATAAATGTTAAGGAAGCATCAATAAATGTCAATAGGTGCAGTTGTTTTTCCGCATGAAGGAATTCAATTCCACACCTTTTCTTCATATACACTTCCATGCCAGATACAATTCTGTCAGACTGCTCCTCTGCTGCCATCTGTTGCATGGCAACAAAACGTAATGGAATATTGGTGGGAAGGTTCAACTTGTACTCCCATACAACCAACATCCACCTCCAATGTCAATGGCCAGCATAGTGAAATAATAGGCATTACTTTCAGAGCAGCCCTCATATTTGAATGTGACTTTCACTGTACTCCAATGATCAGCTCCTTTAAGATCTGTGTGATGCATGTATCATAGCAATTATTTGTAGTGTGTAAAATCTTTATGATAGTTTGGCAGACTTCAATTAAACTGACCAACACTGTGCTCATAAGACGCTATGAAATAAGCTCTTATTTGTTAGAAAACACTGTACTGCTCACTTATGAAGGACAAAAGTTGTAACTTGTTTAGAAGTATGGAATTTATAATTCATTGGAAGAGAAATGAAACATTCAAAAAATCTCATTTTGAACTTAATTTTATGAACATGAACAGCTGACAATTCAAACAAGTTTGTGCTTTCGGTAATAATATAGTAATAATAATAGTATTTTGCTAATGCATAATATAATAAAGAAGGACTGCTAGCTATATTTCTTATAAATTTTGCTGATCTTTATGATGCTTTCATAACTTAATGATGCATCGTATCATGCATGAAAAGCATCTTATGATGCTTTTCATAACTTAATCTACCTGGACTTTAGTAGAGCCTTTGACACTGTCCTCCGCAGCATCCTTGTGGAGAAGCTGGCTGCCCATGGATGGCAGGGCCCAGAGAGTTGTGGTCAGTGGAGTTAAATCCAGTTGGCAGCCAGTCACGGGCAGTGTCCCTCAGGGATTGGTACTGGGGCCTCTTCTATTCAACATCTTTATCCGTGATCTTGATGAGGGGATTGAGTGCACCCTCAGTAAGTTTGCAGACGACACCAAGTTGGGAGGGAGTGCTGATCTGCCAGAGGGTAGAAAAGCTTTACAGAGGGACCTGGATAGACTGGAACAATAAGCCAAGGTAAACTATATGAGTTTCAATAGGGCCAAGTGTTGGGTCCTGCATTTTGGTCACAACAACCCCAGGCAACCCTACAGGCTTGGGGAGGAGTGGCTGGAAAGCTGCCTGACAGAAAGGGACCTTGGTGTGCTGATGAGCAGTTGGCTGAATATGAGCCAGTACTGTGCCCAGGTGGCCAAGAAGGCCAATGGCATCCTGGCTTGTATCAGGAATGGTGTGGTGAGCAGGACTAGGGAAGTAATCCTGCCCCTGTACTCGGCATTGGTGAGGCCTCACCTCAAGTACTACGTTCAGTTTTGGGCACCTCAGTACAGAGAGGACATGGAGGTGCTGGAGCAGGTCCGAAGAAGAGCAACAAGGCTGGTGAAGGGCTTGGAGAATATGCCCTATGAGGAGAGACTAAAGGAACTGGGGCTGTTAAGTCTGGGGAAGAGGAGACTGAGGGGGGACCTTATTGCTCTCTTCTCACAGGCCTTATGAGGAGCGGCTGAGGGAGCTGGGATTGTTCAGTCTGGAGAAGAGGAGGCTCAGGGGAGACCTCATCGCTCTCTATAACTACCTGAAGGGAGGTTGTAGTGAGCTGGGGGTCAGCCTCTTCTCTCTTGTAACTAGTGACAGGATGAGGGGGAATGGCTTCAAGTTGCGCCAGGGGAGATTTAGGCTGGACATTAGGAAATACTACTTTTCTGAAAGAGTGGTCAGACGCTGGAACAGGCTGCCCAGGGAAGTGGTTGAGTCGCCGTCCCTGGAGGTGTTCGAGAAACGTTTAGATATAGCGTTGAGAGACCTGGTTTAGTGGGGTTATGTTGGTGGTAGGTGGATGGTTGGACTGGGTGATCTTGTAGGTCTTTTCCAACCTAGCTAATTCTATGATTCTATGATTCTATGAAATACCTGAAAAGAGATTGCAGTGAGAGTGGGGTTGGTCTCTTCTCCCTGGTGACAGGTGACAGGACAAGGGGAAATGGCCTCAAGTTGTTCCAGGGGAGGTTTAGGTTGGATATCAGGAAAAACTTCTTTCCAGAAAGGGTTGTTAAGCACTGGAACAGGCTCCCCAGGGAGGTGGTTGAGTCCCCATCCCTGAATGTGTTTAAAAACCGTTTGGATGTGGTGCTCAGGGACATGATTTAGCAGTGGGTTGTTAGAGTTAGGGTAGTATGGTTAGATTGTGGTTGGACTTGATGATTTTGAAGGTATTTTCCAACCTGAGCAATTCTATGATTAATTGAATATTCAGATTAATGTATGGGGTAACAGAACTAAGAAACATGACAAACCTTTTGATTACAGCTTGGATGTACATGGGGAGAGGAATTCAGTAATCCTAGTGTCAGTTTTTGTCTTCTGAACAGCTGCCTTTGAATACTGTCATTTTATGAGTCTATATTTTATATCCATGTTTTTTGTGATCTGTTCAAATAGTGGTTTCAACCTACGCATGTATAAAAAAGTACAGCCTGTCCCTTCTCTTAAACACTGGCATTTCTTATCAAATCAGCAATAGATCAGTAGCAGTGCTTAGCTTTGCCTTTTGGTGTATTTTCTTCGTGATCTTGATCTTGTTTTTTTTCTTTCCTTTTTTTTTTTACTGCAACATTTATTTATTTATTTTTTTGCCTCGTATATTTTTCTCTCCCTTTCATAACATTTTTGTTTAGTTTTGGCCTTTCTGTGTGGCTCTACCTTTGGAGCCCTACTGTGCCTTTGGCATAATCCTTTTTGCTGCCTGCTGGCTGCAGTTTTATCCACCGGGAAGCAGCAGGTCTCCTGCTGCTCCAACAGAATTCCTGCTCCATGCAACATTATTACATTTATTCTCCAGTCAATCTCTTGCTTTCCTTCTGAAGTAAGGGCAAGAGAAGCCCCTGAAGCCCTCTCTACCCCAGAAGGGTCTATATTGAACAGGGATTACTGGCCCAGTGTCTCCAAATGGCTGAAGCATCAAGTAGTCTGTAAAGTCTGTTGTGCCCATGAGATGAAACATAGTATTTCATATTGCAGAGTAAATAATAAATGTATTATCTTACTATTTCTGCCAGATCAGATCAGGCTATTTTAAATATATCTGTTAAGCATTTAATTCTATGAATAATGCTTCTCTCAAGTTACTTCTCTAGAAGTCTTCTTTGGGCTTGTATGTTCAAATGAAGACCTTAACAAGCAACAATTTATAATCTGCTTGGATCAGTGGCTATCAGTTAAATTAAACAGTAAATTAAAAAATTCTCTTTAAAATGAAACAAAAGTTGTTAATACCATTAAAAATAAAACTGAATTTTAAAATATATGTATTTGTCATTCACCTCAGTTTTTGCATACATTAGACATAAATATTAAAAAGAAATTTGTTTCCATTCTGTCATGGTGAGTACCATATAATGGCTGGCGAAGTTATAAAAAAGTGTAATACTGCCTGAAGTGGCAAAGTATCACTAGCAGAGAACATAGATATTTTGCTTTTAAGCAGATTAACACTGGGATTTGGAAAATTTATATTCCGTGTTCAGCGTATGTAGTTTATTCTCTTCAGCATTGGCTGTTGGTAGTAGGTATAGGCAGTCATTTCTGTGTCACTGACAGGTAGGAGAAAGGCAGGGAATTTGAAATGGAGACGCTTCTCATACATATATTTTTGAGATATTGTATCTCTAAATTATACTTTTGTTAGAAGCTCAGCTACAGAGGTATTAATTTTGTGTACGGACAAGACATGGGAAAGTTCTGTTGTTTGTTTTTCTCATGGAATAAAATAGGTAATCAAGAATATTACAAAGAATGAGAAAAGAGGGGAGAAGGGAAGATTCAGATAAACAAAAAGTACAATGTGGAGATGAGGTCAGTATAGGGGGAAAAAGGACTGATAAATAACATCTAAAATAGGCATTAGAGGGATGATAAAAAATTTTTATTTAGCTGTATTAACCAAATCAAGAAAAAACAAGTTGGACAATTATTTCATTTAGAGGTGAAAGATAAGGTAGATGTGATAAAGAAATGAAATTAATTCTTAGCCTTAGTTTTAAGCAAAGGTCATAATGTTATATTTTTAGAGGCAAAAGCTGGAAGTTGGTCTGAGATAGGAACAGCACTTGGAGTCTGATATATGTAAGTCAAGGAGGAACAGATAAAAATCAACTGAGTGATACAGAAAAAGGCATTCCAGGTCTTGTAAATAAACCTGTTAGGGCAAGCATGGTGATGTTTTCTTGGAGAACAGCAAATACTCTATATTTAAGTAGTGGGGAAGATGAAGAAGAAAGGATGAAGGTTTTATGGAAAAAGTCAAGATACAGACGTAAAGGGGAAAAAAGATTGGCTAAAATGGAAATTGAAAATGACTTTACTGAAGGGGGTTTGTGCAAGCCAATCTCATACCATCCTTTGAAAAGATAACTAGTTTGCTAGATAAAGAAGATTTAGTCATCTCTTCTCCTTAGACTTCAGCAAGCAGTTGATACTTTGCCACCTGGGAAATTACTTGTTCATCCAAGGAAGATGGGAATTACTGAAAGAATCAGAAAATGTGTGAGAAATTCACTGAAATGAGATGACAATAGGTGTTGTTGCAAAGGTAAACATTATAAAAATAAGGAAAGTTACTTGTTCAAGTCAAATGTCAATTTTAAGAATGATTTTGCTTTATATTTTCACCTTGGTGCAGAGGATGCAAGTGTAATAATGAAAAATGATTATGAAAGATATAATAATCATGAGTTTGGGGGAGAATTAGACTATAGTAGATGAATAACTGGAAAAAGTACTTTTTTATGAAAATAAGTCAAAGTACAATATCAAGAGCAATACTATAACTCATAAATTCGTTTAGGATCTCATGAGCTGGAGCAGCAGCCAATTAGACACAGTTATTACGGGCACCGGTGTGACATAGGCAAATTTGCTTCTACAACACTAAGACAGCATCAAGATATGTACTGCTGTAAGAGACTACTTGTGTCATTTGGGGAGGAATTCATGGGACTTCATCTGAAAGACTGTTATATTATTTTGGTCAGACATTCAGAAAGAAATAAGCTAACACTCTTGAGATTCAGAAAGAGCTCTTTAGTAAGTATGGAATGTAGAGTTAGCTGTGCAAGAAATGTCTGAAAGGGTTTTGCTCATTCAGATTTAAGGCTCTGAGAGACATGTTGTGGCAGGTTAAAATTGGATGACAGAAGTTGTTACTATCCTCAAGGCATAAATACCTGAACCTTCTTTGAATCACTGTGTTAACCACTGCCTGCTATATTAGGGTAAATCAAAGCTGGAATTTTTTTAGTTTAATGCACCTAGGTGAAGAATACTGTAACAGAACATGAGTTCATTCATGATCATACGGAATAGCCCTGCCCTGAAGGGTAGGGTGTCAGAAGGGTGGAGCAGATGATTGAAGGTGGTACCTACTCCTGTCATCTGGTTTTAAGCCACTGCTACACAAACCTCAGAGCCTTTGGAAAATAACTAGTGAGAAGAGATTTCATTGCTCTTCATAAATTTAATGCTAGCAAAAAAATATTGAAAAGCTGTACTGATATAATAGCAATCAATACAACACAAATATATTGTCTCCAGAGAGTGGTGGTGAATGGAATTAAATCCAGCTGGTGACCGGTCATGAGTGGTGTTCCCCAGGGGTCGGTGCTGGGGCCTGTCCTCTTCAATATCTTTATTGATGAGCTGGATGAGGGCATTGAGAGCATCCTCAATAAGTTTGCAGATGACACAAGCTGGCAGGAAGTGTCGATCTGCCTGGGGGCAGAGAGGCCCTACAGAGAGATCTGGACAGGCTGGATCTCTGGGCTGAAGCCAGTGGGATGAGGTTCAACAAGACCAAGTGCTGGGTCTGCACTTTGGCCGCAACAACCCCAGGCAACGCTACAGGCTTGGGGCAGAGTGGCTGGAAAGTTGTATGGAGGAAACGGACCTGGGGCTATTAGTCGACGCTCGGCTGAGCATGAGCCAGCAGTGTGCCCAGGTGGCCAAGAAGGCCAGTGGCATCCTGGCTTGTATCAGAAATAGTGTTGCCAGTAGGAGTAGGGAAGTCATTGTCCCTCTGTACTCAGCCCTAGTGAGGCCCCACCTCGATTACTATGTCCAGTTTTGGGCCCCTCACTGCAAGAAAGACATTGAGGCCCTGGAGCGTGTTCCGAGGAGGGCGACCAAGCTGGTGAGGGGTCTGGAGCACAGGCCTTATGAGGAGCAGCTGTGGAAGCTGGGATTCTTCAGTCTGGAGAAGAGAAGACTGAGGGGTAACCTTATTGCTCTCTATAACTGCCTGAAGGGAGGTTGTAGTGAGCTGGGGGTCGGCCTCTTCTCTCTTGTAACTAGTGACAAGATGAGGGGAGAATGGTCTCAAGTTGTGCCAGGGGAGATTTAGGCTGGACATTAGGAAATACTACTTTTCTGAAAGAGTGGTCAGGCACTGGAATGGGCTGCCCAGGGAGGTGGTTGATTCACTGTCCCTGGAGGTGTTCGAGAAATGTTTAGATGTGTTGGGTTGAGAGACATGGTTTAGTGGGGTTATGTTGGTGGTAGGTGGATGGTTGGACTGGATGATCTTGTAGGTCTTTTCCAACCTAGCTGATTCTATGATTCTGTATACATTCAGGCTAGAAAATTGGAAAGAAAAAAATGAATTCAACCCACTGGAGGTATGAAGTGATGTAAAAATATTGTATTTTCCTTCTAGTATGTCCTTGTACTCCTGGGAAAAGGAGAAAAGAAAGCAACAAAAAACTGTGTTCTAGGCTATTCGTGCTTCTATTTTTTACTTCTGGTTTAAGCTATTAGAAGCATTATCTACACCAAGATTAAGTTATGTTCTGTAAGCTGTTTAAAGAGCAGCCCAAACCTCTCAGCGTGCAATTTGAAGTATCAGAGGCATCAAAGGGTATCAGTACTTGCTGTTCTGTTTTTCTGTAAGCCAGTTTCGTTTCTTGACATGACAGAATTACTGAGTTTTCAAGTAATTCCAGAATGCTGCTGTATTATGTTTGTAAAAAATATACATATATTTACCATATTATTTATTAATTTATTATTATAATACAATCTTCTTACAAGATTGTATTAATGGATTTGTTTAGTAGGTTAAGGTGTCAGAATTTTAATATTTTATGGAAGTAATATCGTAGAATGGCTTGGGTTGGAAGGGATCCCAAGGATCATCAGGTTCCAACCCTCCTGCCACATGGACGGCCACCAACCTCCATATCTGGTACTAGACCAGGTTTCCCAGACAGGGCCCAGTCCAATCGGGTCTTGAACACCTCCAGGGATGGAGCATTCACAACTCTCTCTGGGCATGTACAAATCCTATAGCAGTTTACGTTATTGAGACTTTCTGGATACCTTCAAAAATACGAGCAAGTTATAATTCCAGGAATCACGTGGTGTAGTCAATAGCCTTTAAACATGCAGTATTTTTAATTACAATTACATGGAAGAAGTCAGCAGTAGCTGCAGTGATGTTGCAAAGCTAGAGCCAGTTCTGACAGGAAGCAGTAAAGAACGTACTCAATTGTGCTGAAGTTGAGTTAAATAATAATACAGTAGTGTTAAATAATAGCCAAGTGTCTTAGCCTTTTAAGTCATTTTCTTTAACATTTTTTCTTTTAACTTTCATCATCAGGAGAATTAATGGATTTTCTTACTTTCTTTTAGTCACTAGGGTCTGTAATAGATATAAACTAAAAGCTATGCATCTCTTTGTGGTCTGAGGTAGCAATCTCATTCATTTGTTATTCAGAAAATCTTTTTATCAGTTTGTTTGTATGTTTTGTTAAGTGTCTTTTTACCCTGTATATGGCCTTCAGTGATTCAGCAAATTTGGAACAAATAATAAAGCAAATAAATATGTTAAATATATTATTTTTTTATTTAGTAATTACTTTTCTTTTGTTTAAGTGTAAGAGAATTAGAGTTCCAGCCCAGATTTGTATTCTTTGTCAACATGTATATTCTAAGGAAATTTACTAAATATATTTCTTGTAGTTCCCCATATCCTATTTTACTTTCTGTCACAAGCTGAAAATGAAGCTGTGCGTGTAAAGAAGTTTAAAAATAGGTTAGAAACATATTGTGAAATATAATAGGAAATCCATCAAGATGTATTTTTATCTGGTATTTGCCATAGTGGACAAAACTGAAAAATACAATGTGCTCATTTAAAACACGTTGAATGTTGCAGAAACTTGTAATTTCTTACATTTTTAGTAATACATACACAGTGATTGTACTACAATCATAGTGTATTTGTAGACTCATTCAATGCTAAATGAATGAGTGACAAAAAAAGTTAATAGTAAAAGTTGCTTGTGGAAGTTAACAACTGAGGTTCTAGCAGTTTGTGATGACTGTAAACTATATGTTGCACTCCATACTCTGTTAAAGCGTGGCCTCCTACTTATTTAATAAAAAAATAATTACGATAGCAAATATATATCAGTAATGGTAAAAGTTCACTTTTGAATGGCAACATATGCAAGTCAAGGAGAAAGAAGAAAGATATAAATACTTACGAATAAATTTGGATAGGATATTAATGAGTGAATTTCAAATACTACACAGACAAGAAAATTATAAGCTATCAAGGAAATACATGAGATTATGCCTATGAAGAACAGAAACTAGATGCAGAATTTAAGAATTTTTCATATGAATTTGAACAATTGTTGAGGCACTCAGTATCACGGAATTACAGAATCAAAGAATCACAGAATCTTAGGGATTGGAAGGGACCACTGGCGATCATCTAATCCAACCTTGCTAAGGAAGGCTCATTAGAGTAGGTTACACAGGAAAGTCTCCAGGCAGGTTTTGAATATTTCCAGAGAAGGAGACTCCACAATCTCTCTGCGCAGCCTGTTGCAGTGCTCTCAAAGTCAAGATTTTCTTCATGTTCATATGGAACTTCCTGTGTTCCAATTCGTGTTCATTGCCCTTTGTTCTGTCTCTGGATGCCACTGAAAAGCGCATGGTCCATCCGCTTGATTCCTAGGCTTTAGATTTTTATAAGCATTGATAAGATCCCCTCCCTTAGTGTTCTCTTCTTTAGGCTGAACAGTCCCAGGTCTCTCAGCCTTTACTCCTCACAAAGGTGATGCTCCAAGTCCCTTATCTTTGTAGCTGAACTCTTAACAGTAGCTCTCTGCCTTTCTTGAACTGAGGAGTTCAGAACTGGATACAGTACCCCAGATGATGTTTTATCTCCTTCGCAGGGATAGAGGTGAGGCTGAGTGGTCTGTAGTTTCCTGACTCCTCCTCCTTGCTCTTCTTGAAGACTGGAGTGACATTGTCTTTCCTTCAGTCCTCAAGCAGCTCTTCCATGCTCCATGACCTCTCAAAGATGACAGAGAGTGGCTTGGCATCACTTCTGTCAGCTCCCTCAACACTCTTGGGTGCATCCCATTGGGGCCCATGGACTTGTGTGTGTTGAGTTTTCCTGGATGATCTCTGACCAGATCCTCCTCAACCAGGATGAATTCTTCAATTCCCCAGACTATCTCTCTTATCTTCAGGGTCTGGGATTCCTGAGAGGCAGTCTTAGTAGTAAAGATTGAAGCAAAGAAAACATTCTGTAACTCTACTTTCTCAATATCCTCTGTTACTAGGGCACTCACCTCTTTCAGCAGCAGGCCCTAGCCTTCCTTTTGCTTACTTAAAGAAGTCTTTCTTGTTGTCCTTGACCTTCCTTGCAGTTTTAATTCCACATGGGCCTTAGACTTCCTTTTTGCATCCCTACGTGGCCTGACAGTGTTCCTATATTCCTCCCAAGTGGACAGAACCTCTTTCAAGATTCTGTGGACTTTCTTCCTCCATTGGAGATTTCCATGAATTCCTTTCTTATCCTTATGGTCCTCTTGCCACCTTTGCTTGATTTTTTTACTCTTGGAGATGTACTGATCTTGAGCTTAGAAGAAGTGGTGCTTCAATGTCAACCAACTCTCTTGGGCCCCCTTCCGATGCTCTAACCCATGAAATATCTCCAAGTAGGTCCTTGAAGAGGACAAGTTGGCTCTCCTGCAGTCCAGGGTTAGGATAGATAGATGGATAGATAGACTGACAGAGACAAACAGATATATTTCTGTACTTTTTTTTGGCCTATCATTTTTGCTGTTTAGGCAAGCTAAGATATCTTAGAGAGACAAAAAGATTTGTGTATAATTGGATTGATGATGATGAAGAATTTTACTGAGGCGTAAATATATTTCCTCTGCAACCAAAGCAGAATGTTCTGCTTACTTGTCCCAGATGGCTTCCTGTAAGAAGATCATATTTAGATTGGTGAACAGACGTTACTTATTTGAGGACATTTGGGAGTCTTTTGTGGATTATGTTCATAGAGTAAAAGCTGCTTTGCAGAGATCCTTGACATTGCTTTTCTACACTTGTGTAAATTGGTTTTAACTTTGTGTGTAATAGATTAAGTGATTCATTATAATGTTTGAAAATAAGGAATTCACAGTAAGTGATGTGAAAGAAATATGGATTATTAATATAAAAACAATAGAAAAGTGGAAAAGACTGGTGAATGCCAAAGAAATGTATTATGTAACTACCAAACATAAGGTTAGTGCTTATTGTGTGGAAGATTTGTTTCTGAGTATTATTTTAAGAGACATCTTAGACGAATATATTGGACAGAAAGCTCACTGTTTATCATTAGATGTGCATTTTATGTCTCTTTTCCTTGATAAACTTACTGGTAACAGTAGCGCAAAAAATACGCACAACTTCCCTTATTCTCCAGTTTCTTTTTTTTGTCCCCCTTATACAGTAATAGTTGATATCTGGCATTTTTGCTAATTTACATTTTCACACAGTTGTCATTTTATATTGTATACTACCCTGTAAATCGTGATCTCTCCCACTTTTTTTTTTTGCAGAGAGGAGGGAGGGTGTTGGGAGTACAGGGTGAAGTATGGGAAAGAAGATATTTTGCCTATTTATTATTTTCTTACAAAATTCATGTTCTTTTTTCTTTCAATTACCTAATGGTTTTAATGACTTACTGTGCTACTTATATGGAGAAGAAGTTATGTTTATCACTGACATCTGAAACATCTACATTGCTTTAATCTGTCCACAGCAGCTAGTAAGAAGCTAGTAAGTAAGAAAAGGAAGAAAGAAAATCTTTCTTCAGTTTCTTTACTCTGTGATCTAAAACCATTCTGTTCTTGGACATAGTTCAGTTACTTCCTTTAATGTTTGTTAATCAATATGTAGTTCTTTTCTAATTGTCTTCACTGCCAAACATTATTTTATGGAATATATATAAATACGTATAGGACATTAAAGAAAGAATTGGAATATTTTTACTCACTTACAAAATCTATAATACAGGAATGCGTTAGCCAAACCCTACTCACATCCTGGTAAGCAGACATATATTTTTGTATTTTTTGTAGGTGGATACAGTACAGACTACGCAGCACCCTGACCACATTGAGGAATCATGTAAAATGAATGTATGTGCTCGTAAGTGAATTATTTATGAAATGAAACTCCAACTCTAAGGAATGTTGGATCACAAAATAGAAGAAAACTCTTTATTCTTATATTAAGAAATCGATTCCCAGGGGGCAGGGTTACTGCAAAACAAAGTGGACCTCAAAAACAAAGCTATTAAATAAACAAACAAACATATAAGAAATAATTAAAACAAAGGGGAAAAAAAAGAGCAGAACACAACTGAAAGCAAGAGGTACAAGCAGTGTGTATCAGAAAGACTTGGTAAGCAGAAATGATCATAAGTGAAGGAACAGGACCAAAATACTATCTAATTTAAGAGTACAAGTAGGATGTAAAAAAATTCACAGTTTTCTGCTTTGTTTCATATTTGAAAGGACTGAAATTTGATTAGATGATTATTTCAGTTAGTAACTGAATACTACTGGTAGATGAATGTGAACAAGATTGAATTTTCAGCATTTAAATCAAGGAAGTATTTGTGAGTTGCTGAAAAAATAAACAATCTTGATAATATACTAGATAAAGAAAATATATCATACCTCGGAAATGGATTTTTGGAAAATCATAGTTCTATCATTTAAAAAACTTTGTGCTGCTTGGAGACAGAGTGGAGATGAGAAATTAGAAGTGTTCTTAGATCTTTCAGATTTTGCTGCAAATACAGTTCCACGAGGAAATTGAAGTATATGCTGAGAAGAAACCAAAACAAGTCAACTGACTATACCGGTGAATAGGGAAATTAACACTAACCTTCATGTATGTATATACAGGCGCATACAATTTGGTTGTTAAACAAAAGGATTGCACAATTGCCAATATCAAAACCACATGTAGAGAAAACCTCTTAAATTCTGCAGTTGCTGTTAGGATATATGTACCATGTAAAGAGAAAAGCTATACTTGAACTCTAATTTTATAAAAGTTATAAATATATATATATATATATATAGGGATATTACACCATATATTAGCTAATGATTTAGAGAGAGAGGTGAGGCTGGCTATTTTCTCCTAAGTAATTATTTCATTCATGTCATTCTTATAATAAGTAATAAAAGAGTGCATTTTAAGTGCAAAAAATTTTTGAACAGTTTTTTTCTTTTCTAAAGAGTAAAGCCTAACTTTAATCTATTCATATTTCTGGGATATATAAACCTGGTATAAATGTATGAGGAAACTATTATATATATTTGAAATAAAAGTGTATGTTATCACTGTCCTTCCTTCTTAATATGGCTTTTCAACTATTTTAACAACAATGCTGAAAAACACTTTTTCTTTCCTGATCGTTATGCATTTATGTCTGAATTACATTGCCCTTTGTGTTTGTCTTCAAAACCGGTAGTCTGCCCCTTCTTTTTTCCACTTGTGATAATTAGTTCCACGTGGAAGAATTTGTGATACGATAGAACCTTTGATCTCTTTATTGTACTGAGATATAAACTTTAAAGTGCTACTATGCTGATTTTGTTTTCTGTAAGCAAAATCAATGAGTAAAATCAAAATAAGAAATCAATTATTTCATTTTTTTTTTTAACACACTGAGACTTTCTACATGAAATTTTCTTATTTAACCTTGACTCCTAGTTTGGTACTCACTGATATGAAAACGCATTTAGATCTTCAGTAATTCTGCATAAAAGAGACCCATAAACATTAATAAAATACAAAGAGAAAAGAAATAAAAATTGAAACATACAGGAATAGAAAGGAAAAAGATGTAAAATGAAATCAAAAAAAGGATCATTCTTAGCTGGGGGGATGCGTTATTTTGGACTAACAAAGAATCCGTAAAAACTAACACCAACAACTTTGTCAAAATGATAATCATACAGATTGTTTCCTTTGCATTCTAGCCCTTCCGTTTATCTCAATATACCATTAGAAATGGGATATGAAATACCTGTGATCCTTAGATCCTATTTAAGAGCTGTTGTAAATGTCATCTAAAGATGATAAAAGTAACAAGAAGTATTTAAATGTAACATTTCACAAAATAAATGTGTCAAGTATGAAAATATTTTTGTGAAATGTTGATTTTATTTTGTGAAATATATATATTATATTAGTGTAAGTATATAAGTGTATTAGTAAGCTGGAAAACACAAACAGAAATCTTAATGTTTGGTCAGATTCTTGTCTCAGATACAGCAACTTGATATTTCAACAAAATTATTCTGCAACCAGGTACGAAATCAAAAGTTCATTGCAATTTCATTCTTCTATATTTAATTTTTCTGATCAAAAGCAATTACCAGTAGAGGATTCTTGAAAAATACTTTAGTTTTCAGATTGCACATAGTTTGGCAGCCAAGCTAATTTGTATGGAATGAAAGTACTCCTATATTGCCTCCTGTTTCACCACCAGCAGGGAAAGGTCAGCTTAACAGTGGGAGACCAAATGAAGGATTTTTTTCTTCTGTGACATCAACTTGCACGACACTGGGAGTTTCAAAATTACAAGTGGTGGTATAGATTCTTTCATCTGTTTTTTCATCTTTCCCTCCTGTGGCTGCTTCATTGTTGGCAACATCTTTTCTTCTTACAAATGAGCTCTCTCCTTCATTCTGACAGAAGGGGCATTCTGCTTTCTTTTTGCCATTGTCCTACATAGATGAGGAAGAAAATGACATCCTTATGCGTCTAATTTTCCTACCTCATAGGACCTTAAGTAGAGCCTTTAAAGCCAAAAGTGACTTGCCTTATTCATATGAACAGGTCAGATAAACCCATTGAGATTGCCTGTATTTAGTATGTACAACTCTTTTGTTAGCATCAGTTTATCTTTTCATCTTTCATACAAGACAATTAAAGAACAAGAAATATCAGTAGCAAGCTGTCAGGAAAGTTGTGATATGCAATTGTTTTAGTAAATTAAAAGGCAAATTAGCTAAATTATTAGCAGGAATTATATAGGAAGGGCAAACAGTGGGAAATTGAGCTATGTGACACAGCTTTTCTATTCCTAATGGCTATACTTCTTGTGACTGTGTGTTGTCACAACCTGTAGAGTCTGATGCCAATGGCAAATCTAAATGTAGCTGGAGAATTAGGTATGGTCTCCTCGGCTGTTGCTGACTTACTAACCTATGCATTAAACCAAACTAATGGATTAAACTAAACAAAGTTTCACTGCATAGACTGCTTTTTGTTCTACGATAGAGCAATTTAATGAATTCAAATAAATTGTTTTTGTGAAGGTTCATTAAACAACATAAAATTTTCTCTTGAGTTTTCTCAGGCTTGTTAAAAACTTCTGTCTCTTCTCTTCCTGCAGTCTTCATTTAGGCAGGGTCATGGATTTAACCAATCAGTATTAAAAAAAATCTGGTGTGATAACCCATACTTAGCCCGTTATTCATTTTGATTTTTGAGGGTCACTAGATTGACTGAATCTTGCTGTACTGGTAAAAGATTTTTATTCTCAAATGCAGTATACAGATCTATATTTCCAATGTATACTTATTGTGCATTCTTTTAAATTCAAGATCATCTCCTCAGCATTGGGACAAAAAAAAAAAAACCCCACAAACTATTGTACTTGTAGATATTATATCTGACTTCTGATGTTATATTTAGGTCACACTTTAATGATATGAAAAACAATTCAAGCTTCTATATGATTCTCAATATTTTACAGAAATCTACATTAAGAGTGTAATATGTGATGAATGCCATACATAGCCCTTTCTAACACTATAAACATGCCTACACAGTTTCTTTTCTTAAAATTAAGCCATTTATTTTAGTTAGAATGTGTCTCGTATCCCTACAGATTATTTCAGCAGTGAATTTTTGTTTGATTCATAGTTCCTAGAAGTGACATGAGAGCTATCTATCACAGGAAAGCAGTTTGTCACCCTTTCTGAGGGAGTTACAATGCTAACTGGGGGAAAAAGTTCATTATGTCCCCTGACATTTACGACAGAACCTTCGGTGGTCTTCAGAGATAAAATTCAAGGAAGGCATTAATGTTTCCAAATCTAGTTCAAAATTAATTTTCTTCCAAATCAGATTACTTTTCACATTTAAGCAGCTTCAGTTTATCCCAGTAAAACCATTTTGAATAGCAATTGCCAGCCTAACCTGTTTACAAAATATTTGTATTATTTATAATTTGTGCTGTTATCTTTTATTTAATTATTATCTTTGAGAAAGCTAGTATTGAAAGTGTGATGGAGAAAATTATTCTGAAGGATATCAGAAAATCTAATTATGCTCTGTAGCCTATTGGGCTGTATCAGGCTTAATATCAGACTTTACTAGGCTTAATTATCTGTTTAGGTTGCATTTTGCTGAGTTGCTATTCAGAACGTAATAACTTTAAATCAGCTTTTGACACAGAATAACCTTTCTTTTAACTCTGAAGCTGTACACAGACAATTGTTTCTGGAAAAATAATCATGTCTTGGATATTGCTCATAGTAATTTTATTTTAGTAAATACAAGCAAGAGTGTTATATAGACTGAGTAACTCCAGAAGAGTATGTGGGTGTAGTTCTACATCATATATGTTCATCTGCTAGAAGAATGACAACTTGATTCTCTTATTCACCACTGCATTGTGAGAATTGCAGAGGTACTCCCTATACAGAGTAACGCTAACTCAAACCTGACTTGCCCTGATCTCAGCTTCCACATCTAAATAAATTAGTACATAACCAGGCTTACACATGCTTAAATTTTAATGAGTATGATTATTATAAAACTTGGTGTCTCATCTAAGCTAGCTGTATAGGTTCACAATTGCAAAATTTCATGGTAAGAAATAGGCCCCTCTGGAAGCCTATTCATGTCAGCCTGAGCTGGTTTTGTAATATTTAAGATGATATCCTTTCTGGAGTCTCCCTGCCTGCGACTACACAAAGACCTTTGATCTAAGAGGATCTTTAAATGCATTCAAATTCAGAACCACTTCTGCATTTAACTGTAATGTCAGTTAACATTGAACACAATTTAAGTAGAAATTTCTCATCTCACTTTCTTTGCTTTAGCATATGTCTAATGGAGGAAGATAGTACATTAGATTTTACTAAACTCACAGTGCCACTTTAATGGAGGTGGAGGAAGCTAGGCTTGTATTAGCTGTTGTAGGGCTAGAAACCAGGATATTTGGTTTTCATTACAAGGTACATCACTAAAAGTGGGTAATAGCTTGTTCCTTTTTGTTTTGAGAACTGTTCATAAGATACGATGATGAGATCTGTAGATATGTCTATAAAGAGCGGTATGATATTGTAGAAATACTTTAATACCCTCTATTTAATTGCAGCTGGGAGAAGTGGCTTTCAAAGCAGAACCATTTTTGTTTAGTAACTATAAACTGCCTTCTGGACAAATTGTTTGAAATACATATTATTTTTCATCATTATGCATAAATGACAGTTCTTTATACATTTTATACACTTTGGTGTGCTTTCATCAAAGAATGGTTTAGATTTAACCACACTGCATATAAGAATATTTTATAGATTACTTCTTTTCTGAAATATCAGGAAGCAACTTAAACTTGTTGTTTTATATTAGTTTCAAGTATGGATAGTATGTGCGTTTTTATTTGAGGATTTTCAAGACTGTGAAGTATGGATCTATTAACACTGTTGACACTGGGTAGAGACTTGGTACAAATTAGAAAAAAGGCAGAGTATGGAAGTAATTACTACAATAGGATTGTGCACTATTGCAAGCACTCAGTGCTGGCAATGATGGAGATATATAACACAGATATATCAACTCTTCTTGCACCCATGTTGGGTACCAAAAGAACTGTTATGGTTTAACACAGCAGGCAGTTAAGCACCATACAACTGTTCACTCATTTGCCCCCAGTGGGATGGAGGAGTGATTCAGAAAAAGATAGAGTGAGAATTTGGGGGTCAAGATAAGGACAGTTTAATAAGAAAGTTAAAACAACAGCAAGAAACAAGCAAACAAAACCAAGTGATGCACAATTCAAGTGCTTGTCACCCACCAACGATTGCCCAGCCAGTCCTTCAGCAATGGCAGCCCACACCCCAGTCAACTCCCTAAAGTTTTATTGTTCAGCAAGATGCTGACTTTTGGCCAGTTTTGGTCAGCTGTTCTGGTTCTTTGCCCTCCCAGCTTATTGCGCACTTGCAGCTCATCACTGGCAGGGCAGTGTGAGGAGATGAAAAGTCCTTGATTTAGTTTGAGCACTGTTCTGCAACAACTAGAATATTGGTTTGTTATTAACATTATTTTCCTCCTAAATCTTAACTATGGCACCTTACCAGCCACTATGAAGAAAATTAACTCTATTCCAGCCTAAATGAGGGCAATTTGTTTTGTCCTGAGAAGCCTGTTTTATAAGAGGGAAGCTGGGTAAGCTGTGGTTCATGTTTTTCTTGGTTCACCTTCATCCTGATCAAATCCTTCACTTTGAAATGTTTTCTTTGGAGGGTATTATTAAGTTGTGAATTAAAGCTGCAGGGAGTCTGGAATAAGCAGCTCTAGACAATGTTGTTGAATAAAAAAGGTTTATTTCCCAGTGCAATTAGTCAGGTGTTTCCTATGCGGAATAAAGAGATTGTAGCATAGGGAGGACAGTTAAAGTAGAATAAAAATAATACAGTTACACGTATCTGTAAGATTGATATCATGTTGTGATATTATGCTGTGCTCACCTTCTGTTTTAGGTGCTTAAGTATGAGAAGTTGGTCTGAGCATCTTGCAATGATAAGAAGTTGATAATTACTGCTTACCTGTTGAATACTATTTGTTGCTTTTCAAAGGTGACCGGTTCGGATACTTTTGTGAATCTGGGCATGGCTTTTGAGCAAAACTTGTGCCTGGATTATGTGTAGACATAAGAGCATTCTCGTAGAACTTGGTGTGTGTGCAGGGAGCTACACTCTTTTAGAACAGGCTCTAGTTTTCCTTTATTTTTCTAATATTGAAGGTGTCTGTTTCTGGCCTTAATATGAAAATTTTAAATGGCTCAATAATAAAAAGCTGTATTTAAAATTTTAATCTCTCACTTAAAAGTAAATTTTATTTCTAAATATACCATTAGATTTTAAATATAAAACAATTTTATTTTGTATTGTGTTGTGGAGCTCTTCCATGTAGCCTTCTGCATTTTATTTTTTATCATTTTCACTGAAATTAGAACTGTCAGTAAGCAGCACCACACACCACACAGATTTTGATTTCACTCAGAAGTTATTTATAGTAGAATGACTCCTGACAAACACATACTGTTTTTATACTTGTTAGTGTGATTTTTATATTTTTCCTACCTATGGCTGAATTGGTGGCTTATTGCCATCTGTTCAGGGAAAAAACAGCTTTCCAAAAATAGAGTTTACAACTGTAGGAGGTCAGACAGTAATGTCAGGACCTCTGCTTTGTAGAATTCATTACTGTAAGTGATGCAAGAAGATAATACATTAGCAAGGCATAAAAGAAGATGGAAGATTTTTGAAATACCATTTAGTCTGTTAACTTCCTAGAATCCTCTTGATATTTTCTTTTTTAAGATTTCTGCATATATATATATATATAATACATGCATACAGTAGGACTTATTTCTGTCCTATTGCTATTCTCAGTAAAAATTAAATTTATGGCACGAGCTACCCTAAATTCAACGAATCATCTATAAAATATTGTTTACTGCATAGAATAGGGAAGTGGAAATCAGAGATCTTGCTTCATATTCTTTCTGGTGACACTGATCTGTTTTTGTGAGATGAAAGAAATCACCTTAGCTGTCTGTGCCTTGATTGTCTGATATATTAAATGGATATAAAACATCTTTCAGGTACAGTGAAGATTGCTTAAATGAGTACTCATCATGATTTGTGACTGACAATGGAAATTTGCTAGCTGATGCACTGATATTTAAAAGTTTTGAGATGTTTTTCATCTACACCTGTGCTATACTTCTGTGTGTTAAAATTAAAGAATTAAAATCTTAAATTCTGATGTAATAATTTCAGCTCTGTCATTTTCAGAATGCTTTTTTTTTCCCATTGTTACAATTTAAAAAAGAACAGAGTACAAAACTGTAACCATTTAATTTGTCTAACTTATTAGAAATATAGCAAAACCTTCCTCTTATAATGCTCTCTGTACTGACCCTGCTCAATCTCTGATATTTTGGCTGAGCTGAACTGCATCAAGACAGAGTTACAATAGCTGTTATGGTATATGTATGAAATAGGGTTGAATTTTCAGAAATACTTGCTATAACTTACTCTAATGATTAATTCCTTCAAAATTATGACCCTTAAGTGTCAGTACTAGATAGATCATAAAATCATAGAGTTGTAGAATGGCTGGAGTTGGATGGAACCTTAAAGATCATCTAGTTCCATCCCCCCTGCTGTGGGCAGGGTTGCCACACATGAGGCTGCCCAGGGCTTCGTCCAACATGACTTCAGATGCCTTCAGGAATAGGGCATCCACAGCTTCTCAGGGCAGCCTGTTCCAGAACCTCACAACCCTGGGAGTGAAAAATCTCCTAACATCTAATCTAAATCTTCCCTCTTCTCAATTAAAGCTGTTCCCCCTTGTCCTATCACTCACAAACAGTGTGAAAACTTGGCCTCCCTCTTGTTTATAAGCTCTCTTCAGATGCCGTAAAGCCACATTGAGGTCTTCCTGGAGCCTTCTCCATGCTGAAGAAGTCTAGCAACCTCAGCCTTTCTTCATATGAGAGGCGCTCCTGCCTCCTGAACATGCTCATGACCCCCCTGCTCCAGCAGCTCCACGTCCTGCTTGTGCTGGGGGTCCCAGACCTGGACACAGTTCTCTAGGTGGGATCTCACGAGGGCAGAGTAGAGGGGGACGGTCACTTCTCTTGCCCTGCTGGCAGCCCAGAATACACTTGGTTTCAAGTGCACAGTGTTGGTTCATGTCCACCATAGCCTCCAAGTCCTTCTCAAAGAGTTCTCCCAGTCTGTACGCATATCTGGGATTTCGTCGACCCAAGTGCAACACCTTGTACTTGGTCTTGGTGAAGCCACGCTTGCAATACAAAGGGTGACCTCTGACGGCATGTGTCTTGACATATCTTCACGGAAGATCTGTTCCATGATCTTCCCAGGCAAAGACAAGAGGATAGTAGTTTCCCAGATGTTCTTTTTTCCCTTTCTTAAAAATGTGAGTGATATTTCCCTTTTTTCAGTCACCAGGGACTTCACCTTAGCCACTTACTTCAGGACCCTGGGATGCATGTAATCTGGTCTTAAAGACGTTCAGTCTCATAAAGCTGTTTCCGACTTGCTCTTCTCTTACAGTGGGAGAGATTTTGCTCCCCTTATGTACAGATGGTTTATCCACATTTTGCAGTAACCAGTGTGAATTCAACAAGGCAGCAGGTGGGAAAGTTCTGGAAGTCTTTGCAATCTCTCAGGCTTGTGCATCTGTCTCTCAGGGCCTGTACAGCTGCAGTGACTGCTTCCCAACAAGCCGTAACCAGGAAAGAAAAAGCATTTAGAATGTTTGTCCCCAGGCATAGACAATGGTATCTGGCACCTGACACTGAATCCCTGTCTCACTGTGTGTGTTTCATGTTTTCTTCACATCCACAGATCTTTTCTTTGCGCAGATATTGAATGCCTCAATATATACTTCCAAGTTTTACAGTATTTTATTTCAGGACATAATAGAAGTACTGCAACTTTTTTTTTTCTAAAGGAGACTGTAGTGAATAATTACACCCAAAGAAGTATTACTATACTAAAAAAGAGAAGATCAATTTATCACTAGATCTTTTAATACTCAATTTTAAAATCCATTGAAACTCTGACTATGTTGTAATTTGTGTATCTGGGATGGCTGCCAATCATGCTTCCCTCATCTATTATCTTATTCAAATGAATACTAGTAAGCTCAAAATATCATAAGTTGCTTTAGTCTCTCTGTAATCTACTTTTAATAGGAAGAATGAAATACAGTCCATATGGTAACCTGGATGATCTCTCGTGAATTATTCCTGAGATAAAATCAAATAAATACCTGAGTCTTGGTTACATATCCAGTCTCAATCTATTTTCATTAAAAAACAAAATCTCCTTTAAATGTTCTTTGTCTAAAGCTATGTGGTGATTCCACAAAACCTATGCATAGCCTCAGGTCTTGTGTTTGCTAAACGTCGTCTACACTAACCTACCACAGCAATTAAAACTTCAGAAGTGGCAGTTACAAAATGGGCCTGGAGTGCTGCATGCTGGAGTGAAAGTGTGAACAACATATAACTTTTTTTTTAAAACTCACTTCTGACTGAAGAAAGTAAAAGAAAAAGGTGTCTCAGTAATTTCATTGGCTTTTGGATCAGGTCTCAGTATGGTAAACTGACAAATTGTCATATGATAAATGTGGCCAGATGTGGATAGACACAGTACAGTTCTGTATTAAAGTTTACTTGTAAGTAATGATATCAGCCTATGGGATAGTTTGATAACCTATCCTAATATGATAATAACACATACTGTGTTGCTGCTAATTAAAAGACTAGATAATTTCACAGAGAAAAAAAAAGGTTTTTTTATTGTTTCCTTGTTTCTTTGTTTTTATAGACTATTCATTTAAATGCCTAGGGGTCTCAGACTTCTGTTTGTAACAATAGTTCAATATTCCTGTTTCTGAACTAGTCTTTTAGAAGAATGTACTTTAGAGTAGTCATGGTTTTGACTCCCTTTTATAATTACTGATCTGGTTTTGTATTACCCAGTCAGACTGCTATAGCTGCTTAAAAAGAAATGTGGCATTGGCAATAAAAAAGCAGGACATCATTCATTAAAGCTAACAGCAAGCATGCAAATCTGAAAATAATTTATCACCAGGGTTGTGGAGGGGGCGAGAGTGGACTGTAAAACAGGAGGTTCAATCAAACTACATGTAGTCTGGAGCGATATAAAGAAGGACTTTGATTGTTAGAAGGAACCGTGTTGGGATGTTGACTGTACATTTCAAAGGCAATATGAAGTGCTGTGAATACATTGAGTCTCAGTGTATATGAAACATCCTCATGTTTGCTTTGTTATTTGTAAACTACAAGCAGTAGTACATACAAGAAGAGATTTTACTTAAAGCATTTCACTAGAGTGGGTGGATTTCCCAAAGATATCTCTACCTGTCACTAAGAGTTGTTAATGTGACTATTTTTTATTATGGTATAACAATAATATCTCTTTTCTTAGAGTAATATGAGAGATTTGGTTAGTGTAATGGACTTCCAAGGCCTTTCAGAAACACCATTATTTAGTCTGATTTTGTATTAAATAAGTACCAGCCTGTATTTGTGGATTAATATATGCATACCATTTGGAACATACTTAGTGACATTATGTAATAGACAGATGTTTTATTACTCATAGTACTGTGCATTCATAGCCCTTAGTAGTCACTGTTGTGCAAAATCTAATGAGGGAGATTGTGTTTCTTTTGCTGGGCTTTTAGACTTGTCAAACTTCCTTTCAGTCAATTCAGTTGACAAAACGGGGATATGGTAACCTTTTCTGTTGTTTTTTTTATTATTATTATTTCTGTATGACTGATGGAGTGAAAAGGAATAAAAATATTGATTTTTCTTGATACATATATTTATATTTCCTATTTTAGAATTACAGGGGAAGACTTGAGAAAAAAAAAAGATCTCTCTTCCCTTTATTCGAATTGTGCTGTAGTTTATCCCTAAGTATCAGAGGATTTTATACACGCTTTTCAGAGAAATAAATGAAATCACCCTCTTATAAATAGGAGTGCACCAAAACGAGGAAGCTCTTCTGTTTTTATTGCTTCTGTTGTTTTAAATTATATTATAAATGCTTTCTCCAGCTAGTTTACCAGCTCACTCTCCTTGATTTCATCATCTGATCAGCACCAGACCACTAGCTGATGAAAAAGAAAGTCAACATTACTGATTGCAGCGGCATTCATCGTTTTCTATTAATATGAAAAACACAGTCTCTTAGTGCTGTAGTACTACTGAGGAAATCATAAATCATAGGAATGAAATGATGTCTGAAAATCTTCACTGGAGTTGGAATTTTAATTTAGAATTTTATTACCAATTCTTCCTGATTAAAACCTCTGTTCTTTCTTTACTTTTTTTTTAATAATCAGTCATCCTATTTTTTTCCATGATTCTTTCATTCTTCATCCCACATTTCTGAATAAGGTTCCTATTTCCACCTCAGTTTGGTTGTATTTTTTGAACTGTGTAGCTGTAAACTTTTTAATGTCAATTTTATTGCCATCACTATGTTTATCATTAATTTCTTGCACATTATGTTATCCTTTAATTATTGCCATGAAATACAGTAATCCATTTTGTAAATAGGTAATTCACATGGGAGCTTTCAGTGCATAGGTTTAGCTTGTGGATTTTCTATACACACTGACAAGTTATCAGGATAACAGTTTTCTGTTTTGCTATTTCTGCATGGGAAAGTACTCTTATGGTAAAAATTTAATCTCCCTCAATTTTTCTCAAAATGAGATAGCTAAAGCTTTGTACAAGTCTGTCATCTCAGTCCGCCTGCCTTTGTGGAAAATGAAGGAGCAGTTCCATGTGCCTTGCCCTATCCCTGACTGCAATGTCTTGCAGAAAAAAAAAAAAAAAGCAGTTTGCCATGTTCTAACTTCCTCTAGTGGTATTGTTGCCTTTGCTGAGTCTGGAATCAGTATTAGAAAAGTGAATTTATTGAATAATGAATTTGACAGTTTCCTAAATGTGATAATTTTCTGCTTATGTGTTTGTGAAACTGTGCTTTTGGTTTACTTAATATTCAGTCATTCACATTGATGTTCTGTTCACTTATATACTACTTCAGTAAGTAAACATGTAAATCTTCATAAACTTCAGTCAAAATGTCTATAGGAGAGTAATGATGAATCCAAGGAACATGGAAACTAATATAAAATCTGAGACGTGTATGGAAAAGTTGAGATTTCTGTCACATTTATGAGGAGTTAGTGTAAGAATCTAGTGGGAAAGCGATTTTTTAATCTCCCACATCCAGTGAAACTTCATTAATGTGAGATTTGCTCTTGAGAACATCCTTCCTTCTGTGCTGCCATTCTGTCTTCCTGGGGCTGCATCAGTGTTTGACAAGCTGTGGTCTTCACACTAGATGAGGATATAATATTCCAGCTTGCTTTCCAGTGCTGTGTTATCTTTTGGTTGTTTTCAGTTAAGATCAATAACGTGAATGCTGAGTGATCCAAAGAACACTTGGAAGTCTCTCAGTGGCCTGCGCTCCATATGTTTAGAAAGTTCTGGCTTACTTAGTGGGCATAACAAAACAAACATTTTGTTTCACTTCAACTTGCAAAATTTAATGAAGGGGCAAACAAGCATTTCTGCAATATGGCTTACACAGTCCCCCAAATTGTAAGAAGGATCTCAGCATAAATCAGAGTAAAACCCTTCTGCATGCAGACAATTTATTTCACTCTAATAATGTACTCTGCATTATTGCTGGCTTATGTATATGCATGCATATATGAAGTGCGTGTGTGCACATGCTCGTATATCACCATAAATGTGTAACCTAGATAAGAGTGTTACCTCATATAGAGCTAATCTGGGAAAAATCATGTTCTAGAGAAGAACATGATATAGAGGAGAATCATAGGATGGCTTGGGTTTGAGGGGACCTCAAGGATCATCAGGCTCCAACGCCCTTGCGGCACGTAGGGCTGCCAACCTTCATATCTAATACTAGACCAGGCTGCCTGGGGCACCATCCAACCTGGCCTTGAACACTTCCAGGGATGGGGCATCCACAACCTCTCTGGGCAGCCTGTTCCAGCCCCTCACCACTCTTGGTTAAGAACTTCCCCCGATATCCAACCTAAATTTTCCTTCCTTCAACTTAAAACCATTTCCCCTAGTCCTGCCATTATCTACCCTTTCAAAGAGTCAACTCCCTCCTGTTTGTAGACTCCCTTTAGGTACTGCAAGGCTATAGTGAGGTTATAACAGGGCTAGTTCTTTATCCCATAGATCTGAGACAAAACAGACTCAAAAAGTCTTTACTGCAATGACTTATGTCCAGTTCGGTTTCCTGTACTGTGCTTGAAGTCTTGAACTCTCTACATTGATCTTTGATTCATTAATATTTACATCATGACTTAATCAGAAGAAATGATTGGCATTTCCTTTCTTTTTGCTCAGTAGGCAGGAGATTATAGTTTGCTCCCATGTCCTACTCACATAATTTTTTTATGATGTTCAGAACAGTTCTGCAAGTTTGTGACCATATGTTTTTTTTTATCATATTGTGATTATACATAAAAGAGATTTAGAGTTTGGATTTTTTCCTTCATTTTATTGGGTAATATGTGAATATAGGCATGTTAGTGTCTGGTTCCATCTGTGAGTAGAGTGTCTGTCTGCAGTTTATTGTTGATGAAGAAGAGTTGTTTAAAATTGACTGTGGCCACTCTGCACTGTTCTGTACATGCAAGTGAACTTTTAACATGAACTTTTACTGCAAACTGCCTGTTAAAAATAATAAAGGAATCCTGATCTCTTAATATAAGTCTTTATTGGCCACAAATATCAAGCAGCTAACTTTGCGTTAAAATTAGAATGCATTTCAGGTAGTAGCTGATGACTTTGTTTTACATCAGTATTATGCAAAAGCTACTTGAAAGAAACTTTCTATGTGCATTAATATTGTGCTATACATAGAAATACTTTTAAAATTCAAATTTAACAGTAATGTAGAAAATTGGGATACATATGGGATCATTGATCTTGTCAGTAACAACCAGAGGCCATGATCCAGGGTTTTTGTTGTTCTTTTGGTTAGGTTTTGTTTTAATAGTAACAACCTGTAGTAAATGCGCCTGAGACAATGATTAATAACTTGCAGTGTATATCAAATTGTCTTCCATGATGAGCAATAGATAAATGTTTTTAACAATTTTAATCTAAATTTGAGAAGTAATAGAAAATATTTTGTTAACCCCTGTTATAATCAAGCTTTAGAGAGGCAACTGTTTCTTGGGATAATGGTACTTTCCATCCATTAAAGTGCATTTGGTCTCATACGTGGACAGGAAACTGAATGGACAATGATAATCTCATAGAGAATGACATAATTTTCACTCTATGCAAAGAGACCAAGAAAATTTCTAGTAATGAACACCATAGTACTATACACAGGAGCAACACAGAAATTAGATTCTGTCACAAATTCCTTGCCAGAAAGACAGCAATTTCCAGACTTAGGTCTGATGTATGTAAATGCATATTCTATGAAGTGTCTTAAAAAATTCTGAGGGCTAACTATCTTCCATTTGGTTTTATATGCAATAAAATGTAAAAAGCAGCTCTTAGTTTCTTCCTAAAGTATGTTAATCCCCTCTTCCCCCTAATTTCTTCTTAGTTTCCCTTATGGGAAACTATTTTGGACTTTTCTATTGCAGAGGTTTTTTTGTGTATGTAGAAAATACTTCAAGGGAGTAACAAAGAAAATGGGTGAGACAGCCGATATCTTGAAGCAACGCTGCTCACTCTAATGCCAAAGGAAAACAAGTGGAGAAAAGTACAAATAATGAACAAAATCTAGTGCAACATTTTCCAAAAGGGAACGTTTTGGTCTCTATGTAAATAGGTTCCAATACTGAGACATGAATCCAAAACAAAATAATAATACCTCTTAAAAAGAAGATGCTGAAGGGAACTTAGCTGATTCAAAATAGCAAACAGAATCTTTCACATAAATACTCTATTTACATTAGTGCCTGACAGAGGAATTTGGAAGACTCTCTTATCTGGCAAAATAAATAAATAAATAATGCTTAAAAGTAAGGGAGCAGAAGAGATCTTTTCATGTTTAGAAAGTGAGTTTTGCATTGCACCCTAGAACATGATACTGTATAATTTTTACATAGAATACATTTTAATGTGTATTAAATTTAAAATATAAAGTAAAAGTTGCTCTGAAGTAAGCACAAAATAGAATTTGCTTGAGTACATTGCAGGAAGGCAGTTATAACCAATGTTATATATATGTAAGATATGCGTATTTATAGTAACAGTTCTTAATGTGTTGTTAAGAAATAACAATCCTTGAGCAAAATTGGTTAGGAGATTTCAGTGTTTTGTTATAGTTTATTTATTCTGACATAGAAACAGAAGTTTTAAGTAAATTGTTTGCTAAGATACTTACGGAGATAAAATCTTTTGTATAGTTGTATTACCTGATAACATTTTCATTCAAAGTATTTAGTGTGCTCATCTCGCTAGGGCTAGAAATATTGCCTTCTCAGTGTACAAAGGCAGGTGATTTTTAATTTGTTCATCTTTTTACTCCTGATCTCTGATCCATACAGAAATTTTGCTCTCTGTATTTGAGAAGTGTCCTTTCCCTCTGAGAAGTTCTGATAAAACAGTTGTTTTTTTTACCTTATAAACTTTGCCTTTAAAAAAAAAGAATTGAAAGAGCTAGTACACTTTTAGATTTTTCAAAGAGCAACTACTGTGTATTGTTTGTTATATGCCAAAAATATTATTTTTTTTACTGTTGAAGATTGCCTGCTTAAACTTTTCTTGAGAAAACTGCAAAACTGAATCAAATATTTATAGCATGTTATAGAATAAGTATTTGGCTAAAATAAGAGACATGCAGTGGTAAATGCTCACTAGCATGTCCCAGTATCATCTCCTTTCAGGTTTTTAGTTATTGTTTTCTATTCCAGATTTGTTTACTTTGGGTTTTGAAATGAAATTAAGGAGTAAGAGGGAAAAAAATAGGCGTTATTTGTGTTCAGAATGGTAAGTGAAGTTTGAAATAGCCTCCCCCTCTGTGATGGAGGTGCAAGAAAAAGAGCCAAAAAATGGTTCAAAAGGTCTGTAACTCATGGAATAAAGGAAGTAGTGTATGTGTTGATGCCTCTCCTTAGCCCACAGAAACTATTCTGTATACATATATCATAATTATGGTTTCATGTGCTTGCAAGGAGGGTACAGAGCCAGTGAGCAGCCCTTATGCATAGCATACTACCATAACAACCTGATAAGTTTCCAGCAGAACTGTGTATGGGAGTTAATGCTGATCTTTGCAAAGTTAACTCGCTTTTGGAGAAAGAAGGGTGCACAGCTACTGTGGGCTTGTCAGTGTAGTATAGTGAATAGTACATAAGTCGTCCTAAAAGTAATGCTTCTTACTTATTTCCATGGAGTCTACAACAGATGCAAAGAGTGCAGTAACGTTATTTGATAGAGTAAATTCTCATCTAATAATCCTATTTTTCATCATAGTCATCACTATTATCCATGCACTTTCACCAGTGATGAACAAGAGCTTGCATGCTGCTCTTGTAAAAAAATTTGCAACAGCAATGACTCAGTGTTTTACAGATGCTATGAAGACGTAGTTGCTAGGAAAATGTTGCCCACATAGTCCAGCTTTCACAGTGGCAACGCCTGCTGTTTGGTCTCCACAACTGTTCAGAGATCGTCAATGAATGTCAATAGGTGCAATTTTTTTCCACATGGAGGAATTCAGTGACATATCTTGGCATAATATGCACTTCCATGTCCACTGTTTGTCAGACCACCCTCCTGATGCTCTCTGTCACACAGCAACAAAATATAATGAAATATTGTTGGGGGTTCAACCTCTACTGCCATACAATCATCGTCTGCATTTGGTGTTGTGGGCAGATGTGGCATATGTGGGCATAAAATAGGAGACTTTACTTTCAGAGCAGCCCTCATATATAGCTATGTTAAACTCATTCAGTATTTTTAAACCTTAGAGTAGAATACTGCTCGTGTGAATACACAAAGGGTGAGAAATTATTTAGTGGTCTTGTGTGAAAGAATAGGGCTGTGGAGGAGACAGTTTTCTGTATCTCTGACAGGCTGTAGGGATTATCTGCATCTTGCATAGTTTAATTTTGAATTACCAGAGGAGAAATCTAGGCATGCAATTTCTGCTCTTTTCTTTCCCTAGCGGAAAGCACTGATGCATCAAACTCCACCTAATTGTCTAACATCTTTGTTACACAGCAGAATAAAGATAGTCAGTGTTTGTACACAGTCTCAATAACATACATTTTAAAATGGTAAGATCTATAAAAACCTTGATTTTAGCAATCAGATTTACTTGTAATGAAAAGACTTTCACTAATATACTCGAGTGCAAAACATGTCAAGTTTACAACAAGTCATGTGTAGCAGGGAGTCTAAAATTCTGTTCACTGGTTTATCAGAAATAACAGTTGACAGCATCTAACTGAAAGTTTCATCTTTACTGTACACGCATGTAAGATTTCAAAATTCTATCAATACATTCCAGTTGGGACTCCTGAATTACTTCCTTAGAGTTACTAATCTAATTGTAGGGAAACTTGTTAAAGAAGTTTTGCAGTTTGTTTCTACATAAAATTAAGATTGTTTGGAAGTCTAAACCGTTTCTCTCCAGTTTCATTCACTTGTCTTTCTTTTCTACCACTAGTTTAAACAATAAGGGGACACAAGAACTGCACAAATCTTCATATAACTCATATAAAGGACAAAAAAAAAAAAAAAAAAAAAGAGGAGGATGAAAAGTCATTCTAATATACTGGTCTGGTGTAACGCATCTGCTCCCCTCTCCTCCTCTCCCCTCTCCTCTCCTGAACAGAATCATAAATATAAGTATTTGATGTACACTTTAATAACACAGTCCAGAGCTGCAGTCAAAACAAGAACTGATTTAAATCTCCTCTCCTCATGGAAAAGTATGGAACTAGAATATTCAGTTTTTATTTTGCACTTTAGATATTTAAAATTAACATTTGAAGTAGTATTTTTACCTTGTCAATATTAATTTTTTATGAATACATTCTAAATGAAATTTATACTAGTAAAGGGAAGCCTTTCATCCTGATATATGAGGATATCAGGATGAATACTGTAGTATTCATCAGTAACAAAATGCTGTTCTTGTTCAAGCCATATAAGTACTAAGAACGTAATCGTTCCTATTTAGACTAGTTCTGTCCCCCCCTTCCCTTTTTTTTTTTAATCTAGAAGAGGGGAGATTTAGATTAGATGTTAGGGGGAAATTTTTTACTTGCAGAGTTGTGAGGTGCTGGAACAGGATGTCCAGAGAAGCTGTGGATGCCCCATCCCTGGAGGCATTCAAAGCCAGGTTGGATGAGGCCCTGGGCAGCCTCATCTAGTGGGTGGCAACCCTGCCAACGGCAGGGGGGTTAGAACTAGATGATCTTTGAAATCCCTTCCAACCCAAACCATTCTATGATTTTATGATTCTAAGAACACAATAAATGAAGAAAATATTCATCTCACACATGAGTGAATTCATTGGGCAATTAAATGTGGAAGATACAATTAATCTTTTTTCTTTCTACCATGACATATATAACTGTGGAAGTTAATTTTCTTGTTTTCAAAATAAAGATAGATATTACAATGATTCCATATGTTTCTGAACTGGACATCTGCATATTTATTCCTGTTAGGTTTTAAGCTCTCTGATCTTGCAGTAATGAATATATGCAATTTCCTTTTGCGTCTTTTTATCATTAAGTCTTTCATGGGTCAGTACTTGATGGAATTTAATATCTACATCCTTCTTTAGTAATTTGCTTTAAATTTCCTCACTGTCTCAGTCTCCTTCCAATAAAGAGAGGAAAGAAAATTCCTGTTTAGCAACAGGGTTTTGTAGTCCTGCATCCTTTCTCAGTGTTTGTGCTTGCATGATGTGAGGATATCAGTATTCACACTGACCCTCAATTTTCCTTCACATTATTTCCTCTGTTGGCACAGCCAAATTTTCTCCAGATCTCTTCCTCCATTTCTGATATGTACTCATGGGGCCAAGTCCTATTCTCTTTCCTGGACTGTACTGTCTTAAGAAACTGATTTGGATCCAGCCTTTGATGAATGTTACTTCCCTCTTTTCACAAACGCTGATAATTAACACTAAGGTTCAGTAATTACCACTATGGGAGTGTCATACTGATGCTCATACTTTTCCACTGGTTCCCATTCAAATTCCAAACATTTTAAAAGTTTTTCAAAAATTCCTCTATCTTCATTTGCTTTGCTTTTCATCCAGTTCCTCTAACACCTGTCTCTTCCTTCTTACCATGTCCTGCCTGCTGTTGTGCAAATATGTACTTCTGCATACTTCTGTGAGAAAGCCTACTTGCATTTCTCCTTCTGATCAAGCTTTAATTGCCTTTCTAGAATTTATTCTAAAACTGTTTTTTTTTCTTAAAATTAAAAACAATGTTTTCAATGGCTTATATTTACATATATTTGCTTTCTGTAATGCTATTATAGACATGTAACACTGCATACTTCTGTCTGCTTTGCAATTCTAACACATACATTTTTAATGGTACAGAACATTCAAAATGGATTGCTATTGTTTTGACTCCAGCTCTGGGTTGTGTTATTGAAGTGTATATTAAATACTTACAATGATATTTAAGGTTCTGTTCTCAGTGGAAACAGAATTTTGCATGATATAGCAAATACCATATTTTGGCAGGACTGCCTCTGTTGTGACAGCCCTGCTATGTGCACTTTTACGTTTGCTCATGTCTTTTCAAACTTACGTTCTAAAAGTCAATATTGCAACTAGAGAAGGGATAAAGCATAGAGTTTGAGAGCACTTTAGGGCACTCAATAAATCACTGGAGCACTTGAACCAAGAATATGGGGCTACCAAATTGCAGCGTAAGTGCGCACAACACTTTTATGAAAGTGAGTCAATAGGAAAGGGTTTGAGAAGACTGTTTCAGACAAAGTTAGAAGATGATCTGAAGCACAAATTGAGTCTTCACTAGTCTTTACTCTTGACATTTCTAAAGGGCTAAAAGCAAGAATAAGATCACACATGGATATAGAAAGAAGTCTTCATCTGCAGCAGAATTATGTAGAAATAAGGAGAAGAACAGTTAGATGAATCCAGTTTGTAATTTTGTTGTATTCACCTAGTAGAATTTTAGCCGCCCGTATGTGGCCATCTTGAAAGAATCGTAAATACTTTTAGATAGTTTCTTAGCAGGCATTTGCAGCAAACTCATCAGGTTCCTTGTAGGACTTGTTTTCTTTAAAGTTTGACTGGAGTCCTGCATCACAGTCTTACAGAGATTTCTCAGAATTCTGGCATCCTTGTTCAGTTTATGTACTTTACATCTTGTCTTACATAGAATGGAGAGCAGGATATTCCTGTCTGAGACAGTCGAAGTTTTCAGGCAATCTGCATTACAAAACAACATCTTGTGCATTGCAGAGATTACCCTGTTGTGCATCTTACAAATTCTCTTACCATCCTTTACACCAGCAATATCAAAGTCATAATTTTTCAGTGTGTTGCAGAATTTTCAGAGTGTGAAGAAACCGAATGAAACTCTTTGTTTCATGCAAAAAAAAAGCCAAACGGGTTTTTTTCAAAGGCAAAAGGATTAGTTATGCTACTTGACTGGGGGTTGGGACAACCCATGAAAAAGGCCTAATTACATTTTCAAAAAGGAAAGTAAGCTTTTTTTTTTCCATTCTAATTAGAGCAATAAAATATAGATGTATAGGAAGATGTTTCCTATTGGGTCTATTTGACCCAACTGATCTCTTATAAAGCCTTTTGCAAATTTTCCCTTGACTTGACTTTCATAGCTTAAGAACCACTTGCCTCTTTCTTCAGGAGAATGATATTAAAGCTGTTTTTCTGCTTTCTTAGACCCTGCTCATTCTAGGTATTTCATTATATTTAAATCTATGTATTAAATGTTGGCTTCCATATGTTTGTTTACTTGCTAAGTTTAATGTACATAAGTGACAGATCTCCATTACTTGCTTTTATAAATTTTTCTAGATTTTAAGGAGCTGAGTTATCTGACTTTTTTTTTTAAGTTAGTAATCATTCCCATCCTAAATTCTCTAAGTGCTGTAAATTTAAACATACCTTTGATTAGAAAATGAAAAATGATGCTATATTTCCTGCATTTTAGGTAACTTTGCATTGTAAGCATTAAGGAAATGTTAGATGGGGAATTATTTCTTTTGTTTATTTTCTGAGGATGACATATTAAAATGTGAGCTCATTTGAAATTCTGCTTAGTCTAAAAAGCAATTGATTTTTTTTCAGCAAATGACAGATGGAAAATCTTGCCGTGTCTGTCTGAAGTGAATAATAGAACTTGTACTCACCTGTTACCGTAACTGTACATTTCAATCCTAGTTTTAGAAGTGCAATCTTTTAGTGATAGATATGCAGAATCTTTTTTAAAAAGCTATAAAATATGATGCTTAATGAGGTGGTAAGGCACATCTTGTTTTCAAAGAAATCATGAATCACTGAAATGTCTCACAGGTTTCGACAAAGAACAATTTATTTATTTATTTTATGTATACTGAGAACTTGCTATGTTGAGCCCACATTAACTTTATTTTTGCAGCCTTCCTCCTCCTCCTCTGTTACATGTGGAAAAAAAATCTTTATACCATACTGGTTTCTGCTTGTCACTCGTATAATATCTTTAAATTCATTTTATCCTTCACTGCTTTTTTAGTGTCTGAAATGCAGTTCAAGCTTCATCTAGTCTGAACCTTCTCTGATAACAATAATGACAATACTTCTTTTTTTCTCTTTACTCATTTAAGATTTTCTCTTTTCAATTATCGGACTTTTATTTGAAATCAGGCACTTTGCAGTTGATCATAATAATCATTTTGCCAGTGACAGAAGCTGCATGGTGTGCTCAACATCCTGGAGGGAAGGGATGCAATCCAGAGGGATCTTGACAAGCTTAAGAAGTCAGCCTGTGTGAAGCTAAGTTCAAAAAGGCAAGTTGCAAGATCCTGTAAATGAGCCAGGGCAATTCCAAGCACAACTACAGGCTGGATGGAGAATGGATTGAGAGCAGCCCTGATGTGGAGTTGGGGGTGGTGGTTGATGAAACCCTCAGCATGAACCAGCAGTGTGTGCTTACAGCCTAGAAAGCCAACTGCATCCAGGACTGCATCAGAAGAAGTGAGACCAGCAGGTCAAGGGATATAATTGTTCTCCTTTGCTCTGTTCTGCTGAGACCTCCACCTAGAATATTCCATTCAGCTCTAGGGTCTCCGACTAGTTTAATGAAGTTCAGATGAGGGCCATGAGGCTCCTCAGAGGGCTGGAGTTCCTCTCTTATGAAGACAAACTGACAGAGTTGTGTTTATTCTGAAGAGAAGAGAAGGTTCCAGGAAGACATTATAACAGCCTTCCAGTACCTAGAAAGGGCTACAAGAAAGCTGGAGAGGAACTTATTACAGGGGCATATAGTGACAGGACAAGGACTTTAAATTGAAAGAGGGTTAATTTGGATTAGATATGAAGATTCTTTATTATGAAGGTCATAAGGCCCTTGAACAGGTTGCCCAGAGACGCTGTGGCTGTTCCATCCCTGGATGTCTTCAAGGCCAGATTGGATTGGGATTTGGGCAAACTGATCCTAGTGGTGTACTTGTCCAAGGTGGGAAGTGTAGCACCAGGAGACCATTAAAATTCCTTTCAACCCATAACTTTATATGATTGTGTGATTCTATGTTCTTAATAAAAATGGCTTCTTTTTTTTTTTTTTTAATGTGAAGATGGGGCACGTACATGCAATATACAGAAGTTACATTAAAAATAGAGCATTTCTCCTAGTTTGAATATATACTGTTTATGAAGAGTTTCTGTATAATTCTTCTTTGCATATAATGTTTATTTGCCATTCAGGGAAAAGTTTCAACAAGCTCTTTCAACATCTTATCATTGAATTTCATCAAAGTTGATTCACATGTGAAGAAAGAGGGTGTTTGGGGAGTGAGGGAGTATTTATTTCAGTAAATACCTACACAGGCTTTATTTTCATCTCCGTAAGTGGGTGAGATGGCATTCACTAGTTAATGGGTAGTTTTCTAGCTGACAGAATTTTTCTAAGAAAACAGAAGAGCATACATGAACACCGAATAATGATGCAGCACTCAACTGTGCAAATAGAATTATGACAGAGTTTAATGTGAGATTCAAATAATACAATTCTTAGACCTTTTCACCTGTAATAAATTACATATGCATGATAGAAAACAGGTAAAACAGTTGAAACAATGAAGATCTATTATTTATTGCTTAAAAAGGAACACCTGTACACAGCCAGAGAGAATTTTAAAGACAATGATATTCTATGGGTTTATCTCCTATAGACACGGGGATTTATATAAATTATAACTGGGCAGCTATTATTTTACATACTCATACACACATTTAGAACACATTTTAAAGATCTTTGTTTAAATCCCTGTTACTTCCTTATTCAGGCTAATTCTTTTGTCCAGTGTAAAGTTCAGTAGTTCATTTCTTGTTTCCGTATAGTCATAGAACAGGGGATATAGTTTTCATTTGAAGATTACATGGATTAGAAAAATTAAAAGAACCAAAGTATTGCAACATTGTACGAATGTTTCAAGACAAACTGTGCCGCTTTTAACAGATTTTTTATTTTCCATTTCTCATGTAGTAACCTAATGACAGGCATTCTGTACTGTCAATAATATTTATAAATGCATTTCCTGAGGAAAATATTCAACCAAACAGATACTTTATTATTTTTATGTGTGTATTTCCATTCAGTTTGAATAATCTAGATTGGTTTTAGTGGTTACAGAAAGTTCTTAAATGGTATGGTTTGGTTTATCATATATAAATGAAAGCTGTATCTGAACAAATATGAATAAATTCTAACTCTACTGAAGATCCAGACTAAAACAAAGCCATGTATTCAAAATATTTACAGCCAAACCCTGTAACTTTGTTTGGCAGAACAAACTGTGGCCTTAAAATCTCTCATGTAAAGAACTTCCAGTGGGTCAGTGTAATTTCTAACAGCAGTATTTATCCATTAGATCTGTATTTTGCCATACTGAGTACTGATTTCCATGGAGTAATACATCAAGTATATTGTCAGGTTATTAAATCAGTGGTGTATATTTGGAATTGTCTTGGCCTGGTGATGATATGGAGATGGAGTGTTTGAGGAATTAAATTCTGTATTTGACAGTTATATGGGAGATTCATATTGTTAAGATGAAATTTAGATAGGAAAGTAAAAATAGAATTCTACGCCTTTTTTTCAGCAAGGATAAATTAAATGATTCATCTGCATATAGCATGTCCCCAAAATAAGTGAATGAGGAATTCAGGTTCTGTGAATAAGGAGATTCAATGTGGATTACAGTCTTTTTTGTAAAAAAAGACTCAATGTTGAAAGTTAAAAAAAAAATTCCCAATAAGTTGGATAATAACAAAATTCAGATTAGCATTTTGTAAAATAATTCTTGTTAGGTTTTTTTTTTTTTTTTTGTAAAGTTAGTTACAAATAATTTATTGATAATTACTGAAACAATAATTTATAGATACCTTTCATTTCAGCGTCACACCTCACTGGCCAATACATTAAAGAGTTTTCCTGGTTATCTTTGTTCATCAGAAAATTCTTTATTCATATATTCCCTGTAAAATACTGACACCTACACTGAGTTGTGTAGATAGATGTACCCTCCTTAGAGCTGTAAATAAATATGCAAGAGTTCTTTACACTGGTACATATTTCACAATGCAGTTTTAAAGATGATTGCACCCTAGTCAGCAATTGTATGATTTCAGATACTTCCTCCTGCATTCATCACAGTTGAAGGAAAAATATTCATGGGCAACACAATAAGGTCGTATAGAGACGTGCAGAAAAGAGGGAAGCTAAGCATGCCTCTCTCTACCCTGTACTTTTATTAAGTAGCAAGGTCATATGTTGAAGATTCAGTTCTTATGCTGTCTTATGCCTTAAATGACACATCTTCATTTTTCTTTCGTAGATCAGAGGCCCACATTTTCGTTTATGTCTCAACTTCACAGTTAGCCCTATTGTTCCCTCTTTTCCATACCTCCCTACAAAACATGACGATGATTGATCATTTCTGGATGAATACAGTCATACAGTTCTGATTTTGAAGGGTACTATATTAATAAAGTCAATCAGGGATTTTAAACCATTTCAAGTAATTTAACTTTGAGTGAACCAGAACGGAACAGCAGGGTTATATTTAAAATATGTGTTCATAATAGCTACTTAGTATCTTTTCTGTTAGCAGTTCCAAGCACTAGAAGCTAAGTATTCTGATAGAGAATTTATTTTTATTATATAATGTGACAGGGAAGACAGTTGTTTCTAAGTCAGTTAAGAACTATCTACCTGTAAAGCCATTTCACAATGATGAGAGAGAACATATATATATTTCCCTCGTTTCATTTGCTCTTGTGGCTCTTGTTCTGAAGTGCTTTTCTTCTTTCATGTACATACTGAGGTAAGCAGCTGTTTGCCACTCTTCAGCACTTGTGATTGAAACAGTATTTTACGGAAAAGCAGGAGAGTCTATCTTGCCATGAAATGAAAAGTGAAGTTTGTACATTTTAACTGTCTTAAGGGACTGTTTCCAGTTCACTCTCATCTGCCTGACTGTAGTAACAATTCAATGTTATAACAACACAATACAGTATGACAACCATCAAATGTTAACGGTAGATTTTATAGTTCTCAGCATTCTACGGCTGAAAAGTTGGAAAATGAAGATAAGGCTGGTAAGTCCTTAGCTGTGCTTCAAGTTTTCATGGAGGCTGGATATTGAATGAGATTCGATATTACTCCCAATGAAATTATAATGAAACTTGTATTAATATGCAGACGTACTTATCAGCTTGGAATAGCTTCAGTGATTCACATCAAAGGGTACTGTACCTTTCCTGACAATTGTTGCAGCTGATTTCAAAAGCTAGTATATCTGCATCTAAACTTAGCTAAATGTGAATTTCGGAATGTATGTATTATTAAGAGCATCAAGCTCTGGTTGTAAAGAAAACAATATTCTTTCAGGAATCTTTCTTACATCTGCATGTATAACAATATCACAGTACTTCTCTTCCAGAAGTACTAACTCTGTGAAAATGTACCTTAGAAGTGTGAGTAAATTCTACCTCCTCAGAGCAGTTCTGCACCAGCATACCAGCATCTTTTTGGATTCTGATGATGCTATATACCTTTTCACTCCCCACTAGCTAGATTTAAATTCCAAATTAAAAATGGAGCCCTTGAATGTTTTTTCACAGAGAGTAGCTTGTCTGTCTTAATGCTACATATTTTGGCAAAAAACCAGGATGATTAGCCTGTATGTAAGATAGAGTTATAAAGGAAATGTATCCACTTAGGAGACTATTGGCATGGAGAGTGCAGTATCTTTATAATGTCCTCTGTCATTTGTAGTTTCTCCTTAGCTGGACTGAACTGAAGAAGAAAAAAGAAACTAATGTACCATCTTTTTCTCTGATAGCTGCTGTTATCTGTGTCACAACCTCACTCAGCAAAACAAGTGTACGTCAGACCTGCAGATGTGAGAAACAACAGTATTGATTAACAACAGTTTAATAAGCCCTTATTGCAATGAAAAATCTACAAATGAAATTTCAAAGTAAGAGAAGATATGTGTACACTGTCTGTTAATTACCACGTTATGACATTCATGTCTGGAGTGAAAAGCATCTACTGGCATGCTCTAGAGTTTTACTGTAAGTAATGCAAAATACAGTTACTGTACTGAAATAATGACATAATATTACTGATGTTCACTCTCTTGCTTCTCCATACAAATGAGAGAACATAAAAAATGACATTCTCAGCACCAGTGTTTTTTGACATCAGTCTCTGTTCACATGAGTATCCCCACTGACTTAATGGATCTATTCATGTCAAAAAAGATTTCTCATATGACAATGGTTTGCAGGGTTGCTCCCAGGTTCTAAAAGAGACCTTTATAGCTGTACAAATCACTAAATAAGAGAATTATATGTTGTTTCTTACTACATAAGCCTTTGATTTTAGTAAATCAGTAATCTGAACCAGGTTGGAACTAATTACTTGAGGCTTACTTAGGACAAAAATGTATGAGCAGTAAAGAATGCCTATGGACATGAGTGACTGAGCTCTTTGGAAATGTGCATGCCTTCTTTTGCCTTATAAATGAAATTAATATACAATTATTATTATTATTATTATATTATTATTAATACAATTAGTCTTCATGAAAAATGGTACATTAATGTACAGAGAATAATTAATAATTAACTTATTTCTTGTAGTGTTACCGGATTTCTTGCAAATTGAAGAGGGGCAGCAAGTACACAAAGTTACCGTATCTAGGGATATTCCAGTGAAATAATGTTTTGAGAGCATAAAATGGAGAAACAGAGATCATATACTGCATATTTTAGAAGACTATTTATGAGGTTTCTGAGCTGTCCTCTGAAGTTCAGCTTATTTTGTCATAAATTACGTTTTAAGAATATAAAATCAAAATTTCAAAAACACACTAAATCGTGCTTTCCAAGACTCTTTGTTATGAATCTAACTCACTGGATTAACACTGTTGATCTGAAAGTTGGCATCAGTGGAAGGCAGTAGAAAGACTTCATAGGTTTAGTAGGTTTTTTGTTAGATCTGTGTTTTACTAACAGTACTGACTAATTAAACCCTTTGGTAGCAAAACAAAGATCACAATAGCAGCATTGCAATTTCAGAGTGTAAAGTTAGGTATTTATTCTTGTGTCTTGCATTTGCTAGTTTGCTTTTATTTTTTTTTATGTACTGGCACAACTCACAGTCCAGCTCATTATATTAAAAAAATATAAATGAGGGAGAGGGATCACAAGCAGAAAATATGTTTTCTCCCATAATACCAACAAATATATGTGTAATGTTTTATCTGATACATTAGTTTATGTTTTTGTGGAAATTTGAGAGTAACATGTTTGCATTGTTAATTTAGGAAAAGATCAATTAATTTTTTTTTTTCTAGCACATACTGTAGATTATATTGTATGCCTAATATATATGTATACAATAACTTTCTCCCATCTGGAATATACTAGTAAAATTTTGGTGAACTGGTTTTAAAAATAGCAACGCTATAGGAGATGATAGTGAAAAATTCTTATCTGTGCTGTAATATTACCAGCTAGAGTGCTCCTTACCATAACACAAACATACTATGAAGATTTCATAGTTTCAGTACTTCTGGACAGATTCCCAGTTTTGGAAGGAAAGAAGCTGGCCAACACTTTGCCAGTGGTAACAGAAGCCTTTAATCTGAGTCTGGAAAATTAATTCTCTTAGAAGAATCTGGGTGTTTTTCCTGCTTTGTAGTCATCTTCATTGGTAGTACTTTTTGCTTTACTTGTGGACTCTATCACAAGCTGAAATGAAAATAATAAAAATAAAAGCAAAAGCAAAACTTCTATCATCAGCAGAAGACAACAGATGCCTAGGTGGGAAATGAGTTTTGAACTGAAAATTAATACAATGAATGGTAGAGCTACAACATGTGGAATATAGAGTGAATTAAATAGGGGAAATTGCTCTTTCTACTGAGCAAGCTTTTTGGCATATTTTTATTCATGCATTTGATAACACTGTTATCCTAACATTGTTCTGCCTGTAAAGCTTTTCCAACCGTAATATGTGAGAGCTTTGTTTTTCCCTTCACTGTGATGACTCTGTCCTTTGGTATTTTTCATAGCTTGACATGAGGCAGTAATGGTTCTATTAGCTGCACTGTATCTGCTGAGCTTGCTGTTTTCAGGGAACATGTCATCACCAGTGCCTTTCTGCAGTTTCCTTATTAGCATGTGCCCTTTACTGACTCTGCAGGAGCTATCACCTAGAATTAAATATTTTCTGCTAGACCTGTCCTTACTCTGTGCGAAATGATTATAATCCATTATGCCACCCTCTTGCTGACAGTCAGATACCACTGAGATTACAATAAAATTGTTCCACATTTAAATGTGATACGAGCCTGATGTACTGACTATTGATAATAGGAAGTGTTTGAAAAAATATATATATGTCCTTTCAGTTCAGTAACTGGTGATGAACATTTGAGAGGAAAATGTGGATACTTATTAAAATGATTGTATCAGCTATGCTGTAATAGTTGTGATAACTATAATAATAGCAAATGTGAAGCATACCAGTATCTTCTGCCTTCATTAAGATTGATAATAAGGAATAGAATTTGCCAGTGCAAGAGCTCTACTGTCAAGAAAGCAAACCTACTTACAGACTATTTTTAAGTTTGTTTTTCATTGGAGAAAAGGGAAGCACTGTAGTTTTCATTATTGATTTGAATACCGATGTTCTTTCTCTTTGGGCCATTCATCCATTCAATTTTGTCAGTGGAATATAGAGAGATTACTACTTCTGTAGTTTCAACGAGAAACAAACTTCCAGGAAAAACTGGTGCAATAAGTCTCAGCAGCCCCCTGAAATCAGAAGCAAAGTATAAGATGTTGTGGTTTATGATATCTCTATAGGAATGTAATTTGAAAGGAAGACAAAGAACTCTCAGAGAGAAAGAACATCTGTATTCAAATCGACAATGAAAACTACAGTGCTTCCCTTTTCTCCATATACAGTTTAAAGTAGCTTGAATGTGGCTTTCCTTCCCCACAGGACTTACATAAATGGTAGGAGACTTGGTCTGGAGCAAGGTAATCCACATCCTGATTAGTCAGAGAAAGCTGATCAGCAACTGCTCATTAAATCAACGTTAACAACAGCTCTGAGACCACTTCGAAGTTTAGAGAGTTCTATTCTGCAAAGGAACCCCTGTGAGATAGCCCCAGAGGAATCATTGTTAGCTCCTTCATGTGAAATATACTCAGAGCTCCTCCTTGACTGGGCATATTGGTATGCAGTCTGCAATGTCATAGTCCTATGGTATTGCATTAGAAATAAATTTGATTGCTATTGAAGTCCTTTAAAAATGCCATGAAATTCATGTGTAGTATATGTGAATGTTGTGTGTAATTATTTGGAAGGCCTTTGTGTTAGAGCTTGAGTTGTGTGGCCTTTTCACCAAATAATCCTGTGGATCTGGGGCCGGTGTGAGTTAGTCTTTTCTATGTGAATTGATGTGAACAGCAATGGAGCTAACTCTGCCTGCAGGCAGGCACTGACAGAAGTTGGTAGCTGCCTTCCCATTATGCTTTCTGGCAGTCACCAGCACATGTCTTCTAAGCATGTGGGAATATACATTTAAGTGCACACTTATTTATTTAACTGTGCTTGTTTTATGTGTCATTTGTGGATGTCTGAACTATATCTATCTATATCTATCTATATCTATCTATATCTATCTATATCTATCTATATTTATCTATATATATCTATATATATCTATAGAGCAGACCTGGACTAAGGATATCTTAACGGAATCTGCTAGAAGTCCAAAAGGTGGGCATGTATTATTTATTGTCTCAAATTATTTCTTCTGCTGGGTAAAGCAATGAAATATGCGCACCATATTGAACTTCTAGTGAGAAATGCATTACTGAGAACCAGCATTGGTCCTGAGGGCCCAAAGCATTTGGGCTGTATGTTCCCACTCAAGCAAGGATAAAATCTATACCAAAGAAAAAAGCTGAAGAAGAAGCTGGGATAAGGAATAGTGTTTATAGCCAACTTACTCAAAGGGAACATGAAGGCATATGAGTCCAGCATTTTGTGACCCAAATGCAGATGACTATCCAAGTCAGGTAACTCAACAGAACTATGTATGTAAGTGACCCCTGTTACTTCTGTCAACCTGCCAGTTTTCCCTACTCATAAGATGCAATAGATTTACTTAAATCGGAAATGGTTAACAGATTATGTATTTACAATAAATTGAATTAGTTCTGAGTTTACGCTGTCAATCACATATATGTTAGTCTGCTATGTGTAATTTTTTCAGATTCTCAAAGCAAAGGCTTCCTGGAGAAAAGGAATACAATGGATATTCTCAAACATAATTGATAACAGAACTTCTGCTTCCTTTGGTCATTTACCTTGCCTGATAGAAACAGGTTCATCCAGGGTAAAACATATTTGAAGGAGTATTACCTTTATTTGTTATTGATGATTTTCTGTTTTTTTTTTCTTTAAAATACATGAAAAACTCTAACTAAATGAGTGATTTCACATGCTTCTTTACGCCTATTAAAATAATTTCATTTAAACTAAAAATCTAAGCAAGCTGGTGTTGATTAAATAAGCTTTATCTCAAATATCTATGCCAAATGATAAAAAGTAGAATTGTATCAAACTATTCCACTCAAGAAAAATTGTTTTGTTTTGTAGTCTACTCATTTGTTCAGTATTCTTGCACTATCACTACTAGTAGTAATTACAAAGTAGCTACACAAAAATTTCATCTACGAAAACATCCTGCGTGCAAATACCAGTTACTGGCAAAATTTTCAGGTGATGAACATCCACTACTAAGTTTCTAATTAGTAATGCTGAATGCCATTTTCCATTTAAATTTGGGGGTACTGTTGAGGTTCAATTCATCAAACCATCTGTTTTAATGTGTATTTTTAATTCTTCCTGTATTTAAGACCTTAAGCACGCAGATCATGTCTTTCTGCCCCAGAAACATGGAGCAGAAATTGTGACTACCTTTGTATTTTTCGAGAACTTACAACAATAAGATCTAATCAGAAGGAATTTCTGTACATTACTCAAAATATTACATCATTTCCATAGCAGGCGAACAATCTGTTTCACAACTTTCATTTCTCTGCATCATTTCCAAATGAAGCTTTTGAATTTTAAGTAGCTCATAGCAGCAAATCAGCTTAAGATTACTGCATTCCAGATGTATATACAGTGTGTATACAATGTACCTAATCCCGTTTAACATACCTAAGCCCAACTTTGTGAATAGTTCCTTACTGTTCAGAATTTCTCACATTTTACAGGTTAATTTATGATGAGCTGTACCTTTCACTAAGAGTAATTTAACTGAGTTAAATAAAAATGATTTATGCTCTAATGTTCAAAGGACTAGTGGAACTTGTCCTTCCTTGTGGCAGAGGGGTTTGCAACTAGGTGATCTTCAAGGTCCCTTCAAACCTAAACTATTCTATGATCCTATGACTGAAATCTAACCTATAGAATAATTTATTTTGGTAATTAGGTATTATTTGGAAAGAATTTGAATCCTGAATATTTGGGTGGGTATTGTGTATTTTAAAGTCCAAACTTTATAAAAAGGAGGCAGCTTTATTATCCTGATATTTCATTCTGAAATGATGAATATTTCTAGCCCTAAGAGATGGAGTTTTGTTAGCACATTTGTAAAATGAAACAGATGCATCAGTATGTGTGTGTATAATCTGCAGACTTAGATGCAATTGAATTTAAAGTATGCCATTTAGTCTGCATTACTTAAACAAAAATCTTATGCTTTTCCATTTTCAGTTTTAATTGATTTGCAAGTTCAAAGGAATAAACACAGGGCTATTTAGAAATCCAGATTTTTGTAATACTTTTTTTTTAATTAGACACATTCTGCATCCTTTATTAGTTTCCAGCATCGTGCTATATGAAAGAAAATGCAAGGGAAAGAAAATGCTAGAGATACAGCCAGGTTACTTTTTGCTACACATTCAGCAGAAAGGTAGCAGCTTGGTGGCTGCAGTATATCTGTGACTGCCAGTAATTGGCCCTAGATCCAAGAACTCTAATGGGAGTGAGTAAAGCAAATCAGGCAATTTATTAATATATTTTTCACCGTGTTTTGAAATTATTCTTAACATGGGAAAGAGTGGTTTTAGTATGTCTTATTTCTTCTTTTTTAAAGCATATCAAATGCAAAACATTAAAACCAAGCAATATAAAATACATGCAGTAATGCAAAAGGTAATTCGTCATTTCTGCAATCAGCTTTGCATTTTGTTAATATGTCTCTTTCCGCAGTAAATTCTGTTGATTTATAAAATAAAATTGGCTATTATTTTAGCTATTCTTCTGTGCTATTATTCTTATCTTTGTATAATTTACTAGGAAGGACAGTGTTGTTTTAGTACATTTGAGTAGACATTTAGTTGTTGAGCTGATCTATGTGTCTAATTTGTCCTTATGCTAATTATATTTTTTTTTAAATGGCATTCCAAAAAGTGATTTCAAAAGTGTGACCTTGATGCCAGACAGCATTCATTATTTCAGTGTTACCTCAGTTGTAATATACTATTACTGCATGTCTAGAGCTTTTGCTTGTAACATGAATGGAACACAGATGGAACTGAACGTACCACAGTTAAAGTATGGACATTTTGTAGTGAAGTCTCACCTAATTTACAGCAAAAGTTTTCAGTTTCTGCTATATAAATGACAACTAAAGCATAAATTCAGGATTTATGACTGGAAAGGTTCAAATTATCAGTGTTCCACGAGAACTGCGCCTTGTTTCTGCAGGTGGCCATAGTGGGGGTAGATTGTTTTGCTGTAACACTCACATATTGTCAGGGGATTATATCATCTGCCAGTTTACACTATTGGTAATAAGACCATCCTGATTAATGTGTCCATTTTTATGGTTCTGTTTTTGAATAAGATTCAAAAGGTCTCAGTGTTTTACTTCAGTGCTTTTTGGAGCTGATTGTAGCTGACATACTTTAGGCACACTGGGTTCATCTGCCTTAATGCACAGGGACCTTCTCAGCTATTTGACATAAATGCAAAATCTTCAAGTTGCAGAAAATAAAATTCAATACAATCTATACTGCAGGGGAATCTTTAAACATTTTGCAAATTTTCTGCATGAGCATTCTTTATGTAGAGTGATCAATTTGTGGTAAAGAAATGCGCAGAAAGAAAAGAAAGAAAAGGAAAATAAGAAAGGCCCAGAGGAGAATTTGAATTCATCTTGATTAGGTGGATTTAGATGTAACTGAAGTGTTCTTGTTACTGGTGGCTACCTGCAATGAAAAGTTATGCTCCTACAGCTTCCCACAAGGGCATTAGAGTCATTGTGGGAGCTGTCTAGTTTCATATTAGACAGTATCAATAATAGACAGGCATGCGGATAAGGGGAGAGTAATTAAAGCGAGCTTTCTCATCACTGAGCAATATTTTTTTTTAAGACAATGTATTTTACATGATAACTTCTAAAAAATATACTAACTTGTGATTTTCTTTCACTTACAGGTGCTTTTTCAAAAAATTGAAAGATATTCATTTAATATTAAAAAAAATCAAATATAGATAAATACAGAAAAGTCAGGACATGGCAGCAATTATCAATAGGAATAACTTCAGGAGAATTGAGAAAAAGTCTTAAGTTTCCTTCGAGATTTTTTTTTTCTCTGAAACTTACAGCTGTTTCCAACTTTTTAAGATTTTATTTCTAGATCTTTTTTTGTGTGTGTGACTGTTACGTGTGGTCTCATACACCAAAAGTTTACATTCTGACCTATCTAATGATCAGTATTTCCTGAAATTAGCAATTGTTTCTTCCTCTGAGTAGGTAAATGAAAATAAATTAAATTTTATACCTCTCTAAAAATTTCTCTTTGCATGATCTATCAATTAATGTTTCCTCATACTCAAATCATTAAATTAACTTTTTTTTTTTTAAAACAAACCTTCACTGAGTTTCATGCAATAACATTTAAAAGTTGACAAAATCAAATTTGATTTAATTTCCCATCCAGAGAATCTGTAGAATAGATAAATTCATCAGAAGTTGGGAGGGAGAGAAAATACAGCACTCACATACTTTCATCTCTTGAAAATATTCTGTATCTTGAGACTACTGAAGGAAAAGATGTCTTCTCAGCATCTAAGCGGCTTCACTAATGTATATTAGTTGACAGAATGAATGTGGAACATGTAGGTATAAGAAATCAAAAGCTTTGTGACAGACGAAACATTTGTCTCTTTCTCAACTTTGTACGGTGAAAAACTGATATTATCTTCAAAACGTGTGTACCACACATAGACATTGTTTTGTATATAGTCTTAATTTTTTCTCATTCCTCTAAAAAATTTCAGATGTGACATCAAACTTAGTATTTTGTGGTACTAAATTTTAATCTGGAAATACTTTAGTTCCATTAATGGAACTAAAGTTCAAGACTTCTTGAACTTTATAATCTTGCTGATTATCTTTCACAATTATTTCACAGGATTTTTTGAGTGACTTAGTACTGATCAAAACTGTAGCACTCTAGAAATATATCCTCCTCTAGCTTTTTGTCTCTAGTTTCACAGGTGAAAACAATGCCTAAACATGTAATAAAAATAGAAGACAGCATATAAATTCCATAATGATCTGTCTCTTCTATTGAACAGTACTAAAATTGTACTTCAGGAGATCATTTCAATGAAAAGAGAAGGATTTTTGAATTGAATTTCTTGAATAACTTGAAGTACAGGATCTAATAAACTCTTGCTAGCAATATTTTTGAAGTCTTGGCAGTCTGCATGTCTTTCTCACCATCTAAGCTGTGCTGAGTTCAGCTGAGCAGTAGGAGTTTTATATAATTTTTTTTAGCAGTAGGGATAATTTTATATAATTTTAATATTTTTAATAATTTTATATAATTTTTAATGGTAGGAATTTAAATAATGATTAAATTAGATTATATATAGATATTCTTCTCAAAAATTAAGATCCTATGTTTCAGATTTTGTTCTTACTATTCAATACAGTAAAGTTTCGATATTGTTAAATTTAATATTAACAATTACTCAGATTTAACAAAATATCCTAAGGGACGTTTTACTCTAATTAATCATTGTGCTTTTTTTTTTATTTCTCTGTTTATTTATTTGCAGTTTTAATTGGTCATCTACAGTTTAAACAAGTCATTACATTGATATCTTTCTTTTTTTCCTTGACAAACAACCAGTGTTATCTCTGGAATACATTTTGCTTAATGTGCGTTTTAACAAAAAAAAAAAAAAAAACTTTCTGCAAAACATGATGCTCTTACTGTCAAAATCCTTTGGGTTGATTCTTGCATTCTTAGTCACTTTGCGTAGCACTTTACTCTTTAAGAAATCTTGTCTGTTTACCTCTGAAAGGATTCTGAAAAATAAGTCTACCACTTCGATTTTAATGTATGAAAAATCTCTGAAAAATTTAGAAAATGAAATGAATCATTAACATTAGGAATTGAATTATAATTCATCTAGATTTTCATCAAAAATAAACACAATAAAGGGCACTTAAGACTTTGAGCAACCTTGGCATGTATTTTAAAACATTCTGCAGAGACTGCAGTAAATAAAACTTCCAAAAAAAGCAGCACTCTTCTGTCCTCCCACTCTCTAACACCCCATTTAATTTCTAGTCATAAGACCCATGCACCTCCATCACACCTTCCCACGAGATATCCTACCCATTACTGCCTCAGTCAGCTTACACAGATGGACTTTGTAACATACCCGGAATGTCAACAGTTTATGGCTATTTTAGACCTTGGCAAGGAGCAGCATTCCAGAGGAAAAGTCCCTTGTGAAGAATGTTTTGCCAGCAGCTCTGCAGTCTTTTATAAAGGGGGAAATTGAGTTTGAGGGCATCTGCTGGTGTCAACAACGGCAATGTAAATTGTCTAGACAAATGCTGACCACAACTCAGATCAGCATTTTTGCACAAAATTTGTCTACTATATCATTGACACGAGGCACAATATATAGCAGTTTGTTATATATTGAGAAAAATAGTCTCATTTTTTATAATGACCTTCTTTTACCCATACTTTGATTACTACCAGCTGCTTTAGTTTGCATTTAATGGATCATTCAGTTTTGCTTAGCATTTCCATGTATTATAATGTTGTGCACAAATTAATGATTAATTGATTAAAATAATAAACTCTTCTAGTCATTTACATTTTCTCTAGGTTGTAATTGTGTCCACTGATTAGTTTCATACTTTCTGTTGTTTTCCCCATCGTAATGTAATTTGTAATCAGTATAAAATTGTGCTAAATCACGTTCCACAATATACTAATATTTTTAATTTGCAATTAAATAAAAAATATACAATAGAATGAGGCTGTGATCTTTTACACATATGTATAAATCTATTAAAAAAAAGTTTTGTTGTTAAAAATGATCTCCTTAGTCTACACATATAAGATCCAGTTATTTCTAATACCTTCCAAAGGTTTGACTGAAAACTTTAAGCACTTTAAGTTGTATCTACTGTATTTCTACTGCCCACATACTGAATTATGAAATATAAATTTTAAGGTCAAAGGAGTAAAATGACAATAATTTGGTGTTGTATGCTTTAAAATGTTGGTCTTTTATAGTGCAAAATAGCACTCTGTGTTTTGCACACACAAAAATCATAGATGGTACTATAATGGATTGCATATTATTGAGAAACAATAATTGCAATTATTTCACATTAAATACTAAATTATAAATTGTATGTATATGTTCAAGGTGGAAGTGTATTTTGAATCACGAAATTCTGTACCACTATTCTAGTAAGATCAATTTGAGATTCTCCTAGTTGAAAGCAAAGAAGGAAATCACTCAAATCATTCACTGCTAGGGAAGGAAAGAGCCAGCCTACCTGATCCTTTGCAGAGAAAGTCAGGTTTTTGTCAGGCATCATATTCAACATTTGGAAGTGAATCCAGACAAGTGCCACCAAATTATTAGTGGACTGCATGGTGTGACAAACAGTGAGAGGGTGAAAGAACAAAATTTTCAGGCAAGGGAAGGTCCTGTTTTAAACTATGTAATAGGCAGGTAAGGTGGACTTTTCTCAAGGGCGCACAGTGACAAGGAAAGGGACAATGCACACAAGCTGCAATGAGAGGAATTCCAATTAGATACTGGGAAGAAAAATGTCACCACAACAATGGTCAAGCAGTGCCACAAATTGCACGGAGAGGTTGTAGAGTCTCTGTTCTTTGACACATTACTGGGGAAGGTCTTGAGCCACGTTTTAAGCTTTTACGTTGTCCCAGACTGGGACAAGAGAACGGACTGAAGAGTTTTCAGAAGACGATCCTAGCTAAATCATGATATGATTTACCGTGCAGTATACTTCATATTACCGTTAGTGTTCATGACAACACAGACACAAGCTCTCTGGAAAGATGAAATTTATAGATAAGCTCGTATGAAATTGGCATAGCTTATTTGAAGTCATTGAAGCTTAACTAATTTAGTGTCGGTGAGGATCTGCTCTTATATCCTTTAAAATTTAATTTGTGGGTCGAAGTATTTAATCTAAAGGCTTCAGAAATATTCTGTTCTCATCATGTTGTAAAGTTATCATGCTGTTCCACATCTGTCTTTCAACTATAAAAGTTGGAATTTACCCATGAGGAAATATGCTAACTACTTAATGGCTTCACTCCAAAAAGTCTCAAATTTTTAAAAGAATAAGGTCCTCAGATCTCACTGATGTTCTCTTTAGACATTTCCAGGCCATATTTTCTCCTGACTTATAACCTACTGATTTAATTGGAAGAAAGTTTGACCCAGGGTTTCTCTACATCAGATGATTAAATAAATTCATTACCCCTGTCACCTTTTCCTTTTTTTGTCTCAGTATAAACTCTTGTTTACTGCTGCTACAGTAGTACAAAACTCAGACTAATGGTGAATCAAATTCCGAGTTTTATGTTTTTTAAAAGAATAATAGTTTAGCTTCTCTGCTTCTCTGTTAGGGAGAATCTGTCAATCCAGAGAGAAAGTACTACAGGGGAAAAATGCATTTTCAATATTTTCTTCACCATTGTCATTGACAAGTAGTGAGCGAGATATGTGCATAACACTAAGTTGCCTGGGCAAACGAATACTTAAACTGGTAAAAAGTTTCATTTTTATTCTATGTTAAAGCTCTGCGTTGATGCCAAACATTGGAAATAATTTAAGTACTGAAAAAAAATTATTTTAATCAACTCATTCAGATTTTTATTATATGGTATCAAAGATCCATGCATGTTTTGGGAGACTACTTTTGTGCAGGCCATTACCACACAGTTACCAGACATTTGTGCGTGTAAGTGGATACATGTACTCATTAGCTCAGACAGTTTTACAAATGTATGACTTGCCTGTGAGCATGTAAAAGTGCTCATGAAATTCAAGTCTTACAGTATGAAAAGCAGATCATTAAATTGTCAAGCATTAGGATTCACCCAACATAAAAGCAGAAGCACAAGTCTCATCATTTTTATAGTAATAGTTTCTGTCTATCTACATAAAAAGTCATATCATAAGAAATTCAGCATAAGAAATATTTCACTTCTCAAAACCTAATTAAAAATTAATAATAAATTCTGTGGAAACTGATGATACCAGAAAAATGCTGGTACCATTTCACTCCAGTCCGTGATATGGAATGACAAGAATCTCTGGAGTGATAGTATCTTTCAGTTTCCTTCCTGACAAAGGAGAATGTCCTTAAGAATGTCTGTAGAGGTGCAAGGTATAAAAGGAAACCAGAATTTTCAAACAGAATTTTTCTGCTTACTTAAGAGTAGAGGGAATTTGTTATGACAATTTCTAGCTGTAAAACACAGTTCAGTTCACATGCATAAGAAATGACACTAGAAAAAAATTCTGTCATCAAGTCATCAAGTCCAGTTCCCTTTTTGGAACAAAGGTATAATCTCATTTGCCAAAGTCATTAAATAACATCTTAAAACTGTTGTTTTGCTGACTATTCTTAGTGGAAATAACCTAATTTATTTGAAGATTTATAAACTTCCTTTCTGATTTCTAAGTTTTCTTCATGGTTAGTTTGAAACTATCTAGGGCTTTGGGGAAAACAGTTTTTTTTGTGTGTGTTTTTGTAATTAGCTTTTTTCTTTTCCTGTTTTCCATGGTATTTACAGAACAGCCAGTGACTGTTTATGTATTTTCAGGTTTTATATGAAGCAAGTCTTCTGACTCTGATGCACACAATTACACTGAAAAGATTTATTTGAAGGACACTGCGTTATGCTTTTTATGCGTAATTTTGAAACAGTCTGAGGTTTGTGTGATGTAGAAGTGGAATTTTTGATTTCTTAATTTGATTTCTTAATCTCTTTTAGATTTCTTAAAGTTTATGTAAATGGGACTCAAAAATCACGCTGCAGTCATGAGAATAATAAATTCAGTAGACACTATTTTTAATCTCAGGATTCTGTTTTAGCTGATTCAATGTTTGACACATAATCTATCCTGTTTCTTTTTAAGAAATGTTGGCTTAATCATGGCCTACTGAAATACTGAAAGAAAACCTTTTGATTGAATTAGCATTAACTGAGAACATAGCATTTAGCCGTGCATTTAAGGGAGAGCAAAAAAAACCTATCAATATGCTATAGCTTATGAACAATAAAGTCCAGAACTCCTCTTTGTCATTTTGCAAGTCATTATCAATTATAGAGACAGGTGATTGCAACTTTGCTCCTTTTGTTTATAGCAGTAACACCTGACAATAATTAGACCATCATCAGCAATTTCTCTACTGAAATGATTTTGGTTGTAGTAGCTTAGATGAAGGACTGCAATTTAGCATAACTGATTCAAGTGCTCTTGAGAATGAGAAACTGTATTAAAAATATATGTCTAAGATTTCTTTTCCACTTTAACTGAGACTGTAGACGGATCTATCTGTGGTAAAGAGAGAAAGAGACTTGGTGGTGGAACTGCTTGTTAACTGAGAACAAAACAATGCATGCTAAAGAGAGAAGTCTGTTTGAACATTGTTCCAAAAAGTTAAAAAGTTTAAAGAATAATTCTGAATTCTTACAACTGATGTTACAGATGACCTTAGTGTTTATTGTAACATGAATTACATTTCATAAGTGAGGTCTTCTGTTTCCTTTTTTTCTAGAATTCTTTCTGCTGCTTCTTTTCCTCCAATTATTACTATAGCAGAGTATGTTTATATAAAGGTCTATAAAACAGTTTGTTATATCCATTTCTAGGTGAAATTTGGCATTCCATGTATCATAGGAGTATACTAGATTTGTGATGCTGTTGATAGCTGGCTTCTGATTCCCTTATGAAACCAAACTATACTCTGCTTGAGTTGATAAATATGTTCCACATGTTTCTGAGATTTATGATCAGCATTCACTATTTACTCTACACAGTGTGTTAATGTGCTTTTAAAGATGAAACCAAAGGCAGTTTTGGTTGAGATGACTTCTAATCATTGACACCAACTCTTTTTTGACACTACTTCTGTTATTCTTTTGGGGCTCTTATTATTATGATATCTATATGCTGTAAATTAAATTATAATAATGATGTTAATTTTCAGAGTATTTTAGTTTGCTTTTTTGTTTCTTTCTCTTCAGTATTTGTTGTGGTTTATCCTGGCAGGCAGCTAAGCACCAGCAGTACTACTACCAATACTGCTAAAAATGTGCATGCACAGTACAATTCCTACTACTCACTGACTGATGCGCAGACTGTCCCTGAGCAATGGCAGCACCCCCCAGCAAACTCCCTCCAGTTTTATTGGTCAGCATATCATAATAGGGTAGTCTGTCCAGTTTGGATCAGCTATCCAGGCTGTATCTTCTCCTTGTTTCTTGTGCACCCTCAGCCTCCTCACTATCAGGACAGCACAAGGAGCTGAAAAGTCCTTGACTCAGTGTAAGCACTGCTCAGCAAAAGTAAAACAACCGCACCATCCAAAACACAGCACCATAGCAGCTACTATAAAGAAAGTTAACTCCATCTCAGCCAAAACCAGGACAGTATTTTAGTCCTTTTTTTCCCCCTGCTTTGTTTTCCTTTTGTTCATTTCTATTTGATTGTTTTATCAAAAACATTATTTTGAATAACAGTGGTTTATCTGAAGCATTTGGTCAAAGTCAAGGAAAAGAAAAAATATTCTTTGCACATTAGGCTTGAGATAGAATCCCTAGTCCCTATTTTTATAGTCCAGTGTTTCTGAAGACAGCTAATATCAGTTGTAGTCAAAGAGACAGAAATATCTCCAAATTTGTTTGTGTCTTTCACAAGTCTGGTTTTTGGAGTGGTACTTGAAAACCACAATGTCAGTTTGCAACTTTCCAGTTTTAAAAATTTAAGAATTCAATTTCCAATGTAGTAATCACAATAAGCAAAATGAAGCCAATTAAGCCAAATTAATTTCTTCCCCCCAATTTCTCTAAGGATAATTCACTTTTATGTACCTGCCATTACTTCACAAATACCTTCTACTCCCTTTAGAAAGGCATCTCTCTGCACAGTGTACAGTATGTACTGCTGCTGACTGCCTTTGTTTCTATGGTGGTGCCAGAAATTCTGAAAAGCTTAAAGCCTATTCTAAATAATGGACAAAAACATTTCGAAGTTTTGAATTCTACAGTAATCTTTTGATAGCTTATTTTATCAGCTTAGTTCTGAGGAAAATAAGTGTCTCACCATTATCAGTGTTCTGGTTTAAATGCATGCATGACATTCTAAAAATTCCTTTAATTGTAGTCACCGTAAGAGCAAGATGTGAGTTGACAAAATTGGCTTATTTGCCCTCCTGAAAAAATCATTACAATCTTACAATAGTAAGAATCAGAAATAATGGACCTCTACCTCTCTTCCTCCACAGCTTTAATAAAGATAATCATATTTCTATATGTAATAGGAAGTTATTCAGAAAATAAAAAATAAAAAACCATATCTAAATGATTGCTGCAGGAGAAATTGTCAACCAGTCATCTGGAGCTAACAGTTTTATGGAAACTACTTCAGGAGTAAGAAAACTTTTGGTTTACTTACATGTATCTCATTTCTCTTTTGTAAAACTACAGAACAGCTCTGAATGCTATTAATCAATTAAGGAAATAAAAATAGTAAGGATAATAATATATTGATATTTTTATGGCACATATTTATTAGAAAACTGTAATTGTAGTAACAAATGGAGAGGCAAAAAAATTAAGAACATCATGAAAACCAACAAAGTTTGTGACATTTCCATGTCTCATAGTGAAATACATATAGTTGTTTCTACTGAGAAAGTGATATAATTTTCCTTAACTTGCAGCCTTTCCATAGGATAACCATAAGATAATAAAATAATCTACATGATTCAAGATCTAATTGTTTCTGTGTTTCTCATTTAATTTATGAGGCCAAACACAGATATTGCTTTAGGGAAAAAATGCCTTTTGTTTCAAAGTCTTTGAAGTCTTTAGAGAAGTCATGGTACCTTTCCTACTTAGATACAATACAGGTTTAATAAATGGTTAACACTGGACAATCACTGTTAGATTCAGGAAGATAAAATCCATCCATGAGATACAAGAAAAAAAAACAAAAACCCAACCAAAACAGGAGAACCGCCTTGATCTCTTTTAATTTCTCTATTTAAGCATCATTCCGGAGAAATCACTTACAATCTAAACAAAACTTGGTTTCTAACTCGGTTACATCTGCTTCATGTGCTGCATGTTCAGCAAAAATGTAAACAGTACAATTAATTGACAGAAGTAACAAAAACAGGTACGTAAATCTAGTATAGAATTATGCTTACTTATCAGGAAGCATTGGTAAGTTTTATTTTGTACAGAGGGGTTGTGGAGTCTCCTTCTATGCAGATATTCAAGTCCTGTCTGGATGCCTACATGTGTGACCTATTGTAGGGAACCTACTTTAACGGGGGAGCTGAATTTGATGATCTCTTGAGGTCCCTTCCAACCCTGCAATTCTGTGATTCTGTGATTAATCCACTAATGTGTTTACTAATTGTTATATCATGCAGATAGATGGATGTAATTGCAATAGTGTTTATGAATCATCTGAACAGAGAGTGTATTTATGGCAATTATAATTCAGTTAAGTATTCATACAGTCTACTTATTCAGAACTTCTCTTCCCACCTTATAATTAAGCTTACCTGAACTTTGACAGAAAGTGAAAACAAAGTGCAAACCTTTAATCAGTGAGCTATTTTTAATAGTTTTGCTAAAAGTTCAGATTTTAAATTCTGTTATTTATATATTCTAAGTATAAAGATATATCTATATATTTTTATTTTAAATCTATATTTACACAATAGAAAATTTTTATGTTAATATTAAACAATACAAGCACATTAAGGATCTTAGTAATGAATCATGACTGGCTTTATCAGAATTGTTTATTCATGTTTGCAGGCTACCTGCTGATTTATCAGATTCTGTATCACTAATTTAACCATTTTGCTTATTTCTTGCTATTTAGTTTGTTTCTGTGGGAAATTTTGAAAAAACAGACTCAGCATGACTCTTTGCTTAATTCAGCTGCAAAATAATAGGTAGCAACAAGAAAAATGGCCTTTCAGAAAACTCAGTGGAGATTTTACACATCATTTTATGAAGATTTATAATTTTAATTATAATGACAGAAGTCTAAGACCATTTTTTAGAGTGCTATGATTTCTCTGACTCATGTGAATAAAGTTAAGTACTAAAAAGTGGCAAGCATAAAAGCCCTTCATTTGATTAGCTTTTGAAAGTAGAAAAAAAGGTAGTTGGTAAAGCGGCATTGAATTTCTAAAGTTTTACTTGGCAAATATATTCATACTTTGCATCCTTTCTCCTGTTATTTTTCATAAAACATTCAGAAATGTGGACATAGAGAGTTCTGGTAGTGGCTAATCCTTCACTGCTGCAATCACGTACAGACACAGTTGTTGTTTTTTTTCTTTTGGTGCTTTACTAAAGAAAACATAAAAACCTACAGAAAATTGTTAAAAATTAAAAGCAATATTTGTGCGAGTGCTCAGAATACAAATACTCTATTCACTTCAGAAGAAGCTGAAACAGGAATTAGAGTTTTCTTTTCAAACCTGTGTTAAAATGTAACCAAGAGACTTTTAAGACACTAGAGATGAAGTCTGTCATCAGTTCCATTTATAACCCACCTTTGTCTCTCCACACTGTTTTAAAAGCTTTTTTGAATTGATTTTTGTTGCTTTAGCAACAGCAAGCCTATCACTGGTTATGAATAACACATAAAAAACAAAATTAAAATTTAATGTAGTAGGTGATAAGTGAACAAAGACATTGAAATTGACAGAAAAAATTATGTCCTTATAGAATATCAGTAACAGCTTCTCCTGAAGCAGCTGTACAGTAAGAATTTGCTAGGGCCAACAACAGAAAGTTTATCTGAGTTTAAAGGTGGCTTTAAGTACTTCATGTGTAGGTATTTTATATACACAATTACCATAGACATCTCAGTCTTTTCCAGTGAAATTAAGGATAACTTTTATGTAAGGATCTCTTTGCCCTCAAGTAGTTTGTTGAAGCTCCTGGGAAATAGAGGTGTTTATGGACCATATCATACTATATTAAAAGGTCTCACATGACTAACTTCAAATTTGTCTAGGGAGCCAGATAGAATTTATGCATCTTTCTGCTTAGCTCTGGAGCACAACAAAACATATTTTCTTAGATATGTCTGTTTCTGCAGACTCCTGTGGAGTTTGGGATCCAATCATAAAACATCCAGACAGTGCTTCAAATGAAGGCATTCAATACTTCTTATTGATTTTAAACAGTGTCAGAAATTTTCTAGCTAGCGCTAGAAAGTATTGGCTCAGTCTATAGGATATGGTCATTTGAAGTCTGCCCAAAGGTCCATGTTTGTTGCAGACTATCTGAAATGTGACAAGCCTCATCCTGGTATCCCAGTAAAACACAGGAGTAGAGCTAATTTGATATATAAAACTTGTGTGATGATTTTAGTTGTTTGTGCCTGATTAAAACAGGAGGCAAAGCTGCAGAAATTGTAACGCAAAAAGGATACAAATAGTGTATTTATCATTGAAAACTGTATTATATCTCTTAGTCATAATTTTGTTTTTCGTATCACTGACAATGAATCACTTCCTACAATAGTGCTTTAATGCAGTGAGCCTGAACTGAACACAGAACAGTAAATTACCAGCTTAGAGAACTAATTAGAAAACACCTCCAAATCAAGTATTTGTTTAACATTCATGCTGTCTATATTTAAAACTGCTTTATTTATTGCAACAATGATGATTAATGTAATCATTAGTATATTCTCCCCTGAGAGTAAGTAGCTTTTGTAGAACCATAGAATCATTTATGTTGAAAAAGACCTTTAGAATCACCAAATTCAGCAAAAATTTTCTGTTTTGTTTGTTGATTTTTTTTTCCAGATGATACTGGCAGTAAGTCATGCTTAAATCTTGAGTATTAGTTCACTGCATTTTTCAGCAAACCTGCATGCAATGTTTTTCATCAGAGCTTGAGAAATGGGAACAGGGGAAAACATTTCGATGAAACTGATTTACACAAAACATGCGAGAAAGTAGCTAATCCAGATATGAGGAGACATTCCAAAGGATTAGTCAATCACAGAACTATGCTAGAGAAGAATATGTTCTTCAGTGTCACTGTTCTATCTAATCAGCTCTAATTCTGACACATCTCTGAGTATACTTGAGATGCAGTAAACTTTCTGTGAATGCCACAGATGCAGAATGTACAGAAATAGTATGCTATCAGAAGAACAAGAGGTGATCAGTCAGATAAATGCCATGAGGGAGAATGTAAAAAATCCCAAAGATTTTGCTTGTAGCCATGAATATTTGAAGAGTTTTTTTTACAGATACTGTTCATAAAAAAATAAAATAAGGAAAGTCTGTAAATTATTAATACTATGAACACAAACATTTATAGAGCAGACAGGGTTAAAGGATACCCTACACTTGTTAAGTTCATTCATGTTCTATATTTTTTATTATTTCAATTATTTTCTTTTAAAATAAGTATAAGAGAAAGTATTTCCTCGAGAGGAGTATTTTTTTCAAAGTTAAAACTTGAATTTCTTTCTAAATCTTTGGAGGAAAAATGATATCTATCTATTTATGATATCTATCATTCAGTGCTGGTTTATCTGAAGATACAATATACAACAAAGAGGGAGGGATACAAAATGGCTTATCCAATGTCCTCAGTTTCTATGGATTATAACCAAATTACATTGAACCAAATACTGTTGTATGTGGCAATTAATAACCACTGCTGGTACCTAGATTCTGTTGTGTTCACTAAAAATAGAGCTACACATTTTATCTAATAAAACCTAGTTTTCATCCTCTTCAAATATCCTTATAACTTTAACTTCTTTAAGTACCTGGAGGCCCATATAGTTTACATCTGCTGAAAGAGCCAGATATTTCAATAAAAAGCACAGAAGTGTTAATTGTTAGTACACTTGTACTAATTGCAAACCCTGACAGGTATCCAACTGAAACAATACCTCTTGGGAAAATCCAGAGAATGGGGAAATCTTCGTGGCAAAATAAAATTAGTTGTTTTCTATTGTCACGTTTTTGATGGTAAAATTCTGATTCATTTATCTGGAAACGTTTCCCCAAGTTCTGCATTAAAAAAGAATGGATGTTTCTTTTTTTAATGTTTCTTTTTTGAATGTACATTTGTGTATAATGAAGTTTCCTGTTTTGTAGCTTAAAAATGAAAGTTAAATACTTGATTTAAAAATGAATATTCATTTTCTAATTGTACTTCTTATAGTAGTCCAGCATGTATCACAATTAGGCACTTTGAATATCTGAGCAAAAGAGTTTGATTTTTCCTGCTTCATTTTTTATTTTGAATTATTATTTTGTAAATAATTCCAAATTTTCAGTTTTTCATTCCAGCTTGGAGAGAGAAAACAATGTTGTAAAACTGATTAAGGAAAAAATAAAGGAGGAACTAATTATCAACATCATGTTATATTTTGGCCTACATGCCTCTGGAGAAGCTTTACCACCTACTTGATTATGTATATTTTATGTATTATATATTCCGAATAATAAACAATAAACTTAATATTTTTAGTGTATCACCTCAGATAAAATCTTAATCAGAGTAAAGCAACCATAAATGAAAATCCCTGATAATTTTTTTAACTTAGTTAATATTTCATGATAAAGATGTTAAGTAGCAGTTCAATACAGAATTTCTCTATGCATGTTTTCTATAGAATTGCTTTACTGTTTTTTTTTATTACTATATATTTTTTTTACTATTTCTAAAGCCTGATGACATTGAGTAGGACCTTTATATAATAAATGCAATTTAGACGTATTTCTGACATGATAAAACACTTAATAGTGGCACACAACCACAATTCATTCAGGCATTTTGTCTTTTTGGTAATTGCTGACTAGATAGGATGCATTTAGATTGCTCTCTGTGCTTATGCAGCAGTATTGGAGGGGTAATGCAAGCTTTTGAGTCAAACTGTCTTAACATAAAATTCAACACAAATCAAAATATATTGTGATTGAGAATACTTTCTAAAGGATATTGAGATATCTTTGTCCCTCAAACTGATTAGTTTCCCTATGAAATCAATTACTTGCGCCAGTTGTTTTTTTACGATTTCTCTTATTCCCATTCCTCCTCCAAAAGGAAATTTGACTAAAACTTTTTCACCTTAACCTGTAGAGTGCTTCTGTTGTTCACAGCTAGCACTGTCCTCCTGAAGTACGGAACCTTTAATTCTGCAATAGCTTTAATTACACGAGGAATAAATCCTTTCAAGAGATTGGTTCATTTGTGACTAACAGGTAACACACCTTTATGAAGAAACCAAATGGGAGTATATAGTAATACAATTTTAATTGCTTTTAATCCTCTAAATAAAATGAGGTTTAGCTCCACAGTCTTTGGATTATATTGATAAACTTGGTTGTACATCAAAGTTAACTTCAAAGACAGGAGTTCTTTAGAGACTAATCCTACTTGGTATTTAAAGCAATGGGGAAGAAATTTATTAATTGTTCTTTTTGATCAGAAGCAAGAAACTTCAGACTTTTTCGATTAAATGCTTTAAGATACCATGAAATCTACACTGTGTTTGGATCTTCTAGACAACCATTGTTTTCAGCAAAATAATTTATCTGTCAGCATTATTAATGTTAGATACATGGATCGGGTAATCAGCATCTGAAAGCAATGATGTAACACTACTTCAGTGTAAACAGAAAATATAGGGTTGTGTCTTTTTATCATATATGTGCTTTTCCTTTACCTCCTATTTTATAAATTTGTTATTTCATCGTATTAACTACAACTACAAAACAGTCAAGAATTTGATATTTCTAAAGATTTTTGTCAATTATATCCATCATCTTGATGCTACTGTAACAGTAGTTACATGCAGGTAGATATACAAAAAAGCATACCGTGATCACTGATTGTCGTAATTACTGGTATTTTGTGAACCATCAAGATAAAAATAAATTCTCAAGAGATGTAATACTGATGATCATAGAATCATAGAATCATTGAATGGTTTGTGTTGGAAGGGACCTTTAAGATCTTCTAGTTCCAACCCCCATGCTATAGTTAGGGACACCTCCCACTAGACCAGGTTGCTCAAAGTCCCATCCAGCCTCACTTTGAATGCTTCCAGGGAGGAGGCATCCACAGCTTCATTGGGCAACCTGTTCCAATGTCTCACCACTCTTACAGTAAAGAATTTCTTCCTAATATCTAGTCTAAATTTACCCTCTTCCAGTTTAAAATCATTTTCCCTTGTCCTGTCACTACGTGCCCTTCTGAAAACTCCCTTCCCAGCTTTCCCGTAGGCCCCCTTCAAGTACTGGAAGGTCACCCAGGGCCTTCTCTTCTCTAGGCTGAAGAGCCCCAGCTCTCAGCCTGTCCACACAGGGGAGGTGCTCCAGACGTCTGATCATCTTCGTGGCCCTCCTCTGGACCCACTCCAACAGCTCAGTGTCCTTCTTGTGTTGGGAGCCCCAGAACTGGACACAGTACTCCAGGTGAGGTCTCATGAGAGCAGAGTAAAGGGGCAGAATCACCTCCCTCAACCAGCTGGTCACGCTTCTTTTGATCCAACCCAGGATACAGTTGGCCTTCTTGGCTAATCTTGAAGTATCACTAAACTACCTCATCATAATTATTTTCTTATCCTTCTTTTTTTGAGTCTTTTTCTAAGGTCATCTCAGAATATAGAGGGACAATATCAAACAGTATGAGATTGAGTTATATGAAGAATCATAACTAACACTGAAGTGAGGGAAAACCAGCAAATTTAAAACAGTTGAAAAACTTGATTTCAGAATGATCCTGTCATTAGGCATTCATTTGTGTATGAAATGCTGCTTAATAAGAGTATTTCTCTTTAGAGAGTGTTTCTATAGTTCTGACAATTATCTATGTCTACAAATCAGGCAAATTGATGACAAGTATATCTGATGAGGCTTATACTTTCTGTTTCTGTTACAGTAAGTAGGGGAAGTGTTCTAACTGGTTGCTGACTGGATGGAGAGATAAATATATTTTAAAAATGTTTTGTTCTTCTTTTTTTAAAAATGCCTTTTGAAAAAAGAAAACATTATTTACATCTGATGTCAAGTTTTCATCTTGTTTTTACATTATTTACATTCCAAAATTATAGTGGAAGATGAATATTTGTTTGGAATTTGGAAATATACCTGGCCTGAATGCCTTTTTTGAAAATTAATCTTACAAAAATAGCTTTTTCTATATGTACTTCTATATGTAATCACAGAGCTATTTCCAGAAGAAATTAGTCATTTGCTATTGCAACTTGAAAAATATGAATACGAGCATATTGGCGGTACTGCTAAAATACTTGTCAAGAATCTTTCAGACCTGTCCCTGAGCATCCAAAACTGTAGTGAAAGGCCAAACTGCATGAAAGAGTAAAAGAGATTGGTGCTTACTATAATTAAATCTCAGGTGTATTGGTTAATTCTGCCTCAGATGTGAGATGCAAAACAAGAAACACTGAACGCTAATGATTCTGTTCCTTTCTTGAAAATGGTGACACACAGCAGGGTGTGGTTTTTGATTAATAAACAAGCACCTACAATGCATGAAGAGTTGCAGGCTGAAGCTAAATGTTTTCAGACAGCCTTGCTGACTATTTCATGGGAAATATTGTGACAAGCATAACAGGGCTTTTTGTTGTTGTTGTTTGTTTGTTTATTTAGAATGTGAGTTGGGAAAGATGTACCTTGCAATTTTTTTTCTCCCAGGGACTTGAAAATTGAGGGACATCTGTTTCAAAGTTTGAATAGGGGATTGTTTTACTTCAGATCTGTGAAAAATCATATCCCAAGTTTTATACAATGAGAGGAGCAAAGTCATCAGTGACACTAAATCCTAAACACTAATTACCTTGACAATGTATCCAAACAGCACCGGGGCTCATTGTGAGAATAGTGTTCTTACCATTAAGTCTAGTTAATCATAATAAAAACATCTGCATTTATGTTATTCTTTTGTCCCTGTGAATGGTTCTTGAGAGTTGTTATCTATACTCCAATAAATAAATGGTTCATACACTAGAAATGTACTACAGACCTTACCAGTTAGTACTGTCTAAGCACCCTGAAGGCATAATGGTCTTCAGATGTAGGGCCCGCTTGTTCTTCCAGTGGATCCACTAGGCTCATTTCAGCTCAGACCTGACTGTTCCTAAATTGTTTTAACATCCTGAATTGACCTTCAACCTGGCTTGTTACCTTGCTTTTCTTGGTGCTCACTAGGCTGCTGGTAGAACCTGCTGGTGTCACTACTCTGCTCTGCTTGCCCAGCTTTTGATGCAGACATTGCCTGGCTTGTGAGCCACATGAAGCTGCTGGCTCAGCTTCCTGTGAGGAACAGCCTAGCTCTTGCTCATCTTGTCCCAGACAGTAAGTCTTTTCTGGCATTGGGCTGAGAGTTTTCCTTTGTAGTGACTTCAGAGCTGTTCCAGAGTAGCTTCTGTTTAGAGCTGGGTTGAGTGAAGTCATTTAACCTTAATGACTTTACATTTCCTAATGGGATTTGGCAAGCAATACAGAGAGTGGGAGATGTTGCAGTATTTTACTCTGAAACATTGAGTCAGCGTAGAAATAAATCACAATAGCCAACTAGCCACGATTACAATAGAGCTCTTTCAACAGGTCACTTTATCTCTATTGATCCTATAGACAATACTTATCCTATTGAGGAGATATAGGATTTTTGTATTTTTTTTCTTTGTGTAAGCAGGAGAAGCTACTTCATTCGTATTTAGATAATCAACAAGGAACCTGAGGCCCATAGAGGATGTCTGCACTATGGTAACAATAGTAATCTTGACCAAAGTAGCAACCATTATTGTGTGCTAGTTCAATACAATGAATAAAAGCATTCTCTTGTGAAATGCAACAAACAGATTCTAAATTTGATGTAATTAGAATAAGATAATGTTAATATCACTGGGGTCCTCCCTTCCAAAGGATCAACAAAGGTCTAAAAATTTCTGTAGCAAGCAATGTATCCAATGACAAACTATCATCTCAGTGATAGAATTTAAGGAGGATGTGATATTGTTTATTTTGTTGTCAGAAATAAATCTGGATTTCAAATTCTTTGTTGTAAGGAAGTTTTGGATTAATCTAGATGTTTTGTCCTCACAATGGAATAAGACTGCACTTTTTCGATCCTGATTTTGATGTAATTATCAAGACTTATTGGTGTAATAACCGATGAAATTCAACTCAAAGATCAACTTCAGATATTTCTTCATGAGCTGGTCCTGCTTACAGACAGATTTTTTTATTAAGACACATAATAGCACTTGGTTTCATGGCTACTAAAGTATACTGAAGGAAGAGTAGTTCTGTAGATTTCATTGTACGGTGAGAAGAACTCTACTAGAGTGAATATTTTTCAAATGAAAGAGGTTCTTGATTTCTCCTGAAATCTAGACAGTCTACTTAGGCCTTGGTACCTAAATATTTGAGAAACAACATGTGGCATTAGAAAAAAGAAAATCACAAATTTCTGGGTCTGTGCTTTATTTTATACGGATAACTAGCTATTATGATTTTGTACCATATTTTCCTTTCTAAAGCTTGATGCAAAATTGTGTAAATATTTAATGTCAAAGAATGACAATATTGATAATGTATTTCTCATTTCTGAGTTATCAGCTAGCTGGTGTGTATTTTTCATTTATCTAGCTTGCTCCACCAGAGTTCAGATGACCACAACTGAATAGGTCAGAAATCCGCCAATGATTTGTAGCCTAGTACTAGTGCTTAGACACTGTTTCAGTGATGGATAGAAGAAAGTATTACAGCTTCTGTTTGCCTGAAAAATTTGGAATTCTATACTACTATCTCAGATTGACAAACATTTCTGCCCAACTACAAAGTGTTTAACATAAATTTTTGACCTGAAATGCATTTAAAACACAGGAAAAATTGCTTTACGGTTAACTATTTCTGTTATAGCACATGCTGTTAATATAAATCACATTATTAATCTGGTTAAGCATCCTCAGGTGCTGTGGTGTTTGAGCAGATATTGGAGATCTTTAGATAGAATTGTCTATGGACAGTGCTGCCGTTTTCACTTGAACATTTGTGTTTTCCTGCAAGACTGTACAGAAACTATAAATAAAAAAATCCAGTAAAATTACTCTCAGTGAACAATAGTATACATATAGCATGAAAAAGAAATTATATCGAATGCAGACATTCTGGAAGTTTTCATTTGAGACACTTTCCTGTTAGAAATACAGGAAATACAAATAGAAAAACAAATAGAAATACAAATTCCCATGCTTAAGATTTTGCAGAAGTGTGGTAATTTTTACTTTTTAATTAGTGAAGGATGTATTATTTTTACTATTCTTTTCATTGTAATATTCTAAAACTTAGAAGCATTCAAACCAGCAGATTTATTCAAATAATATGTTTTACTGATTTGAAACACTCATTCATGGAAAATTTATTCTGAACTGAAAACCTGGTATGCAAATCAAGGCAGATATCTGATATCATTAATATTGGGTCAGTATACATTTTATGAAGGTATTGCACTGTTTACCCTGAAATAAAACAATGAGACTAGAAGCTATACTTCAGTCAGAAACTTGCACCACTTTACAAAGTACATCTTATTAATATTCTACATTCATTGTTTGTCCTTCTAATTTTTCTAACGAAGAGCAGATGTCAGGACTCACCTTTCTCTTTGCATCTGTTTTCTCTCTGATTATCAGTGGGTTTTGTTTGTTTTGGTGCTATCTAAGAAAAAAATATCTTCCTTCTCTGGGAAATAACGTAATTGCTAATTCAGCCACATATTAGCATAAAAATCAATGTTACCACAAAATGTGCATGAAGAAGATTATAGAACGGTATGAAAAAAACATAGGAAAAAAAAGAACAGTAAAATTGCAGCAAATAGAATTAGAATGAGAATCATAGAATCACCAAGGTTGGAAAAGACCTGGAAGATCATCCAGAAACAAATCAATTAGTGCTGGTCTTAGTCACCTTTCTTAAAATTAAAGAGATCATTTCTGGAGCAAAGTGAATATTCTTTCCATTAAATATTTTAAATTGCACCTCCTCCAGTGCTACTTATCCTGAAGGCAAAGTAGTTTTTCTTAAGGACTAGGTCTAAGTACCTCAATAAATGCAGTACTATTTGTCTTTTCCTTCCTCTGGGAGTCAGCTCAGACATGGACCTACATTCAGATGTTTCCTATTCTTGTGAATTTTAAAGCATACATTCTAAATAGCAGAGACGTGCACTAGTGGAGGTTAATAGTTAACCATGCCCCTTATATCCCTAGGAAGCACTCACTAGCTCACTTACTAGAGACCTACTGTACCCAAGAGACAGGTGTTACTGTGCTTGCTGCTTTAAATTTAAGTGTTACTGTTTCTGTCTGTCTCAAATGTTGGAGAGTAGGCTTATCCATGCCAAGGGTTTACTTGGAATTTACAATGGCTTTGAGTTATCTGGAAAGAGCAAGTACTGTACTAACTTGCTACTGCACATGTGTTTCAAGGATTCCAAATTCAGTTCCTCCATTGTGTTGTGGTTTTGTGTTTGTTAGGGTTTTGCTTTTTCTTTTTCTTTTTAAAGATCATTTAAAGTTATATTGAGTTGTAGATTTAACAGCATGTATATCAAACCCCAGTGACTGTCACACTTGAAAACATGTAAATTGACACACAAATTTGTTTTAACACTATCCTATTGATTTTTATACAAGCAGATATAGATTTTCTTATTATTTTTATTTCTAATTATTAATTTTTAAACTGAGTATGACCAGTGCTAAGTAATCTCAATTCTCAGAGCTCTCTGTGGTTGTTCAAAGTCTGTCACTCCAAGAAATCTGCTCATAATCTCTTATGAGGAGTGAGTCTAATTCACAATGTGCTGGTGAATTATAGTCTACAGAGAATCAACCCCCTGAATCCATTGCTCCTTCCGTGAGAATAAGTATGGCAGCTGATCCATCCCTTCTGCACTCTATATAGTTCTCTGATACCCTTGGGAAGTAATGATTGTAAAATTCTTAAATCTCCTGTGGACTATGAAACCATGTTTGCAACTGGCACTCCTGAGAGCTAGTTTAGAAAAATGAAAGTAGCAGTATTGTAACTGCATTTTCAGGCCTCCTGCATTGGCATGTGTATGGGAATTGCTGATTCATGGCCTGAACCACTGATTGAGCACCTGGAGGAAAGACCCATTCAGCCCTGGGGAGCACAGGTGAAGGCAGTTCACCTCTGCGACCAGAAGCCTGGCTCCACCCCTCTTAGGCCTCATTTATGGGCTCATTTATGGGCTGACTGCCACCAAGGAGAGCTCTCTTTCTGGAGATCCCTCCTTGGTGGAAGCTTTTCCCTGTGAACCCAGAATCTTCTGATATGGGTGAGTGATCTACTTTCCTTTCTGTAGTACCTTGCTTTTGTGCTGGTCCCTCTACCTCTTTTGTAATGCCTTTTCTATTGTGTTGGTCCTTCTGATTGCTACAGTATATTTGCACGGAGCAGAACATACTAGGAAGGCTGTTATTGTTAGATATAGAAGGTTAAATAAAACAAAGATTCTTGGTAATTTAGGAGACTGAGTTTTAAACTGACACCTTTCTACATCATCAGTACAGGTTAGGGGATGACCTACTGGAAATGAACTCTGCAATGAAGCACCTGGGGGTTCTGGTGGAAAACAGGTTGGCCATGAGCCAGTAGCATGCTCTTGGGGCTAAGTAGGCCAATGGTATCCTGGGGTGCATTAAAAAGAGTATGGCCAGCAGGTTGAGGGAGGTGATTCTCCCTCTTTACTCTGCCCTGGTGAGGCTGCATTTAGAGTACTGTGTCCAGTTCTGAGTCCCCTACTTGGAAAAAGGCAGGGTTCTACTAGGAGTCTAGTGGAGGGCCCCAAAGATGATTAAGGGATTGGAGCATCTCCCATGTGAGAAAGGGCTGAGTAAGATGGGTTTGTTCAGCCTGGGAAAAGAAGACTAAGAAGGAATCTGATTAATATTTATAAATATCTAAAGGGAGGTGAGAAGCAAATGGATGAGGCCAGGCTCTTCTCAGTGGTGCATAGCAGTAGGACAAGGAGTAATGACCTAAAACTTGAACAGAAGAAGTTCCACACTAACATGTGGAAAAAACTTCATGGTAAGGGTAATGGAGCACTGGAACAGGTTGCCCAGGGAGGTTGTGGAGTCTCCTTCTATAGAGGTGTTCAAGATGCCTATCTGTGCAATCTATTGTAGGGTACCTGCTTTAGCAGAGGGGTTGGACTTAATGCTCTCTTGAGGTCCCTTCCAACCTCTGCAATTCTGTGGTCGTAACTTCTGTGAAGTCACCCTCTCATTCAAGCTGTGCTGAATACCAGATTCCATTTCTGAGACCATGACTCTGTCCCGTTTTGATCAAGAAGAACTTCTTTACTTTTCCAGTGACAGAGCACTAGAATAAGCTTCCTAGAGAGGTTATAGAGTCTATTCTGGAGATAGTCAAGGCCCACCTGGATGCTTTCCTGTGTAACTCACTGTAGGAAACCTGCTTTAGCAGGTGGTTGGACTAGGTTATCTCCTGAAGTATATTCTAACCCCTATGATTCTGTGATATAAATGTAGGATCACAAATAGGTTTTTTTGTATTTATCTTAAATAGGGATGTTGTAGGCTGAATAGGAAAAGGAATGTTACTGATCATCTATGAAAGCCTACAGTAAGCTAAAGCTTGACTATTTCTCAACTGACCTGGAGAATGTCAATGTGGTACTCCTGTATGGCATATGAATTGAATTAGAATATCATATTGTGCTGTTAATAGTTTAACATTGCTAGTTAGAAATAACAAACAGATCTCACTGTTACTTATGCATAATCTGACTTATTTGTGAATTACAGAGTCATAGAGTACACCATAACTTGTTTTTCAGAAAAGTGAAAGATTGACAAATATTTTGATATCATTGAGATATATTAACTTTAAAAAAAGAGCTGTTCAATAGAATTGTCTTCATAATAAAACAGTGAAAATGTTGGACAAACTTTAGCATGAAATAATCCATGACTTTGCTAATGCTGAGTAAACACTTAACAACTTTAAATAGTTGACAAAGTGATTTAGAAGTCTATATTCCAGGACAATGAAAAGCAATTAAATGATAATGTTTTTTGAACTTCGTTCCTCCTAATCTTTTTGCTCTGATTGTCACTGTAGCATTTTTCAGTATGGTTGAGCATAAACGTAACTATCTGTATTGTTAACTCATGTGCCCATAATGCTATGTTTATATTGAGGCTTTGCTTTCCTACCCTTTTTTTAAGCCTGAAACCGGTTGAATCTACTACTTCCTTTTGAATTCTAGTTCTTCTTAAATATAAAAAAAGTTTGACATCTGGATTTGATTGTGAAATGTTACTAGAGATCCTTTTTCTGTAGTATTTTCATGAACTTTGGAATCAGCAATGCCAGTTCAGGTGTTATTTCCCAGAGATAAATTCATAGGTGCCATTGGAATCACATTGTTAACACTCAGCCTGTAGTTGCAAAGTATGTTCTTGACAAAGTCTTACCTGAACCTGATCTTTCTCCATTTACGTTGTAAGGGTATCCATTTTAGTGTTGTAATTCCTTTATCAATGAGTATCATGACTGGTTATCCCTCAATCTGTTTTTCCATTAGGAGTGAAGGATAAAGAAGATAAATTTGAAGGAGAGTAGTTTAAAAAGAATACAGTATCATATTTTCATCACATAATCACATCCAGATGTTGACTCTTCATAAACATACATAACAGGAATCAGAACAAATGCTTTAACTTTCCTGAAAGATCTCTCCACTATTATTGACTTAACTGATCTTAAGTCTAAAATGAGTGTCAAAAACAGAATATTTGGTTTGTTAACCAGTGGCTTTATCCTACTTACCTGGCATCTGGACTTATTGGATAGATCAGTCTTAAACATTATATAGCATACACACAGTGAGTTGTTCTAGACTGGTCTGAATTATTGCATAGCAGATCACTCTTCACATGTGGAATTTTTCTACATGTCTAGTAATATAACAGTCATTTATACCTCAGTAGCCTGTACTCACAAAGTACCTGTAATATACTGAATGCATTCAGATTTCCTGGAGAGAACGAGAACCCTATTCTAGGGGAAATTACTTTTCTCAGTCTGTGTCTATGCCTTGATTAAATAATCTGTAAAGATTTATCTATAAATAATGCTATATTAAAATAATTTATCTGTGAAGTGTCCTAACCTTCTTGGGTAAAAACATACCATATCACTAAATAGTTTGTAGGAAATGTCTGGGTTTCTTTATATTAGGTGCTTTTTATATCAGTATACTTGCACGTTTAATGTTTTTTAGTGTTTTCTGATAAATTTCTAAAGACGTTTATTTCAATCCAAAATACACAGAATGTATATTAAAATAAGTGAGGAAAGTCAGATATCTGTTTATTCTTTTCTTGCTATTTTTATTTTTATGCTTTTGGCTTTTTTGTCTGGGGACCCTGGAAGTTGGGGGGGGGGGAGAACTCCAGCTGTGGCCTCACCAGTGCTGAGTAGAGAGGCAGGATCATCTCCCTTTTGGCGATGTTATTCCTAATGCAGCCCAGGATAGCGAGATATTTGAACAAGAGGCAATGAGCACAAACCAAAACACAGGAACTTTCCTCTGAAGACAAGGAAACACTTTTTCCCTGCGAGAGTGACTGAACATTGGCACAGGTGTCCTGGTAAGGCTGTGGAGTCTTCCTCCTTGGAGATATTTAGAGGCTTCCTGGACGTTGTCCTGGGCAACTTGTTGTAGGTAGGCAGGACTCTTCCAATGTCAGCCGTTCTGATTCTTTGATTCCTAACACAGGCCTGAGGAATCAAAAATGCACACGTGCACACCCCCCCACCCACCTCCACACACACACCCACACACGAAACTCAGCCTTACCATGTCTTTGCCCTTGATATTGTACTACAAACTTCTGACAATTATGTCCATCTGTCAAAAGGGAGAAGGGCACCAGCTGGGTTATGGCCATTGTAGCCTCTAGTAGTGTCCTATCTGCTGACCCAAAGACCAGCATATCAGGCACAAGGGGAGTGTTTCAGTTTAAAGAAAGAAGATGGGAAGTACAAGAATGGTGAATATGAGAAAGTTTACAGAAATATTCTTTATGTAAATATATTTATGCCATATGGGTGTGTATGTACAGATTTTTTTTAATTTTCCTGAAAGGCTATGTGTGTACATCTTAGATAAATCTGTGAAAAATTATCTTCTATAGGATTCAATAGGGAGAGATTTCCAATTCAAAAAAAAAAAAAAAAAAAAAACAGCTCAGTGTATTAGGTCTTTTTCAGGTGCTTTGTGCAGGAATCATTGGAATTTAATAGTTCTGGTATCTGATGGATGTATAAGGCTTTTACATTTGAGAATGGAGAGAAGAAAAAATATCAAAAAGAATAAAACATTGAATGACCTAAAAAGATATTTTCCTCTAAGATGAAAATTTGATTTATGGCAGGAAAAAATTGAATTAACAAAACGGTTTTGGAAAGTATTTATGTTTTATAAAAACGTCTTGCTCAACTCAGTTTAACATACAGTTAAATTCTGAATGAGAAAGGCAAAATATTTCATTTTGAATATGTCAAAGAGAATGTTTTCAAGTCTACTTCCTTATTGTTTCACAAAAGCTGAATTAAACTTGTATTACTTTACTCTGAAATGACATTTTTAGGTATCAAACCACTTGCAGAGAAAAGAATTCAGATCAGTTCTAATGTGTTTAGAAATATCAGTGTTATTGAAAAATACATTGTTGAAACAGACATACTTTAAAATGTTTCATGAAAATATAAATCTACTGTAAGCATTCTTATCTGTGCAGGAGAAATTTCAGATATTTGTATACCTAAAAGAATTGTTCTTTGTATTATTTAAAATGGGATAGAAAAGCAGGGGAACGTAAAGAAATCTTACATACTTTTCTTGGGCTTCAACAAATTTGAACAAGTAGAATAGTCTTTCAACATTCTAAACCTTGTTTTTATGGCTTATCAGTTATCTTTGTGTATCTTAAAATATCTACCTTTGCCATGTTTTTTGATATTTATTGGGCAGAATTTAGATGAAGAAATAAATCTGTAGTGCCAAAAAATAGCTGTGCTTCCTTCTTTATTCTAGGACACAAAGAGATAAGAGTAAATATGGAATATATTCTTGAAGTTCCTGTAATGTCTCTAGTAGTGTACTCCTCACCCTCAAGTTTTTTTCCTTCATTTATTTGCGGACACTTACACTTTGGAAACAATTGGAAGATCTTTTGCGTTGGAGCATATTTCTGTGTTTCATATGCAACATTGGACAGATTAAGTCAATGCTATGTTTGAATATTTCTAATTGCGTTGCTGGCCAGTCATCTACATATGGGTTTTGTTGCAATTTTCAAGAAAATAAATAACAAATAATAAATATGGAAGTCAGCAGTATTCTCTGTGTTCTAAATTCTTAAGACGGTTGGATCCCCCAACAGCAATTTTGTTTATTCGAAATACTATTCCATTAAATTTTTTCCATCTCTGTTTCCAGAAGTTTCTTCCATAAACTCTCAATGTCTACTTACAAACTCAGGATAATCACAATTTAGAAAGGTACAAGTTGAATCATTGTCTTGAATTCACAAACGTGTGAAACTCTGCCAAAGCAGTGTTTGAAGGTATGAATTAAAAAAAAAAAATCACTCAATATAGTCCTGAATGAGTTATAGATTGAGTTGCATACAGACCACAACTTTACCTCTGCTTTGATCCAATAACCTATGAATAACCTATAACATGAAACAATCCAAGAAAGCATAAGATGAAGATATCAGAATGAAGTCAATTATAATTAATTTATTCAAATCTCCTTTAAAGTAGTGAAAGTACTGAATTCTTTTTTCACTTCAATGTTCTTCAAGAATTATTATTTTTTTTTGTATGGGAGTTCAGCTCAAAATTTATTTCCCCTGCATATGTCCAGGCTTACTTCTTTCGTTGTACTGAAGTGAAAAGACAAACATCTTATTCTACCACTTATCTAGAAGAATTTTGTGCAAGTCTCAAATGTAAATATTTGTCCTATGAAAGGAATAAAAATAAAGCTGATAGAGTGCTAAGTATTTCTCTTGTTCAGATGACCTATCAGCAGCAATAAAATTAGCCAAATGGGAGAGCTACATTTAATTCTGGACTTTACAACAGAGGGCTGCTGTTGGCAAGATTGTTACTTCTTTATTTTATGGGGTGTTGATGAGGTAGTGTTTTAGCTAATACCAGCTGGCTTTATCAACTCCATGCTGCTTCATCCAATAACAATCCCCCTGTCTGCAGCTGTGATAATACTGTTGCCCATTACACAGTTTTTTTTTTGGGGGGGGGGGGAGCAAAACAGCTTGGTATAAGTAGGGAAAGAACAAATGTGTAAAGTCAAACAAAAGTACATCTATTTGTATAAACTGAGAATTTGACTTCTCATTCATTCATGTCATAAAATTAAAAATAAATAGTGAAATCATTAAAGTTGTGAATTTCAAAATGGAAATTGCACATATTCATCTATATTGTGTAGCATGAATATGGATGGAGAACACTTAAGAAGCTTGATAGCATCCGCCTCCTTCAAGTCTTTTTGAACTTGCTCAGGTGACTTCACACTGCAACATAGTTTGCAATGTAGATATGAAGATAGGTGGTGATTTAAGCCCAGATACATTTTCCAGAAAGGCTATTTCTTCTGTGTTCGGAGAGGAAGTTTGAAGAGTTGTATTTTCCCTGGTATTCATAAAAGTGACCACCTCCTAGGAGAATCCCTCTACTGGCTAAGAGTGTGGTTCATCAGAACCTGCAGGCCATTCTGACCCTGTGGAAAATGACCATTTCAGATTTGATGGAGAATTCTGATATTTTTATTTTATAATTATTTTATGAATTATATTTTCATTATGTGATTCTGATTTCTAAATGATGATACTGTAAAAACTGGGTCTTTTAATGAAAATCTGATTTTAGTTATGTTTTGACTAAGTAATACCATTACTCTTTTTCTGTAATTATCTCACCTAATTATCCAAAAGCCCAGATTTTATGTTCTGTATGACTCTGTACAATGAAAGAATACAATTATGTGAAGAAAGGTGGTTAGTCAAAATTGTTACTTTTCTATATGTGAAACCACCTCATGGGTGAAGATTTATCTCAACTCAGCACCTTTTTATAACATTTTAATATTTAAGACTTCTTTGGAACTGATAGAAAGCATTAGAGTAAGTCTCTTGAATTACAGTCACTGCATTAAGCACATTCTTAGCTGAGTATTTGAGAGAGTATAATGAGGATGAATTTGGCTCTCTGAAAAGACAGTGCTGACTACTTTGAATCATCCTTTGCTCATGGTACACTTCTGTTGGCCTATGTTTTCTTCCAGGAAACATATCAGTCTGCTTTTTCCTTATGACCTTGAAAGCTACCCATTTAGTTGATAGCTCTGGAATAAAATAAACTCCAGCTCCTGTTTTAGGGCTCTGAGTCTCAAATGGTGTACTCAGTGCACAGTGTTGATGCCTGTAGGTATGTGATTGGCAGGTTGCTGAGTGACTACATAAGAATTTAGGTTTTAATGAATTATGCTTATAAGTCATCCCTTATCAGATACATAACAGAATGCATCCTAAATCCTTTGTTTTTTGTAGTATTTGAAATATGCATTGAAAACCAGTCACGTACCAAGCCAAGGCTTTATCGTATTTTCAGGAGTCTTAAAGAGAGTAATGAAATGTTAGCTCTTGTCAATACATATTCCTAATAATCAAAATCCATGCATATTTCTCCCAGAGGGAGAAAAAAAGATAATGTTTGCAAGTACACAGTTTTTTTCTCTTCTGAAAAATTCTTGGAAGGGACTGGATTAGATGACATCCAAGAGGCTCCTTCCATCCTCAACTCTTCTCTGAATCTTTTGATAGGGAATCCTTGTGCCATTCTGTTGTTACTATCACTGAAATGCATGTTCCATTTGTCAACAGTACAAAATACTTTTTCATGATTAACATGTTGTTGCATATTGATGGATATCACACTCAGTGTTTTAGACTTCAATTTTTTTAAATTGGTCATCACCAATTTTTACATGTGTAACCACAATTTTAATGTTAGGAAGTGTTTTTTTCATGCTAATTAGCTCGAGACTGCTTCAACCTTCTTGATTATTACAGCTTAGTAGGGTTCTTATGAAAATAAAACTACAAAATTTTATCTACCAACACTTTAACTATTTTCATTATGAGCCATAATTTTCTGTTTATATCTTACAGTGTTTTATGCATAGTAATTTTATTTTTATTCATATTCATAACTTTAATGGTTTTGTTAAGATTAGAATCTTGAGAAGTGACTTTCTAAAAGTTGTCTATTTTGGGGTCAAAGCTTGAAGTGAAAGATAAAAATGATTTTGATTTGAAATGTGAAAATGAAAATGAAATTGCACACATGGTGGTCTACCATTAGGATAATAGTGGTATGTATCTTCAAATAATTAGTGGAGTCCCCACTGTTCTTTTCCAGGCCTTTCCTCAAAATAATTCTTTTATTATTATCTGTCTGTAGCTTGTATCAGTTAACATGTACCAGATTTATTTAACATGAGTTAAAATTTGTTTTCGTAAAACTTCATCACAAGGCTTTTGGGGGGAAAAAAAAAAAAAGTGGTGTTCTGTTACATTTCTGTTACATTACACAGTTTTCTCATTCAGTAATAATTATGTAACAAATTGGCATCCATGGATAAATATTCCAATACTTATGAGTAGTGTATTTAAAGCACCTTTACTGTATTAAGTACATTCCCAAGTAATTACCAAAATTTTAAGTCAAGTGTCATAGCTTCACATTTCAACAGCCTGTTGAAATTTTGAACCTATGGTACGTTTATTATTATAAATTGTTTAGCTAAAGTGTTCACTAAGAACAGCATTTGTTTCATACAGTTTTAGAGATCTAAAAGTTACTTACATAACTTAAATGATCTCATATTCAGTGAAGAATATTTTCATCTTTTAAATATTTTCCTAGATAGGGATATACATCTATAGTTCTGTCCTTCTAGTTCTTATAGAGAAGCATCATTGATTATCTTAGATTTTATGTCTTTTTAATTGCTCACTGTACAAAATGTGTCCTTAAGTCAACTCTTTGAAAAGCAATATGCTTTTAAATTTAATTTATTTGTGTTCAGAGAATAATCTGGACAGCCTAGCTTAATGCGTAGTAAACAGTAAAGTAATAAACAGTAAACTTGGGACTACATGATGCATGAGACATGAGAATACTAGAAAAATTGAGCCTATTACCTAATTTTGGAAAATGTTTTGACTTCATGTGTTGGAAAACATCTCAGCATTGATACAGTTCTGGTGGTTACTATAAAAATACTTAATCTCCAAGAAAGGGAATGAAAATCTGTATTTACGTATCTGAGCTTTTAGACTTGATGTGTGCTTGCTGTATGTATTCATGTACAGTTAGAATGTGATCCTATTCTTCTATGAGTTATTACTGAATTTTCCTAACATTAAATACTGTGACTCACTTCATTCATACAGGCCCTGAGTCTCTTGTGAATAGGCACTAAAAAGATAATATTCTCAAAAATTACTCTTTTTTAATAATGACACCAGGTAAAGGCAATCAGAAGGTGCGACTTACGAACAAAAGAGCTCCACTTTGATGTGATGTATGCATTAACAATTCAAATCCTTATTGACAGTTTTTCCCTAATTTATCTACTGAGTTCTGTACAGAGCTTTGTGGCCTAGTAGCAGCGTATTAAAAATGTTTCATCTAATCTTAGCAGAAGGAATATTTTTCGTTACTTAGAAAACATGCATTGCGGAAGCACTACTTCTGGTGTATTAGTGCTTTGTTAATATTAAAGCTTGATATCTTGAAAGGTTTTCATATGCTTCATCTATCTGGTCCTGTAATTTCAATGATATTATGGCAAAGGTCTCCTTGCAGACACAAGCTTTTCTTTATGCAGTGAAACAAAACATCAAGAAAATAATTTTTAAATGTCTAAGCCTACATTAGTGTCAACAGTTTACGGGCATTCAGCCCAGTTCCGTGACGAATGGGACGGGGGACCAACGAGCCCATGCCCTGGGAAAAGGGGACAAGGGTAAGGAGATGGCCCTGAGAGCAAAGATCAGTTGCAACAATCTGAGGAGAAACAAACTAATTTACTAAATAAGATATCGGAATGCAAAACAACACTCTATAATACAATATAATTACAATTTAAGCTGATAAATCCAATACAGAGAGAGAGAATGTCCCAAAATCAAGGTAGGCCTTACTCTACTACCGACGATAAGACGGCTGGAGAGCGAGGTGCTGCCAGAACGAGAGACGGGCGGGGGAAAAAAAGGAGGAGGTCTCATGATCTGCAAGTTTTTTATCTTTTCCGTCCCTCTGGAAATGGTAACAGAGGAGCAAAGTACCGTGGGGAATGTAGTAGTCCTTCTCTTCTGAGAACCAGGTACATACACTACATGATATTATGATGTGGAATACGAATAACCGAAAATCATAAAACCATGACTTTCCACCCCTTATTCGATATCACTACATGATATGACAATTACCCATGACAATTAGCAAATATGTAGGCCACTCCAAAAGTAATGCCTCCTATTTATTTTCAAGGAAACTGCAACAGACAAAAAAAAATGCAATACAGTGTTTGACAAAGCAAAGGCTCAGCTACAAAACAATATTTTTCAACAGTTACTACCATTAACTATGCATTTTTGCTTGCAAATCTGCAGCAGCAGAGGTGACAAGTTTTGCAGCTGATGGTGTGGCTACTTGGAAAATACTGGCCATACAGTCCATCTTTCATTGGTCCAAACAGATGGAAATCAGAAGGAGCTAAATCTGGACTATTTGGTGGATGTGGTAGGACAATCCAGGCAAGATTAACAATGTGCTTCATGGTCTTCAAACTGGTATCAGAAGTGGCATTATCATGTTGCAAGTGAAAGATTCTTCTTCTCTGGCCTGACTCTGGAAGTTCGAGCCCTCAGCTTGGTGATACAGCGTTCAAGTTCTACCCACTAAGGACTGCCTCTTGAACTTTTTCTTTGATGGGGACTTCACTTGTTATCACTCCATGGAAGGCTGTTTTCACTTCAGTTTGTAGTGACTACACTATGTCTTGTCACCGGTAATGATGTGATTAAGGAAACTGCCACCTTTAGGGTTGTATTGGTTCCGTAGGTCTTGACAAACTTGCATACAGTTTCCTTTCTTTTCCTGTGTGAGCACCTGCCAAACACTTTGCAGTATTCCAACATTGCCACCATAATTTCTAGTGCATTGAAGCTGATATGCAAGCTCTGTACACAGTTTCCTGGTCATAATCTGCAAATTCACATAGATGAGCTGATCAAGGTACTGCATGGCTGTCTGGAATGTGGCTTGACTTCCCCATCCACTGTTGCCACTGCTGAAATGCACCACTCGCTGCCTCACTATGTTCACAGCCACAGTTTGGTCTCCATAAACATTCAGCAAGCATTGATGAATGTCAATGGGTGCAACTTTTTCCACATGGAGAAATTCAGTGACACACCTTTGCTTCATCCACACTTCTATGTCAGATGCCATTTTGTCAGATTCCCCCTCTGCTGTCATCTGTCCCACAGCAATAAAATGTAATGGAATATTGGTGGGAAGATTCAATCTCTACAGCCATACCACCACCATTTGCTTCTTGCATCATGAGCAAACATAATAAAATAAGAGGTATTACTTTTGGAGCAGCCCTCCTAGAATGGCAGGAAAAGAATGATCTGTGTGGAAAAACAGTGGATATCAAGGCTAATATTCTTATTTTTTTTATTATTTTTTTTTCCTGTGGAGATTTTTGTGGGGCTAGCTCCATTGTGATTTTGTAAAGTGAGCTCCAGTTAATTTAAACTATTTCAGTATGCTCTTGGATCATATCTTTCATCTTAATTGGATTCAAAAAGAGTCCAATTTATTTGCTTTAAGGTAGTTCTTCCAAAGATAGCAAAGTGCATTATTTGGGGTTGACAAGAAGATGAATTTCTGTAGCTCATATCTAATATGAACTAAAGTAGTGAAGAGAAGTTACCAAAAATACTGTATAGACCATGAACCTATAGATCTATTGTGTACTGTTTTGTAATTCTAAATATATATATGGCTACATGAAATAAAATGTGTGCAGGACCTCAAGTGATAAATATATATGGATGAGTAATGTTTAATTGGACTGCATCTATCACACCCATTTTGACTCACTTAGTCAAAAAAAAAAAAAAAGAAAAAGAAAAACCTCCAAGAAAATAGAAGTATTTCCAAATTCTCTAAGAAAAGAGAAAGGTAGGGTCACAAAAGTGGAGAAAATTTAGTGTATTAGCCATTATGAAGATGTAGGTAATGAGTGGTACAATGTAGTACTTGGATGACACTTAGCTAAATGTACATTGTTCTTGCATCTTAACAGTACATTTTGGTCAAACAAACAACATTCAGAAGAGTCTAATAAACAGTATTAGAAAATCTGAAGTAGAATAATGAAATATAATGTTCTTTGCATTGCTCAGGAAGAAAATCTAGATTCACTGAAGTTGTGCTTAATATACATGAAAGATTTAGGACAAACCCTTTTTAAGAAAATAGAAGGAAATAAGATAAAATTTTTATTATAGAATCATAGAATGGTTTGGGTTGGAAGGAGCCTTTTAAAATCATCTAGTTCCAAGCCCTCTGCTGTAGGCAGGGACACCGCCCCCTGGATCAGGTTGCTCAAAGCCCCATCCAGCCTGGCCTTCAGTGCCCCCAAGGTGGGGGTGTTCACAGCTTCTCTGGACAGCCTGTTCTAGTGTCTTATTTTACATTCTAATTGTTCTTGGGAAGACAGAGTACTTCTTTCACTTTCTTGTATTAAAAAAAAAAAAAAAAGGAAAAAAAAAGTAATAGATTCTTGGTTCTTATGATTCTCAAAGAATGGGTTACTGATGTGATAACAATAAATGTATTTTCATAAGTGGGCAAAATAGCATTATGGAATTATTTTGACCCTCTGTAACAAATTCTTGTTTATTCTTGGTTTCTTTATGCTCATCTTTCAGCAGCTACCAAGAAGAGCTCTTCTGAAATGCTTAGAATATTGGCTTTGTTTAAAAACCTTGTAAATGTTGTTTAATCTTTGTAAATGAACTTTTGTCTTATATTTTGATATAAGGATTTTATCAGAAAGGGTATCATATCTTTGAGAAAGGGAGGCTTTTCATAGTATTGATGTCTTCTCAGTCTTCATGGAAACAGTAAGCATGCCTTTTGTTTGTTTACTTTTAAAAAAGGTGGAATTTATTAGGAATCTACTTAGTTGGACATAGCCAGGATATTAGGCTGCCGAGAAATCATTTTTTTCTGATTCAGGAAGGCAAATTTGGATGATCGGTGAGAGATGATATTTGAGGAAAACATTGAATTTAAAAGGAAAAATATGTTTGAAATAAGTAAAGATACCCATAATGTAAAATGCATCATGAAATATTTTCCTTGTATATCAAATTATAACATGTTGCCTTGGGCTTAGGCAAATAGATATTAGTATATTTTTATTTCATTTTTATACAGAACAAACAAAACATGCTTCTGGATCATGACCAGGAGCTCACAAGCGACTGCAACTCAGATTAATAAAAATGTTACCAATATAAAAGACAATAATGCTATAGAGTGTTTCTGTTGTTAGTAGTGTTCTTATTTGATAGCTGAGCCAATCTCTCTTCATCATAGATGATGTTTGTTAGAGAGCTTCTAATATCAGAATATTTCTGATTTTATTCAATTCCTGTCTGAAATTGAAGTTATTATTACCTTTTGCTAAGTTTATAAGAAAAAATTTGGTTATTCCTCTGTATTTCTCCTCATCTCCCCTCATGTTGTAGTACTTGTCTCAGGTGTTTCAGTCTTGTCATTGAAAAATAATGCCTGTTTAATTTTATTTCCTGTCAATTTTATATTAACCACAATGATGGAAAGTTAGAACAGTAGAAATATGTGATTTGAATGGAAGAAAGAGTTGTGTGGGTTGAATCTATTCATGCAGAATAGTAATTGTTCATTAATATTTTGTTTGTCTTTCAAAAAACTTCCAGCAATTAAGAATGAATAGAAAGAAAAGGATAATGACTTGTTGTATAAAAATTCAAGGGCTTAAAAAAAAAAATGTTTTGAACTTACATGATGAGTTGGTGTAACTCTTCTGCTTTTTTTTAAGATCTCCCTTATACATATCTCAGAGTTGCTGTGTTAGTCTTGACGTTGATTGACTCTGTGAAGCTAACAGGAATTATAACATTATTTAGGCATGACTCATCTCTGGTGCTTTCTGTTCTTTGTCACTAACTCAAATACGAAAAAGAAAGAAAGAAAAAAATCCATTTAAAAATGAGAGCAATCTTTACTGTGAGAGTGGAAGAACACTGGCAGAACAGAGTGCCCAGGGAGACTGTGGAGTCTCCATTCTCAGAAGTATTCAAAACCTGACTAGACACAGCCCTGTGCAGAGTGTTGCAGGTGACTCTGCTTTGAGCAAGGAGGTTGGATTTGGTAATCTCTAATGTTGCCTTCCAGTGTAATTTGTTCTGTGCTTCTGTGAAAAATCTGAATGAGACAGCTCCTTGGCCAATTTAAATCAAAGCCTAAGATATCACATGTCCTTTAAAGTGGGAGGTCCCCTGATTTGAGTTAAAAACAAACAAACAAAAAAACCCAAAAACTTCAACCAAACCTCTGCAAGATCAGCAGTTAATGCCCAAACTAATGCTGAATGAACTAGTAGAACTATGCAAAATAATATAGCATGATTTAGCTGGGTATTCAGCTTGGGCTATTTTTTTATGCTTCTCAACTTATTAAGTTGCTTCGCGGATCATATTTTTTTTAAAAAGTTTTTGAAATCTGAAGCTGTTGAGATGAGGATGTAGAATAAGCAGGGAGGCCATTTTTTATCTCAGTGCTGAGCAATGAAGACAGAAAATTGCCAACACTTGTTACACTTGTTACTCCTTGTTATGCTTTGGTGCGTCTACTTTGTATCCAGAGTCAATTGAGAGGCAGCTGGCTGAGAAAGGGTTGATGGTGGAAACACTTGCTCTCAGTTAACCCTAAAAAGAACACTTCCATCCCGTCATTATAATCAGAATGGACCAGGATTAAAGTGTCACAACTAAGCCTCATTCGGCTATATGGATATACTGCTTTTCACCTAGTCTATCCGTTGCCTGACCCTGATGCCTATCTGTGAAATTAGGGTTCTTCATGAATTCAAAGTGTAATATCACTTTACTTACTAACATAGAGTTCGTCAGTGCAGACTATGATAAGCACTGTATCTGAGAAAAAAAGTTAATATGGCATAATTGCAGTGATTTTTGTACTGCTGGCAAGGGGAGAAGAAAATATCTGGTCATGAAGTACAGCTGAAACAAGGAAGAAATAGTGATTCACCTTTGGGGTGTAATGCAAGCGTGCATCTTTCCTCTGTGATCTGACCATCTCCATGATAAGATGTAATTAGGAATTATTCTAAACTTTCAGAGGGATAAAATTGGCAGATCTCTTGCATTCCTACTAAATGGTGTTTGCTGTGAATCTAGTAAGGACTATCCTTAGTAAAGATTGCTGTGGAACTAGTGAAGACTAAGGATTGCTGTTTTGCTGGGAAAGACAGGCTTATTTGGGTAAAGGCAACTCTACTACATTGATTCACAGTGCTGGCAGATGGAGCTGTGTTAATGTTGTGCACTGAAAATAGATAAAGCTAAACATAACCCACATAACCCTCTCCTCTCCTCGCATGGGTATGTGCCTTATTTTGTCAGCACATGGAAATTTCACAGGAGTTTTCCTGTGGAATGTTACTGACATAATTTTATCAATGTGTCAACAGTTTACGGGCGTTCGGCCCGGTTCCGTGACAAAGGGGACGGGGGATCCACGGGTCCACGCCCCGGGAAAAGGGGAAAAGGGTAAGGAGATGGCCCTGAGAGCAAAGAACAGCGGCAACAATCTGAAGAGAAGCAAACTAATTTACTAAATAAGATATCGGAATGCAAAACAACACACTATAATACAATATAATTACAATTTAAGCTGATAAATCCAATACAGAGAGAGAGAATGTCCCAAAATCAAGGTAGGCCTTACTCTACTACCGACAATAAGACGGCTGGAGAGCGAGGTGCTGCCAAGACGAGAGACGGGTGGAAAAAGGGACGAGGTCTCGTGATCTGCAAGTTTTTATACTGCGAGCTTTTATCTTTTCCCTCCGGCTGGAAAATGGTAACAAAGGAGCAAAGTACCGTGGGGACTGTAGTAGTCCTTCTCTTCTGAGAACCAGGTATATCCACTACATGATGTTATGATGTGGAATACCAATAACCAAAAATCACAAAACCATGACACAATGGAAGCACAAAATTAAGAATGTAGTCTGTTACTCCTGGTTAAAGTGTGGTTTATATTTTGTACTTATGATAAATGTCTGAGAAAACCAGCATTTTACCATTAATTTGTTGGAATATTAGTCCTGATATCCACCTTCCATCTCTTTAGTTCATTTCATTAGGATACAGTTTTCTCAAAAGTTTTATAGACTGAGATCTAAATGTTATAGAGGTTAGAATTATAATATTTGTACTGGCAGTAGAAGTAGAATAACAATATGCACATCATTCATCAAGTGGAAAAGAGAACATAAATGTTTAACTCTGTGATGATTTCTTTTAATTCTCTTTTTAAGTTGCATCTCTGTTTCATGTAATAACTGCAGATGATGCGGAATGTTTATGCTTCAGTGTGTCTTGGCTACAAGGTGACCCCATGCAGGTGATTATATTTGGAAAAGGAGGTGGAAGACACCATCCAGATGCATGGTAAATGTGAATGATAGGCTTTGCATCCCACCTTTGAATTCTTGAATGTCTCCAGGGTCTCTAAGTGTCATACTCTCCAGTGATCTACAGTTAAAGCTGAAGTTGTGTTTTTCCTAGGAGTAACCTGAATAAGGGGCAGGGCCTTCGTATTTTAAGGGTAGATTCCATTGAGTTTAGCTCGCTGGTAATCTGTACCAAAAAGTCCTTAGCATCTTTTAAACAGTGATTGCTAAACTGTGTTCTCTGGTTCACTGACAGTCTGAGAGTTATCAGTTTACCATATGGCTATATATACATAGATCTGTAGGGCCTTCCAAATAGATCCTTTAATATTTTCTCAGAGAAGTTTGGTAACGGACAAATAAAGTAATCTGTGAGAAATTATGAGAGTTGCCTCTTTAATTTGAAAGTTTTCTAATGTTTTCACAGTATCTCTAGCAGTTAATTTCTTTTCTGAGATATACTATGATATTCAGAAGGAACCTATGGAATAAGGTTTAAGTAAATCCAAATTGTGAGAAGTTCACAAAGTTTCTATCATTGGTTTAGAATTCAGTAGTATTGATGTATAGCTACAGCATTCAGAGTCTCATTACATGATGATCAGAGGGCTGGAGCACCTCTCCTATGAGGAAAGGTTGAGGGAACTGGGCTTGTTTAGTTTGGAGAAGAGAAGGCTCCGGGGAGACCTCATTGTGGCCTTCCAGTACTTGAAGGGAGCGTATAAACAGGAGGGGGATTGATTGTGAGGGTAGATAGCGATAGGACGAGGGGGAACAGTTTTAAGCTGAGACAGGGGAGATTTAGGTTAGATATTAGAAGGAAGTTTTTCACACAGAGGGTGGTGACGCACTGGAACAGGTTGCCCAGGGAGGTTGTAGATGCTCCCGTCCCTGGAGGCATTCAAGGCCAGGATGGATGTTGCTCTGGGCAGCCTGGTCTAGTGATTGGCAACCCTGCACTTAGCAGGGGGGTTGAGACTCGATGATCTTTGAGGTCCTTTTCAACCCAGGCCAGTCTATGATTCTATGATTACATGAAGTTTTGGTCAATAAGACAGTTTGCAGCCCAAGTACTCAACAAAATAACAGTCGTTAGGGTTATTTATCAAGTGATAATGTCGTATCTTGAACTCTAGTCATGTGGAAAATTAGGATTCATTTTAATATATATTAGCTATCAAATTTTCAGTAATAGGATTCATCTTAAAACGGAACTTTACTAAACTCTTTAGAAACAGTTGATCTTACACTTGTTTATATCATGTTAAATTTGTTTCATAATTTTCTGAAGTGTGTATGTTACGTATGTACTTGCTAGTAAGCATATTAAATATGTACTAGAATGTTTTAGTATACAATATGGGAGAGAACATACAAATTACTTTTGCTTGTATTTATGATTCCACAATATATTTTACCATTCCTTTTCAAAGACAAGATGTGTGTTTTAAACTAGAACTTGTTTAAAAGCAAAATTCAGTTTTCTGTCAAGAATGAGCATATGGATATTCCTTACGTACCCAGCTATTTTAACTGAAAGCAAATTTCTTCCACCGAGCATATGTGTTTATTACTAATAAATACTACTATATTAGTACAAATATAGTATGTATACCCATACATAGATTTCACCCATAAAGCCTGAATCCCTGACTTCGTAGAAGGTAGAAGAGGCAGTGTGCTCAGTAGAGAAACTGCCAAGGGGAAGACTGTAGATTTGCAACACAAGGCAGATAACTCTTCATTTGCTTTGGGGTGAGGGGAGTGAAAATTTTGCTTGGTGAAGAATTAGAGTGAGAGACCCTCTTGTGAGGGGTATAAAGTTCGCATGTGCTGACCTGACCTGATATTTAGGGAGGTTTGCAGTTTGCCAGGTGCTCAGATGCAGGATGTCCTGAGGCTTATTCACCCGTCAGATTATTATCTGCTTCTCATCCATCTAAGCACCAGTGGCAGTTCCTGAGGACATGTTGACTGTATCAATGCTGGCTACATGTCCCTGATAGGAGAAGGGGAAGAGCATGTGGGATTAAGTGGTATCTCCTCAATCCTGACAGTGAAAAGATTGGGAAGGAGCAAACAGATCCTGTGGGTCAACAACTCGTCTTGTTGGAAAGGAATTTCACTTTTAGATCCTTAAACTAGGAATGGCTGTGGAGGGAAAGTAAAAGTCAAGTAAGGAAATGATGGGCAGGGATGGACAGCAAGGGGTGCAGGGCAGTGGTTGCAAGAGACACTTCCATAATAATAAAACACGGTGAAAGGAGGGCTGCCTGAAGCATGCCATATGTGCATAATTGCATGCAGACTTGGAAACAAGCAGGAGGGACTCTAGCTCTGTATACAGTCACAGAACTACAACATTGTCAAAATTACTGGGCTGATAAGAAAATAGTCATACTGGAAAGAAACAACAGAGCTGCTCACCAGATATGAAATGCTATCTTTGTCCAGCATCTTTTCATGTACTTAGAAGTCCACTTGTGGGAAGTACAAGAAAAGAAATAACTGCTTCCATAATTAAAACAACAACAGAAATGATAAATGAAAAACAGTTGTTCACCTCTAAAACCATAATGACACTTTAAATTCATTTAGTTATTCCTCCAAGGTAATTTAGTGTGTGTAAATGATCAATTATACAATACACGACCCATTAAAATATGAAAGCGCATTACAAATGACAGACATTTTGTGGGACAGACTACTACAAAATGGCTTTATCTTTCCTCCATGATTTAAAACCAGTGTTAAAGGGTTTAGCTCAACAAATGGCACCCTTCTGAATACTTGTGGAAGGGAAAGATCTTACTGAGAATCTATAGGGAAAAATATTCAAATTATATGTTGTACATCTAGGGTCTTAACATAGCAGTTGTAGTTGTCCTCTATGATTAATACTATTTCCTCATAGTTCAGTGAAAGGAGCAGCAAGTCTAAACTATTTTTAATGTGCTCTTTTAATGTGCATTATTTGATCTCTCCATTCTTTTGTTTTGTTTCTCTGTTCTCTTTGTGTTTGATATAGCATGAAGCATTAAATCGCTGTGAAAGCACTTTGCATTTGAAGAATAGGAAACTTTAAAAGGTCAAAGACTCACCAGAAGAATATAATGAATCTTAGCTTAGGGTTTTCTCATATTTGTAACAGCACGCACATTTATAAACTTCTGATCTACTTGTGTCAGGAAGGCTTAATCTTATATTTTTAGTCCTATTTGTCTTCAGCATTAAATATTACATTATATCTTCAAAAAAATTGTAGAAGATGTTAATTCCAAGTGAAACTCCAGCCCTCTACTTGTAAATCTAACATGGTCTTCTATTCTGTAGGACTTGCATAAGTGTTTGTAGTTGCTGTTTCCTCCCTTCTGGCCTGCATACACATTTCCACCCTATAGTGACCAGAGGTTCCAGCAGGGATGACTCATGCCCATGTCATTGTAACAGAGGTCTGGAAACACGTCTGAATATGATGGGAAGCTCTCTCAGACCTCACTTCCTATACATAGGAAAATCTACATAATGTTCTGTAAAACAGATCTGTCAGTGTTTATTTTAGAACATGCTTTTTATAATGTATACATACCGGCATGAACATATTATATATGTATATGTATACGTATAAATATGTGTATGTGTATTTGGGCATACAAACCTACACAGTAAAATGGGGTTCTGTATTAGAATATCGGATGCTTTTCTGTGATTTTCTAGTCTTGATAACAGTAAATTATTTTAAATGTATCATTAAATTATTTCATATACATTCTTACTGCTGAAATGCAAGTGCAGTTGAAATTGTAGGAAAATCCACTGGTTTCTTAATGACGATCCTACCTGCTTTCACTGTCCTCAGAAAAACGAAGGATCTATTCTCCCACTTTCTGGAATATTCACTGATATTTGACTTCAGCATTTTAGACTTCTTGAGCAACAGTTGTATCTGTCGTTTTAAATGATACAAATCTATAATGATCTGTGTTTCCCAATGGAAACAGGCAGTGTCAGCTGTGTTTGCAGTACTTTAAAGTCTTTATTAAGTCAGCTGGCAACACACCCTGTCTCCAGGCACTGAAAGCTATGAAACTGAACTCCTCTCTTCTCCCTCCCCACCCCCCCTTTTTTTTTGTTTTTGTTTTTACTTTCTGATTTCAACTAGCAGCTCAAACCTAAGGGAGTGAATTTGACAAATGTTCATGGGTGTGCTGCTGTGTTGCTAAAAATAATGTAGTTTATATGTGAGCATTTATACACACCCCCCACGCCCCCTGATACATATGCATTCACACACTGCCAAGTACCTTTATGCAGGCTGATATAAGCTCCATTCTACAATTGTTACTACTGAGTAGAAGAGAAGCTGAATGTAATTTATAAACAATAATAAAATAGTTTGCTTAGCTCATGCAACTGCTTGAAGGGAGGCCATTCAAAACTGCATGATAGTTCTGGATTGTCTACAACGCTGAAAGTCCCCAGACATTCTGTCCAATGGCCTTTTAAGGACTGTACTTACTGTTTGATTTAATTTAGACAAAATTGTTTAATGAGTAAATGTTTAAATATTAGCTTGCTTAAGTCATGTTTTGAGAATCAGTTGTTCATAGACTGAACTTTTCAGTGACATTCAGAATCTTTTCTCTTGCAGCCATTTCGTAGAGTGACGTTTTCTGTTGTGAGTCAGCCTCAGGACCCACATCAAGGGTCATTGCAGAGTTGCTATGACAGCGGTCTGGAGGAGTCAGAAACACCAAGCAGTAAGAGTTCATCAGGGCCAAGACTGGGTGCCCTTCCACTCCCAGAGGACAACTACGAAAGGACTACGCCGGATGGCAGTGTTGGTGAGGCAGAGCATATGGAAAATGGTAGGGGCAAACACAACATTCACACACATAATCTCACTAGCAAGTGATACTAAGTAGACTTACGAAAGGTCAGTCCAGTAAATAAATAAATCTATTAAATAGTTAAAATTGTAATTATTTTATTTTAAAGATTGTTAAAATACAGATATACAAAATAATGGGTCATAACACTACTAATAAACCCAGAATTTTCTTCTCTTTACGTGATTTAAAAACTATACTGCAGAAGCAGTTAAAACGTTAAAAAAAGTACCAGTAGAAATCTGGGGAGACGGTAATTGAATTAAATTCCATATTTTCCTTTTTAGATAAAAAACTGTATATCCTCTTTTCCTTTTTTTTTTTTTTTTTTGTTGCTGTTGTTCAAAAACTACTTAGGAAATTTCCCAGAATGTAATTTGTACAGCATCAGCAAAAGATGGTAGGATTTTAAAACTCGACTCAAGAGAATTCTTTCCTCTAAAATGTTGTATAGCTTGTTTCAAAATAAAGCTGAGTGTCAAGCCCATTCTTCAGTATTTACTTAAGAAGGATATTTCTTTACTTTTCTTCACACTTTATTTTGTTCAATACTTATAGAAAATGTAATTTAAATTCAGCATCTATTTTTGTAGAAGGGGAAAATGTTGAAACCTTATTTACACTCTATTAAATTTTCATCAATTACAAAATAAGCGCAATTTAATTATCAATTTCTGTTTTTCTTTCTACCTAAAACAATCTAGACTTTAAAAAAATCTTTCAAATCTGAAATAAACACTCCTTTATTTACTGCGTTTCACTTATTGGCCTTAATCTAAAGTTCGGTGAAGTCAGGCACTGACTTCATTGTGTTTCAATTTGCCCATACACAGTAAAATAAATTATTGTATGTCAAAATGTACAGATTTTTGCTAACCAATTAAATAATGGGTTTGCTAATCCAGTTGGAATTGTTGGGTATATGGAATAGGGGTGGTGTATTCACTGGTATAAATTGGATGAATGAGTTTGGCTATACACGTTTTAGTATTTCAGAGGCTAGAGCATTGGTTAATTGTTCTTTGTTTTTTGTCTTTCTTGAGATAGACATGTTCACCCAATAAAAGTATTTTGTTCTACATGGTAAGATATTGCCAAGTCTAGTAAAAATGGCTGAAGAATGTCTACAGCACTCTACATTTGCTTATAATGTGAATTCCCCCAGTAAATGACTAATTGATTAAAAAAAGCAAGATGGTATTATCCAGTAAAACATAAGACATATTAGGTTATATATGAATATAAGTGTGTGTTTACCTATTCTACTTGGTTGTTTGTATGAATATATATCTTTATATTTCCTTTTTATAGTTGAGTGGTAGAGAAGAAAGTTATTATTACTAGAAAAATATCAGAATAAAGATTAATAGATATTACATCTAAAGTAGGGTGATTATCTTATTGTTTGTTTTGAGTTAGGTTTTTCAGTTAATAAAATGTAATTAAATAGTTTGCTCGTTCCCCTGGACATAAAGCAGTGTAGTTCATTGGTGGACATTAAATTCTGAGTTCAGAAAGCATGGAGTATGACTGAACTAAAAAAAAAAAAAAGATGGATAGCCATAATTGAAAATTATTTTTAATATACTCTGTAGCCAATGAAAACAACCACACACTGAACTGTAATTGAAAATGGAATTGCTTGAGTGATGTGAAAAACTAAAACAAACTGGTTTAAGTTTTTTTAGTTTTTGTTGAAACTGACATTGCATTGAAATAGTTGAAATATTTTAAATATTACTTTGATTTTTTTGAAAGATGATAATTTATTTTTGCTAAAATGAATTTGTTTCAGTTTTAAAGGTAATATGGTATAGATAGAAATATGTAGACATATATAATATTAAATGAATAAGCAACTGAAAACAAAAGTATCATGAAGAAAATTGTATGGCAGGACTTGCATATAGTAATCAAGGATTCCCACTCCTTGAATTGAGACCTTTGAAGAGTTGCTGACAGTGTGGTGAAAATTATGCTCTATGGACTTCTGGATTTTTTCTGTCACATTTTAAAAACCAGAGTTCCACAAAGGCATGTTGTCTGCCTTCAGAAATTTGTTACGATTAATCTATAAATAATGACAGAACAGGATAGAAAGAATGTATTTTTGTTACTTCTTATATGTAGTATCTGACATTTGAGTGAGTTTTCTGTGACAGGATTTTTAAGTCCACTTGTATTTTAACTACTTGAAGCCCAATTGTATTGGTCAAATTCTGATAATATAATCTTCAACATTAGTGGATAATTCTGACAGAAACAGAACTGAACTGAAATCTATCAAGTGTCCATTCATCACATTTAATTGAAATGTAGGTAAGATACAGTGTGTAGCTTGATTAAGTTTTAATCAGAATTTATACTGGATTTACATCCAGATTATCCATGGAAAAAGCACTTTGAAAGCTATCTTAGTTCTTAATTGTTAGTACTTAATTTCAGTTAGTATGAAAAAAAAATGCCATTAATTAACAACTAATTGTTTTGTGTTTCCTTTCATTTTAAAATTTGAAAAGGTAATTTTCAGCACAGTATGATAAATCTCCTGATATGTTTGATACATTTTTTGTACAAGATGACTAAAGAAAACAATTTTTATAGTTCAGACAAATACAAGAGGGTTGGGTTCACAACAAAAAGTAAATATGCAATTCAATTTTCTGTTTGCTATTAAGATGCTTTTTTTTTACTTTCTCAGGCAGGATAAAATGCTGTAATGAAACAACCGGCAGAGGGGTTAATTTTTTTTGAGAATATGCTGTAATTGCCTCCCAGCCTACGTGACTGTCAGATGTAGATTGAAGTTTTGTTCTGATGATTAGCTCTGGTGTCAGATGCAGGAGGAAAAGGAAAAAAAAAATAGAAGAAAAAAAATGGTAGCAGATTGACTGTGAAAATTCAGAATGCAAAGATCTTGTTAATTAGTAAAATCTGCAGAACTAGAAGTAACTTCTGAGTTAAGTTATCTGCTGCCCTTGGAGCTTTCCTTACAAGGAAATTCTGCTCATATGTTTAGCCTTTTTCCTCTTAATATGCTTTTAGAATGGCATTATCTTAATGTGAATTGAACAATAATTTTCTCAAGAACATTCTTATTACATTCATATTTGTATTTCAAGAGAAAATACATTACCATGGTAAATGAATTTCCTTGTCTTTTAGTCATAGCATTCTTTTTATGACAATGCCTAATGTTCCATATCTCAAAGGAAGAAAAACACTCCAACAAACTATCAAAAACCCTATGGCGGATCTATGGCAGATACTTATCCACGATTCTAACAGTTAATAGTTAGCATGTGCTTTAAAATGTGACTTTCTGAAAGATAATAATAAAAAAGAATCTAATTTATTACAAGCCATAACCCCTCTTCATGGCCTGAATAATATTTTTCAACAGTGAGTTTCTCTGGTAGCTATCAAAATTGTTGTTATTTGCTTTTAATACTTCTTTCTCATATTTAGTAGTTTTAGGAACTGATCCTTTTTATCACTATAAGAAAGAGGATGGAAATATTCCATTTTAGTCTTTAAATACTGTGTATTATTATGTTTCCATATCATGTATCTTTTATCTGAATTATATATTCCTAGGTTTTTCAGTTTTTTACTATCATGTGCATGTAAATTTTTTCTTTCTATTTGCTGCTTCTTATTATTCTAATATAGGGGTAGCTGGAGATGAACATTCACCATTTGTGGAATGAACAATACAGCCTTTTAATATTAATTTATATTATTAATCTCACATATTCTGTCTGGGCAGAACATTTCATTCTTCTGTTTAAATTCTGTCCATTTACATAGTTCTGCCAAGTCTTTCTCATGTTTCTTGCAGCCTTCTTAGAAATATTTGATTGTACGTCACTTTTCAGATTTCTGTATTCTTACTGTTTATTTACGTATGTAGTGGTGTAATCAGTTTGTTCCACTTAGCTGCAGTATCTACAGTGTTGAAATTGTAGCATCGCAGATTTCACTCACATGCTCTTCCCTGGAGATCTATTTCCATGCAGTCATGATTAGACTGTTTTCTACACCTGATATCTCTGTCAATGCTAGCTCGGGTATTTCTGCATGAACATCTCTTCAGTCTGCAGTGTAGCATTCTATATAAGTGTCTCTTTCAGTATCAGATATTTAAAGGTGCTTGAACAGCAGTCTTCTCTGTGAAAGAAAGAAAATAAGGGAATGGTTTACAGCTGATGCTTTTAAAAGGGGAAATGGAGTCAAGAAAGATTAAGGGATCTGTCTGAAATCACACAGGAAATAAGGTGCTGAGTTTGAAGAAGAGCTCAGAATTTCAGTGATTCAGTTACTTGACTCCCACAAAGAAGTCAGTAGATAAAGTACACTCCAGCTGACACATGGAGAACTAAAAGGCAAGAAAGAAAAGTGCATTATCTAGGTTCTTACAGTTTGATAATCTATGTTCACAGTGACAATTTGAGATTTAGACTATAAGCCCTGATGTTCCAGTGTAGATAAGCAGTACATGGTATGTGAGATAATGACTTGAAAATGTTAAAGAAATAATAAATGATTAATAAATGCACTTAATTTGTAAGAGCCATGTTTCACTTTTACTTGAAAGGTAACATGTTTGTTCTCTGGATGAAATTGATAATAAGTAAGAATGCATTAGTTTACAGAATGTATTTCACTTTAAGGTTTTACAGTGATAGTAAAAATACAGGTTAATGTTCTCAAATAATTAAATGTCCTTGTTGTAATCCAGACATTAATTGACTAGTTCCATGTAATTTTTGCAGTCCTGTTCCCTTTTGCAGTGTTATTTTTTTAAACTTTTCTAAAAACATTAATGTAAGTAGCCCACTTGAGAGGTTGAGTCAGTAAGGGTTTTCAATGTAGTAATTACATGCTAATCATCATTTTTATTTTTTCTTTATTTCTTACGTCTACTGTTTCTTAAATATTACTCTAAATGTATGAACCCAAAATATCAGAAAGCATTGCACAAATTATATAATCTATATACATAAGAATTATTATCCTTGTTTCTGATAAATCCTAAACTATAATTATGCCCAGAATGAACTCTGGATTCTGTAAACCTAGGAAAATATATGGGTAATGTTTTGGAACAGGTATTTTCTGTGGTTATGTCTCGAGCCAGTTTGTTTTGACAATGAAGTATTTTGATAAGGTCTGTAAAAGGCCATTTTATAAGAGGAAAAGAAACCATATGAGTTTCTCAGGCAGAAGACTCACTATGCAAGGATGTTATACTAGTGCAGTCTTATGTAGGAAAATGCGTCTGCCTGGGAAGAACTTTGACTGTTTTTGTCCTTTTTTTTTTTCTCCTTTTCATTCTTTTACCAAGTTTCTTCAGATGATCATACCTCATATGCCAGTAAGTTTCCTCATCAGGAAAGTGTATATTTTGCTAACTAACATGCATTCAAAATTCAAAATTGCACAGTATTCTGCAAGAGTTCCTGTGCATTTGGAAAAAATTATATAAATATACTTGCGAAGAAAATTAGATAAATATTTTAAACTGTGTTACAAATTGCAAGTCATGACATATATTTTACGTATGTTTTAACTTCATTAGGTTAATAGCATAATGTAGAAATTTAAACTATTCTTTTAGGTCCTGAATTACATGGTATTGTGCTAAGAATTACTTTATCTTATATAATATTTTATGTTTACATTGTACTTCAGATGTATAATGCTAATCAAAAGACCAAATATATGCCAACTGTGAGCAGAAATAACAATCTGAATTCGCCAGAACAGTATATGATGTCTTCTCTCCTTACATTTTTATGTTCTGTGGCCATCCACAGAAATACCAACAAAATCAAAGAAGGAATGCATATCTCTGTGTTGGAAACCTCCCCCTATACACTGATAACAAAGCTAACAAAGAATTCTGCTTTTTCTTTTTTCTTTTTTTTTCTAAAGAGCATTGTTCTTTCTCATGCTATTCCTATGTTATTTGCTCAAGTTTCCTTTATACCTCACAGTGAAAAACAGCGTATGCTCTTTAAAAAAAAATAAAAAATGGAATTGTGACTCCTGCTAGTCCTGATTTCAGCACTCTAAAAAAGAAAATATGTACATCAAGAAGTGGACTCCGCTCTTAAGAACAGTACACTGTTATCAGACACCTTGAACTACTTCTTATTATAACTTAGCTCTCTTGTAATGCCTTTTGAAAATAAAGTCATATTCCATCTGTTTTTGATCAATGATTTGAAAACGGAGAAAGGCTTTGCAGTCTTAAGGAAGTGTTCTGGCTGTTATATCTGTCAGGGAGAAGCGTTGAGGGAAGGGTTTATATTCATACATGCGGGTGTGCATGAATGCTTGTACACATCTTGATGAGTCAGTTCTTTCTGCAAATACTCAGGAGATCTACATGGTTCCATTTATATAACCTACTTCATCTATGAATTTCAAATCACTTAGGGGCATGAGAAAGAACATACTAAAATGAGAAATGGAGAATGAAATAATCAGAAAGTGAGCTAGTGTGTCCAGTGTCATCCTGTGAATTGTTCTAAAAAGTAGAGCCAAAAACTTGCCACCCCTCGAGGACACCAACTTCCAGTCTGCAGTCAAGTTGATGAGAGTCTTTCTGTTGACTTAGTGGAGTTAGGCTTTTATCCAAGTCTTCCATGCCAACTACTAGCTCAGGTTGCCTCCCACTGATGCAGACTGCAGAACTTTTTGATACTGTCGGAGTCTTGAATGTGGATGGGGGAAAAACGTATTTCAAAATTTAGACTCAAAGAAGAAGAGACATCTGGTTTATGAATGGAATATTTAGCAGCCTTTGCATACAGTATAGCCTCTTTCCTGGAAAAAATCAATTGCAGATAGTCTGCAGAAATTCATTTTTTCCCTCAGTTCAGAGGAGCCCTTTCAGTGTGCTGTATTTTGCCAGTTCTCTGTTTTTAATGACAGTTTCTTCAGTTTCCTGGACACCATTAGATCCTTCTGTCTCTCCTAATCAAGTATAATGACAATCCAAAATAAGTTCTTTGTAGCGTTATTTCTTCATTTCATGTTTATTCTAAATGTTCTTGACTGTTGGTTACCAACTTCTGTTCATTTTTTTTTATAATTAATCACACCAAAAGTAAATTTTACCATATAATACATGTATAAAATACAGCATTCTCCAATAGGTTTGATGTTTTAAAAGTTGGGGTAGTTTTTACTATGTACGAATTGAAGAAATCTAGAGTAAAATCTGCATGTTTTCCTTCAGTCCATTAAAAAAAAATCAAGTATTAATTATTTTATTGCTGTTCAGAACAAAAATCTGACATTGTTTTCAAAATGTTTTATTTGTACTTAAGGGACAAGGATGTATCTACTTGGCCACACTAATGTAAATAAATCATAACATTCACAAAGATTTGTGCTTAAAACTCTACATTCAAATTCAAACCTCAAATAGAATTGGCTCATTTATAAATTACATTATAAATTAACCCTTGTTATATTAAGGTTTCATTTTGAGTAATAATGTAGTGCAAGTACACAGAACAGATAAATGTCACCCTGATTTACTGATAAATATTTGTATAGCAGTTTCGTAGTCTGATTTGCATATCTGGGTATTTACTCAGTTCTCTCTTAAATTTTTAATTAAATTCTCTCTTAATTTGTGTATTTGTAAAGTGATGAAAAATACAAAAATGTATAGAAACAAATCAATTTTCCTTTTCTTTTTAAATCCAGAACAGTATGATATGTGACACTTGGAGTTCTGAAAATCCTGTTTAACAGAAAGTAATTGCTCTTCAAGAAAAATAACTGTTCTTTAAGGACCAGAGAATTTCGGGGCCAGTATAATGTAAATTTAGACATTTAGGTATGGCTGAATATTACTATCGTATCACCTACATGTGCTTTGGTTGAATACGTATAAAAATAATGATCACATATGCTAGAAGAAAATGAGTATTAGGAACTTTGAGAAATTATAGAAATCTATTAGTACAGAAATTTAAAATAAGATTCCAGAGGAGAATGATCTCATTTGGGCAAGTAGCAACAGCAACAGAAAGCAGTTCAGGTTCACATTGGTTATGTAAGAAACTGTAGTTTAATGTGCCTCTTATGAGGGTGTTGTGTTTTTTTTGTTTGTTTGTTTGTTTGTTTTTTTTACATTGGAATTGAGTATTAAATTCTAATAATACTAATTTAAAACCTTATATTACAGTTAACTTGAAACATGCTGGTAGAAATAAATCAACATTAATCACTGATTCATTCACGTTTAAAAGAGCTGCCTGTTCTCATAGTGCTTTTAAGAATTATGGAAAGGAAAAACATATCTCAGTAAGTAATAGTAAGAAAGGTATATTGGATTAGATGATTCAAAACTATTTCTTTTTATGATATAAAATAACTGAAGTTAAGGCACAAATGTGAATTTCTGTTTGGATGATAGAAGAAGTGAAATGTAAGGGCAGTAACAGAAGAACTGTATTTATGGAGTTAATTTATTTTGCTTGTTCTTTGGTTGCTCTTGCAACTAAACATACTGGCTTACCCAACTTGCTTGTCTTAACCTGTTTTTTGCTATATCTAAGGAACAAATCAACCCTAAAGAGCCCTGAGGGGGCACTTGTTCTTTTACTAAGCAATCTGTATTATTTCATCAACAAGGGAAGGAAAATCAAAGTGCATCATGTCTAAAATCACATGTAAACAAGCCATTCGATGAGCTTGTACCATAGTGTTTTCTTTTCCTGTGGGTTTATGGCTGACTTATTTTCTTTTGTGACGGATTATTTCTTCTTTCTTTCTTTTTTTTTGTAAGACAGATTTGCCTTATAAAGACCAGTAATGTCCATAGAGTGAATCTTGGAAAAAGGCTTTTTAAACTGAATCTGGAGAAACCAAAAAGTGTTTGGTACTTTTGTCCTGTGGTCACACTACCTTTAAAGTGTTCCAAATGTACTGTATGTCAATAGTTTTGTTATGTGAGGGCATTTTACTCACAATTAACTCATGTTGCTTTTGAAGAAGAGAATGCGTCCCCTTTTGGGGCAGTGCAGAGGCATTTACATTATCAAGAGATGCTGAAGTAACATTTCAGTGGAATTTGACATTGCAAGCTTTTCCTACAAATAGAAGGCAAAGATATCTGATGTAATTTCACATTCCACTGCTGTCAGCTTATAGCAGAGTCTTCTTTTCTCTCATGGTGAATAGAAACCATTTGGTTTTAAAAGAATATTTGAAAAATAAACTTAAGCATGTATCATATATTATGTTATTAATATCTTTCAATGTTTAGTTTTATAACTAGTGACAATCATTTCCTGCTGCTGAATTACATAATTTGTGCTAGCATATTTTTATATTTTGTCTATTGCAATGGTAATACAGGGATTATTGTGACATGCCAGTTGATCTGACAGCTCTGGGTATATATTTGTTTCTGGTATCTCATGCATAGCCACAGTTCAAATATATGAGAAGGCAATAAAGCAGCATTTTTTTTTCATGGTGAAGGGTAGAAAGCAGGAAAAAAAGGTGCAACTATGAGCAACAAATTTTTAATAGCATGATGACAAAAATTTCATTATGCTTTGTGAAGTGTACAAGAAAATATTTTAACTGTCCCAAAGCACTGGAAAAATGCACTGATGGATCCTTCTGACAATATCCAAGGAACTTGCATATTGTGGCTTGCAAATGTTACAATCTGTACTTGGTGTGCAGAAGTACAGTGGACTGGCTGAGGAAAGATACATGATCTTTGCTTCTACTCTTAGAATGCTCTGGCCATCACTGAGATTTAAACAATTACCATAGGCTCAAGTAAATCTGAAAAAGAAACAGCATAACAATTTTGACATTGTTATCCTTTTTATTTCAAAAAAGAGTGACAAATAATCTATTCTGCCCATAGTTCTCTGTATAGATGATACCAAAGTTGGAGGGGAAATGAAATTTTAATCTGTACCGAAGTGTCTTCTGTCTATGATTTGATCTGAGAGGCTCAACAGCATTCAAAGGACGTGAGTAAGATTCTTTTCCTGCCTTATGTTTCCACCATATGGGCATATCTGCAGAATTAAACTTTAGGAAATAACAATGGCATGAGAAACTGGCCCATGGACAGACCCTTAGGAACCAAAGTAAGCTGAGAGTCAAAGGGGAATACATGCTAGATTTTGCAAAGGACAATACAGAGGACAGGCTCTATCCTGCCACAGTGCACTGCTTCTAACAAAGGATGTTCCTGAGGGGCATAGCTCACTTGCTAGGAGCAGAGATACAGAAACTTGAGACACAGTCAGATTTGATCTAAATAGTAATGGGAGAATACAGAAAAGCTCATGATGCCCCCAAAGGTTCAGATAAGTGAATATTTTTCTTTTGCTTTTCTCTTCAAAAAGAACCAATTGCCTTTAGCTTTTACGAGGTAAAATCCCACATGCTATTACTCATGCTATGAATTTTAAGTGGAAAAACTTTTCTAAAATGTGAAGGCCTTATCTTGAAATTTATTGATAAATGTTAACTGAGTATCTTAAGGAAGTTACAAAACTAAATTATTGTCTCTGAAACTGTTCTCTGCCCAGCACTGTGTTTTTTCTTTTTTTTTCTGCCACATGCAACTGACTTTAAGTGCTTTTTGAGATGGTTCTAAGAAAGTAAACTGTACTGACAAGACTAATTCATTAACTACAGTGAAGATAAATAGTAAGAGAATTGAACCAAGTCCAGGTCAGCAATGATAAAAAGTCATTATGGTAAGGTGGCAGTTAAGTGGCTTGTGTAAAATGAGTTAACACCTGGAGGACATTAGCTACTTGACTGGTGCTTTTGGCCCCAGAAGCATTAACTGGTATCTTGGTTGAGACTGTAACTAGAACAGATGGGAAAAAAAGGGTAAGACCACTACTCTTTGAATAGCAATGGCTGTCAAAGGATGGACAGTGTTCTGTCTGATGACAGCCTGGCACTTCTCATCAACATTAGGTTTACACAGAAATAGAAAATATATTAGGGACTTGTTACCAAACTCCAGCGACCCTTTTCGTATTACCCTTGCACGCAGAGAACCAAAACCCGGTCCTGGCCAATAACTGCACTTTACACATCAATATGATGAGCAGCAAAATGGTGTTTATTGGTAAAAGCTACAGCACTATATAGTATTTCTTATCTTTTACTAGACTGTTCCAGAAGCTCACGCGGGCTTCTGGCCAATCATATTGAATATCCTGCTCTGGCCACTCACTTCCGAAAAACCATATATAGAGTAGTTATACACCTTGTTATTAAAACAAAGAAGTACAGCCTCTCCATCTTACGACACGGGTTCAAGTAAGTAGGCCAACCAATAGCAAGCAAAATGGGGAAGGGCCTTCCGCGTTACAACCCGAGTGCTCCGTTATTCGTCTAATACAACAGGACTGAACTTCAACAATGGATTAAAATAGTTTTACTGAAAAAAACAGTAGCATTTATTGAAGAAGACTACTCAGTGTTAAACTTAGAAACAGGATGAGTTCTTATATTTCCTAGCACTTGTGCAACTTAATGTTAAGTGTTCTTACATGAAGGCACACTATCAAGTTCAGATCAACCCTACATAAAGAGATTTTTTGTAATACTGCTGCAATTAAAAAACTGTAAGTGTTGTCTCCTGGAAAATAATGGTACTTTATAGTAATGTATTCTCACTGAAAATAAGTTTGTTTATTCTCTATCAAGAAGGTGTGGAACAAGCAGAATGGAATAAACATGTTTTTTAGGCTCAAGACTTTTAGCCAATTCTGCTCTCCTATTGTAAGAAACGTTTTTTTCTAAATTTTACTATGTTGGTTAACTATTTTCTCTCACAGTTACCTCTTGACATCTTTTTGTGTTGTGATTTTCCTAGAGTCTTGACTATCTCATTGATAAATAATCTAACCTTCATCTAATGATATGCATATAAGCATAGTTCCCAAATAAATTTTGAGAGAACAATCACGCATGAGGAAACCCCTGTAGCTCATTGAGACTTGCAATAAAAGTGCCTTTTTAATGTTTGTGCTGTGTTCACTACATATTCTCAGAGAGCAGAGAATCCTCACCTCAAAATCTGGTCACAAAATCTTCAATATCTTGAGCACTGAAAGGGATTTCTGGGACTTGTCTTCCTCTACTAATCCTGAAAAGATTAATCATTTACAGCAATTAAGACAAACTCTTGTAGAGAGTCTAAATCTGCATTATTTTTACTTTTCCACATCTCACATAAGACTAAAATTTCCTTTACACAGTACTACAATAATCACTTCTTTTTCAGTGGGAACTACAGGCTGCAAAGGGATGAAGTATTTAAGCACACAGTATTTCTAAAATTCAGCTGTAAGGAGCTAGATTAAAACTTCATCCACACTGCTATAACAACTGTGTGAAGAAGGGAATTACACTCACTAGAAATAGCTAAATGTAGTTCCATCCTTAAAGGCATGTAGTCCTTATATTTTACAGCAATTCTTCTCTTATGCTTTATGTTGAGACAGTAAAAACAGCTTACAAGGAATCTGTTCTCCTAGGTTAGACATTTCTGATGGGTAACAGATAACTGTGTTGTAACTAAGGCTATCAGTAGGGATATAGAATTATAGGAAATAGCTGAAGCTGTTATTTTTTAATGTTTATTTGATTATGGACACTTTGATCCAAATACCAGCTGTAAGCTAGAACACATGAAACTGTAAATCCTACAGGTGCTGAGCTCCTCGTATATAATAGAGTCTTAATGTTAGAGGCCATGGTAGGCCTCCATCTAAAACAAACAACAACCAACCAAAAACAAACACAAAACCACAGACCAAAACAAAAAGCAACAAAATATCAGACAATAGATTGACCTCAATGGAGCTTATAAACCTATATAAGGTTGTGATGGTTTTTATTTACCTTTCTATGTTTCATTCGTAATACATTTCTCATTATTCCTGGAGCTGTGACTTTGGCAAAGGTAACATCATTTCTGCAAGCTGACACTTCTGTAAGCCCCATAAGACACTCTTCTAGGAAGTATGGAAGAAGAATCTGTAGTTCATTGAGGTGACAAGTAAAGATAATTACATTTAGGTATTGTCTTGCTATAAAATAAGGTAATGATCAATAGCAAAATATTGTTTATATGTCTTTCTTCAGCAGTGATCATAGTCTTAGCGATCTATACAACCAGTTCTGGAGTAACATGACTTCTTTTCCCATAGCACTAACTCAAAATGCTCCTCATAATGAGCACAGCTCAATGAGAGCTGTGATGAATTGTGTTATAGAAAATCTGGAAAAAAAAATGCAATGTATATGCCTTTAAGACTTGAGAAAAATAGATTTGTTACAATACTCCTTATTATTTTGAAGGAAAACTTTGAGAAGAGTGATTATTTCATTTTTTCCTCTCAGCTTTTCTGCTGGTAAGAGTTACATGAAAGCTTTACTGTATTTTCTAGTTTATTCTGAACTTAGACTGAAATCTTTGCAATTTCTACTCAAGTAATGAAAATTATTTTTTATCACTTTAGTAGATCTTTCTTGCAAAGACCCTTCCCTTGATGAAGATAGAGAATTAAAATAGAAATGCTTTTACAGCTTTTATTTGAATAATAAATAGTAAACAGCTTTTTACTGGAAAAAAAAAAAAGTTGGACATTCATTACAGGTAACTAAAATTATATTTTCATCCAGGTGTTAAGGAAACCATTAATCAATGATTAATCAGCAACTCAGGTAGCCAAATATTAATCTTTGCAGTGGATTCAGTTGCATAATGCTGCATCAGCAAGAAATAAGTAGCTTTCACCTTTGAGTCCAACTTAAGAGTTCATTTCACAGTTGGAACTGGAATAGATCCCAGGAAACAGAGAGTCTTAGATCTGTTTCTAGCTCTGGTGCAGTCAGGATGAAGCAATGAAATAATTTGTTAATAACAATACAGAAGAAAAATTTCATAAAATTAACAGGAGATTCTTTACAAACAAAGTTCTCAAAGGGAAGGCTAGCAAGAACTGAAACTTTTAGGTATGTTACTTTCAAGATTATGCTCAGCCTGTACTCTGACTGTTCTCTCTATGAAGAGAATCTCTATATAAATTGGGTTTTCCAAGCATGTAATTGCCAACAAAGGAAAAAAAAAAACAAAAAAAAACAACAACAGAAACTGAGAGAAAGGATATTCAGTGGCCTGATATGGCACAAAGTATTCATTTTCCTAAGTAAATATATTCCACCATAAATGAGAAAGGTGTATTAAATAAGCTAAGCTCTACATGCCTATCCTACTGATTTTAGGATGGAAGCGGCAATGCTTATTCAGGTGGAGTTGTTTTGACCCTTTCCAATATTAGCTGTTTTATTGTTTTTTATTTTGTTCTGTTTTATTTTTCCCAAAAAAGTTTTGATATTAACAAATATATCTGCTGTCTGGAAGTGTGTTGGAAATAGTGTGGAGGGGGAATTTTACTTCCACCACTCCACTGGCTCTAGTGTGAAAGGCCTTTCTTAAGTTTAACTCCAAACTTGCGCATAACATAGTAGTTTTCAGGAGAATTTGGATATGTCTCTGTCTTAGGTATCGAAAAGGTACAGTTTTCTGAATAGTAACATTTTTTTGGTAAGGAATACTGTAGGAATACTATTGATTCTAATGTAACACAATCATTTTGCTTAATGTTTTGATAGGCTTAAGGAATTATTACCCTCTGTTACGCATGAAGAATAGCAAACACTGTAAATAACATAATGTTAAATTATCCTTGTATGCATTTTAAAGGTTTTTTTACAGCTTTCTGATAAAAATGGTAGTATATTCTATGACAGTTTTCAAGTTCAAAACAAGAAGCAATACCACAAATTGTATATTTGTGAAGATGCCTGTTAGTAGTTCTGAAAGGCAGGTTTATGTTTCGGTTTGGGTTTTCAACAAGTTTAAGAATTCTATGTCTTCTGAAGACCTTTCAGAAACATATTAAAAAGCTGCAGCTTTTTAATTTTTGTAATTGTCATAATAAATGAAGAAACTTGCAGCAGATAATTATATGACAACAGAATAACCATTAATGTGAAAATGACTTCAACAAAAGTAACTTTCCAGCATTAATTATAATAAATGAGGTTCTTTAGTTGGAGAGAATGAAAAGGGCATTTTATATTTATACTGAAGTTTTTTTTTCTTACACTTTAAAGTGCAATAAATCTAGCTTTTTAAATTGCTTGTTGCATTCAATTAAAGGTTAAGTTCAGCTGGCTAAGAGTAATTATAATGTAAATAAGACAAAAATTTGCATTAAATGTTTCATTATGAAATTTTTAAAAGAAAATTGATTTTAATGTTTTCAAGCACATAGATACTTCAGTGTACATGGCAGTGTTTTTCTATACTTCCTGATCTGTTGATTTAGAAGAGTGTTTTCCTTGAGTGTCAGACAAGGGTCTGAATCTAGAAGATCACACACACTTTCCTTATTAGTGCATCCATGAACCTTTCTGCTGTAACTTCATTTTTATGGAAGATTTCTCATGTTTACAGACTTAGTGAAAGAATTTGAACTGTTTTCAAATAGATTAAATCTCAGTGGTTCTTTTGTGTATAAATATATATATATATTTTACTTTAAAACACCAGCTTAAAAGATTTTCCTGTACTCAAGGTGATATGTTATTCTGGGCTATTCATAGGCTAATTTTTAATCTTCCATCTGGAGGGTGGGTATGAAGGGAGAGAGGGACTTTCCTTGCAAGAAACCTGAATTCTTAGGAAATATTTGCATTCTGAAAGTGTGTGTAGTTCTTTTGTTGTTGTGGTTTTTTTTTCCCCCTGGGAAAATTACAGAAGGTTTGTTTCAGTCAAACCTGTTTTAAATCATACGTTTCTTTAGAATTTAATTCTATGCATGAAACAGAATATTCTGTCTTGGTATTGTAGGCAATAATATCCCACAGCATATTTCTTCATAATCTTAGCTTATTTGGGTATGCATACTGTTGAGATCTTAAGAGTTTCCAAATCTTTCTTTTATTCCCTTCTTTTACATTCAGTTTCACTACTAATGAGAACTATTTTTGTTGCTTTTATATTCTTTGTAATTTTTGGAGTTAATTTTACATTTTATAATTACTTTGAAAGTATTTTTTGTTTTCCTTTATTTCAAAATTATCTGAAAAAATGGAGGGAAATCCAATTAATTTATAATATGTTGCTCTTCAGAGCACTGTTCTTTTAATTTCTAGTTACTCTTGATAGCTGTATAGGTTTAGAAATTCCTTGGGCTTTTTAAAAAATCCTTTTTCTATAAATGGTTTTGTAGTCAATAGTTGATTATACTAATATTAAAGGAAATTATTTGACTTCAAGTATAATAAATGGCAAAATTCTTATGTCTCTTGTGGGTGTTAGCATCACCTCATGATGATAATATATCATGTATCTTATTAACCTTGCAAGGGTACAAATATAAAGCAGTAGAACATGCTGCAGGAGAAATATTATCACTACTTGGTGAATTCCTGTCTTACAGTAAAACACCATGCAAACTACTAGTATCAGTTGTAGACATATGTAAAAATAAAATTCTAAGGTTTTATTTTTTCCTAGTTTGTTCAGGGGAAAAAAAAAAATCAGAGCAAGAACTATCATAGGATAATAATTTTTCCATTCTAACTATCGAAACAAAATCTACCATGAAAAGATTACACAGAAGATCTAGTAGATGACCTAATTCTTTGCTTTCCTGGGTTATTCCCTACAGTAGCATATGTGTAGCAGCATGCAGAAAGGATATAGATATTAGCCACTTAGGTCTCAGAGCAATACAGGGCCAGTTGTTACAGAATACACAAGGGTCATAGAAAAAATCAATCCATATATCTGAGAGCATCGTCCAAATGCTCCTTAAAGTCCTGCAGTCTTGCTGCCTGAACCACCTCCCTGCAGAGCCTGTTTTAGTGCCCAACCACCCTCTCAGTGAAGAACCTATTCCTAACACCCAATCTGATCCCCTCCTCACACAGCTCCATGCTGTTCCCTCTGATCCTGTTGCTGTTGCCAGAGAGCAGAGCTCAGAGCTGCCCCTCTGCTCCCTGTGAGGAGTTGTAGGCCACCATGAGACCTTCACTCAGTCTCCTCTGCTCTGAGCTGAACAAACCAAGTGACCTCAGTCACTTCCCATATGTCTTGCCTCCTAGGACCTTCACCATCTTTGTAGCCTTTCTTCGGATGCTCTCTAATTTTATGTCCTCCTTACCTTGTGGCATCCAGATTGTATGCTGTACTCACCAGCAAATGCATGGATGTTATGGTATAACATTGCAGGGCTTATGCAAATAACTTACAATTTATCACCTTCATAAGTTTTCTTCATCATTTTATTGTTCACTGTAAAATGAAACGGTTCACTCTAAGGCTAATTTTGTTTTAAAATTTAATATGTATTCTTAATTTCAATAAACTGTTCTTTTTATGTAGCACAAGGGAATTATGTATGTAGGGAAGAAAAGAGAAGAAAACAAATCTCAAGAATTCTTGACTTTTTTTTATGTTTTAATCAAAGACTGTTTTACAAACCTGTTTGTTAAAGATACTTAGTTCAGAATATATTTGTAAAAGTCAGGGGATGTTGTTGTTTCCCCTGTTATACATATATATGTGTATATACATTTGATTATATATATATGTAATGATATAATAGAGCTTACTCCAACATGACTAGTTTTTATTTTCAATATAATTCACAAGTCAAATCATGTTGGAATAAGAGTATTCCTAAAACATATAGAAAGGATTTATTTTGTGCTGCATAGCTTTACTGAAGGAAACAACAAAAACATTCTTCTAAAATGATTATCCCTGAGATTTATTTTTTCATAAAATATAGATTGTAGGGACAGGAAGAAGCCTCCCACTCAACAGTCCCATTTTCTCACAGACAGCTTTGTCATATATTTCCCTGTATAAATTGGTTTAGCTCCAAGTTAACATCACTAACATAAAAGCAAAGCCATATTCTACATGTCTCACGTAAGGTAGACAGAAACTAAGGGTTTGAAGATGAAAAATGATTGTGTGGCCACTTCATTCTTTTTTGTCCTTACGACTTTAGTCCTTTCCATTTCTGGGATATGAAATATAACAGATGTTTAAGTGCAAAATGTTTTAGTTGTTGCTGAGCAATGGGTGCACCTTGGGGCCGGGCCAGGCCAGGCCAGGCCACTCAAAGGGGAGGAGCCACTGCCATGATGGCGTAGGGCAGGGGTCAGCTGCAGGACAGGCTGTGCCAGGCTGCAGATTGGACATGTCTCTCCGAGATGATCTCCAGATGTCTACAATTCTGTGATTCTGTGAGAAGACTTCTAGAAGACAGGCAAGCAGACTTCTTACCAAAATATGAGTCAGATTTAAGACACATTTTACAATGGTAAGGAAAAGAATATCAAATTGAGGTGGGTCTTCCTGAGCACTAATACCAGATTTCTCAAAAGTCAGTCACTGCAAATAATGATAGATACTTTTAAGACGAGGAGAGCAAACAGCTTATAGGATGGGAACTAGAGCTAGTAGAACTCTCAGGAAAATAGTTACTTATGTAATCTGCTTTTCAGGCATCCATCAAGGAACTTGGAGCTTTGTATTTTGTGAAGATAGCCCTAAAGAAATAAAATAACTAGGGAAAACAAAATCAAACATATGTGCTCTGAGAGCTGTTCAGAACTGGACAACATGGACACATCTATAGTGCCTCAATTTTTTTCAGCTTAGACTTGTAAGCTGGTGTGGAGAGAGATGGTTTCTTTCTTGTGGGAAAAACAAAAATTTCATTTTTTCTTCATAGTAAGCACGTTTTTTTTGTTGGTGGTGTTGGTTTTTACTTGTTTGTTTTTACATGGGAAATAGAGTGAAATTCTATTTGAAGTTTATTCAAGCTCCATTTCTTCTTTTATGGAAGGCAGTAGGGTTGGATGAAGCATCTCTGCACTTGAAGGTGTGATATAAAGCAAAAAGAAATAAAAATTTAATTAACTCATAAGAAAAATTTTGCAAAGAAGTAATTATTGTATAGATGGAGGAAATCCTGGTATCTGAGCCGCACATTCAGAGGCTTCTGTAATTTTAGTATGTGGGATTTTAAAAGAATGTTGAAAGATTTGAGAAGTTCCACAGCAGAACCATGTAATGATTTTGAGTTTTTAAAAGTTCTCAAGGAAGAAGGTTGAAGATATCAGTATATTTTGTTAATCAACAATAAATATCATGATGACTTAGCATTCTTTTCTTGTCTCTAAAGAATATTTTTCTGATGTTCTTCTCAAACCATAAAAATAAGTACTGAAAATCCATGCTGAAAGACAGGATCAACAAAATAGAAACAACTGCTGGGCGGAGGAGCTTTACTTTCCTTGATGTGTTATTAGATTCATGTCTTATTTCTGTGATATACAAAAGGACTGATCATATAATCCTATATAATCTCCAAGACTGCATATCAATGAAGCAGATACTGTACAGAGGTATTTCTGTAGGTAATGAATAATCTTTTAATTTTCAGTTGTTCAGTTACATCTATAATTTAATTTCAATTTTACACATTTTTTTAACATACTTTTGTATGATTTGTAAAGTGAAGAGTGCTTCATACTTTAAAGTAGGAAGTGAACAACAGTTCTATGACATCTTATACTTTATCAGTTCTAGCTTATCTTCAGTGTGGCTTATGGGGAAGGAGAGCACTACAGAAGTTAATATACGTTTAAAAGATTTTCTTTTCCTTTCAAATGGAATAGGTGGACATTTTTAGTCAGTGATGCTCTTTGAACAGAAGACGAAGCTTTTAAACATGAAAACAACTGCAAAGGCTTAAGGCATCTTAAGAATGATGGAGAAGACCTTTGATCACTCTTAGTGTTCAATATCTTTATATTCGTACCAAACACTAGATATGGTTGCCTGCTTTCTGATGCCATTTACCAAAAATCATTCAATTTTTTTGGCTGAAGTAGTTAAAAGAAAATACTCCCATTGTGTACTCACTTTTTAAATTGTACCCAGTGTATGTACTTACCTACATGTATAATGCAGACTACGCTGCAAAATATGTACCAGTTATAGGTGGACCTTCATTTTAAACAACATAAAATGTGGAAAACGAGGATTTACATTAATTCTGGCTAAAAGCCAAATTGAAATGCACTCTTCATATTTTCATCATTTTGTGGCATAATCTTAATGTGGCGGAAGGTTCATGAAATAACTGTTAAAAGATATACAAGAGTTAATTTTATTATATAACTAAAATAAAATGCTGTCCATGAGAGGAAAGCTACAGTGATGTGTACGACACCAAGCTGTGAGGTGCAGTTGACACACCAGAGGGACAAGATGCCGTTCAGAGGAACCTTGACAGGCTTGAGCAGTGGGTCCAGGTGAACCTCATGAGATTCAACAAATCCAAGTGCAAGGTATTGCACCTGGGTCAAGGCAACTCCCATTACGAATGCAAACTGGGGGATGAAGGGATTGAGAGCAGCCCTGCTGAAAAAGACCTGGGGGTAATGGTGGATGGCAAGCTGGACATGAGCCAGCAATGTGCCCTCGTAGCTCAGAAAGCCAACCGTATCCTGGGCTGCATCAAAAGATGTGTGACCAGCAGGTTGAGGGAGATGATCCTGCCCATGTACTCTGTGCTGATGAGGCTTCACTTGGAGTACTGTGTCCCGATGTGGAGTCCTCAGTACAGGAGAGACATGGACCTGTTGGAAAGCATCCAAATAGGGACACAAAAATTAACCATGGAATGGAACACCTTTCCTATGAGGACAGTCTGAGAGACCTAGGGCTCTTCAGCCTGGAGAAGGCTGCAAGGTGACCTAATAGCGGCCTTTCAGTATCTAAAGGGGAGCTACAGGAAAGAAGGGGTCAGACTCTTTAGCGGGATCTGTGGCAATAGAACAAGGGGAGATGGCTTCAAGCTCAGGGAGTGTAGATTTAGGTTGGATATAAGGAAAAAATCTTTTACAGTGAGGGTGGTGAGGCACTGGAACAGGTTACCTAGTGTGGTTGATGCCTTGTCCCTGGAGACTTTCAAGGTAAGTCTGGATCATGCCCTAGGCAACCTGATCTATCTGTGGTGTCCATGTTCATTGCAGGGCAGTTGGAATAGATGGCCCTCAGAGGCCCCTTCCAACTCTAAGGATTCTATGAGTACATAAAGAACAGTCACCAACTGGAAGGAGAGATAACAGCAAAAGGTACTGCAGGTCCTTTTAGCATCTCCCTGAAGTAAGTTAGATGATACGTACGTGGAGAGAGCTTCTAGTCTCATTCACAGGGCATCTGCTCCTTGCCCTGGTGACAAATTAGTTACCTTTATTCATTTTCAAAAATGTTGTGCATAATAAACTATGTGTCTCTTCTAGTCTTTCCTAATATTCAACTAAGATCAGTATGATTTATGAAGGAACAATGGTACTGTTGTCAAGTATGAAACAGGTATCATGTTTCAAGATCATACGATATAAGCAGCTGTTTTTCTACTTATAGAAGATGTTCACAAGCATTTCACGTCCTGAATTTGTGTTTGTTTTGCTCTCAAACTACTTAATATGCTTTTAGCTGTATGCACATTAGATTTTTTGCCTTCTGATGATTTTCTGTGGTTAGTGATACATTTACCACGTGCCCTGAGTACAGAGATTTTTAAAGTTTATTGGTTAGTAATTATGAAAACTTTAAGATAACCAATGATGGCCTGTAACATAGATGTTGGTTTCTCACTTAAAGGCTCTTGCTTATATTGGAGAATCAGGCTATTAGGTGAATTCTGTTCCATCTGTAATTTGAACTGTTTGGGTCTCTTCCTAGCATAAACAAGGTTCTAATTTTGTAGATATGTTTGTAAATTGCTTAGGTATTCTCAAATTCAAACTAAAGTCTTTATGAAAGATAAATATAGATTTGGCTGTGCAATTGCTGAAGGCTTTCTCTTCTTTAATGCTCAGGTTTTGACTGTTGGATGCATTACAGGATGAAATAATACAGATAAGCCATATGAATCAATACAAAATGAGTCTGAAAAGCTTCTGTTCATACCAGTAATTTGACTGCTTTTTAGTCATACTGTTAGTAGTGCTCCAATCTCTTTTAAGACAGTCACTCTTTTAATTATGTCAAGTGACTGTTCAGCCATACATACCTATTCTCTTTGGTGTTAGATTTATTCAAATTATTTGAATACATATAATCTATTAACAACAACTTCAAGTTTAACCAAGATATGGCTGTACTAACAATGGAAATGTGAATTCACTTCAGTATTAAACAGTAATTTTTAGGTGGCTTAAAATAACTTCTCATCTGACTTATGCTGATTTAACAGTATCAGGTTGATGAGATTCAGAGTGATTCACTATTTCCTCTGCTTTCATGCCTAAATCTAGTCAGCCAAGACTAGACTTCGAAGTTTAGAATATCATGCCAGATGTTGACTAAGCTTATGTTGTGAGGATAAAAGTCATTAAAGTTTTCATACCTTCAGTTAATGCAGCCAAGCTCTATTTCTAAGGGAAACTTGAAGTAAACACAGACTTTTTGTTTTCCTTTGCATTTGCCTCCATTTACTGAAAGGAATCTATTATTTACTGAAAGGAATCTATTATTTACAGATGAAGATATCTGCATTATTATTGCAGTTTTCTGAACTAACATAAACAAGTTAATTGATTGCATGATGTTTATAGGTTGCATACTGCTGTTGGCTTCCCTCCCTGACACTCACTCCCTCCCCCCCCATTCCTAACAGTTTTTGTTAAATCGAGCTATACATTTATCTTGTCATACAAACATGTTTGTATCCGTGTATATTCTGTTATAGCAATTTAACCAAACTCGCCAGATAGAAAGACAGAGATAAGAATGGGTTTTGTTTTTTGTTTTTCTTTTTGTTTTTCTTTCTTCTTCTCCTTCTGATTTTTTTTATCCTAGGGAAAAACAACTTCAGTTTGGCTTCAGGCAGCTTTAACTTTTTCGATTCTTTACTTACTCAGCAGATTGTTTAAGGTCCAACTGCCCTTGGCATCAAATCAGCAATGACTTTTCTGTGGATTAACTCTTTCAGGAAATGTATCTAGCATATACTGTACTTCAGAAGAAATGTGCATGCATCTTTCTACATCTCTGTTTCTTCAGCCAATATGTTTTTTTTGGCTACTTAGTGGAAAATTGAGTTTTCACTGAGTGCTTGAGTTTGCATGCCCACTCACATTACTGATGAAGTAACAGATCATGCACTGCATTTCTCTTGATTTTCTTCCAACTATCTCTTCTTAAACTTTATTATTCAAGTGGTGGTGTACAGTATTTCTTCAGTGGGTTTATTAATCTCAGCATACTCTTTCATTGTTTGCAACTTTGCAAGTGTAGAAGGAACCTACAAAAAACCTGGCATGTTTCCATAAAAAAAAAATCAAGGAATGATTTAGATGAAACACAAAGTATTTATGCTCTTTCAGAGCATAAAAGTGTCACTGTTAAGAGCATCACTACAGAAAGCTCCTTTAACAAATCTATTTTATTCTTTTTAAACTGTTAAACATTTCATTCACATGAATATATACAATATATTTTGTAAAGGGGTCAAAAGCATATTAGAGAACAATTTTTCTACGATGTGAATACAAAGTGGTGCAATTTCTGTTGTTTTCACCTCTCCCACTCACATCATTTTGTCTGAATGTGATTGTCAGAGCAAGATGGAATGTTTTTTCTGCTTTTATTTTCCTGGAATATATATTATGCTTCAAAGCATGTTGAAACTTTACAATCCCTTCTGTGCATAATGTATAGGGATAAGTCTTAAATTGCAATTACTAATTTGCAATTTGCAATAATTAATTTGCAATAGAAGAAATATAAAAATATCATACAATTTCTTGCTTAAACGGAGGAAGTATCTAGCAATGTAAGGACTGTACATTTGGGGAAAGAGAGAGGCATTTAAATCTGCAATGTTTAAGACTTTTTTATTACTAACAATGAAGCAAAGAATTTTGCAAAATACTCTCCAAGTATGCTTATTCAGCTTTGTAGTTTATGCAGTCGGTACTTAAAGTAGGCAACAACTTTGGGCAAGTGGCTCTCATGTTTGATATCTTCACAGTTTTTTTCCTTTTCCCTTATATCCAGTCAGATCTTTCCTGTTTCAAGGTATAAGTATTGCCTCTTGTTCTCCTATTGTGCTTTTAGCAAAAAGACTGGCACTTCTCAGGAGCCTACTCTTAAGGTCTGTTCCAGCAAGCTAACTTCTGTTTGAATAAAAACACTGTAATTCACTTAGCTGTTTATTATCTGCAAATAAAGGTTTCATTCTGAAGTTGAGGAGGGGAAGAGTTTCATTTGGGACCATCCTTATCTTCTTTTGTTGAATAACTTGCCAAATTTTCAGTAATGTGGATTGAAGCTCAGATGAGAGGCTTTTCTTCCTTGTTTATTCTTAGCTTCTTGTGAATTATTGAAGTATTATCTGTAGCATATTAAACAGAAGGTAGGCTATGCACTGAAATACGTCATCAGATTTCTGTAGTGTAGATTTTTCTTGGTCATCAGAGAGAACATAGACATCAGAGTTGCTTATCAAAATCCCACAGACAGTTAATGAAAAATATTTCAATTTTCATGGCCTTCACTGTGTTGATACCAGCTAATGGGATGCAGAAAATTAGTCAGGTTATTTGTTTTGTCAGTACTTTTTCAATATAACTCTTATTGGCTTATCAGTAAGGTCAGAAGTACATTTGCTGTATGATGTGTCCTCATTACATCAGAATCTGCTTTAAAAAAAAATAGTAATTATTGTTAGTAACCCTTCATATTCTCCTATGAAGGTGATATATCAGAACAAATGTAGTTGAGACCATCTCCTAGCTCATTTAATGTATGACTTGATTAAACAAAATGGAATTTTTTTGATCTTTGTATGTTATTCTATTTCTTCTATTAAGACCATTACATTTGACTATTAAATTGTACTAGAAAAAACCCTACATTTTATAATGGTTTCTATGGTTTAATAACTTTGATCCTGCTATCACAAAATATGCAGTCTTTATTCTAGTACTTGCAGTTAACAGTCAAAAAAGATAAGGTAAAGAATAGTGATTTTGTTGTTAAACTGTAATACATCCGCACTTTCTGAAACAAACAGCAGCAGTCACTTCACTGGAAATCACTTAGAGGTGTTTTCTTGATGAACATTTTCAGTTCATATGCATAGTAAGATAAGCCTTTCAAGAAAGTACAGAATTGACCCAAGCCTGTTCTTGTTAGGACCACTGAATTTCACTTTTTCCGTCATGGAAAGTAGTATGATTATAAAAATTTACCCATTTCCTGTTTTGTCTCTTTAATGATCTGACAGTTAAGAGACTTGAAATCAGGTACAGCAGATGTGAAGTAAATTCTTATAACTAGCTGAAAAAAAAATCTGTCAAGATCTTTTTTTCTTACAGTTAAGAGGTAGAACATTCTTGTGGAAGAGGGGACAGAGGCCTCACATGAACATTAGTAACTATAGAGTAAAGAACATATTTTGCTTGAAGGCTACTCTGTTAGGCCAGTACGCATTTCTACAATTATTTTAGAATAAATAGCCATATCTATCAGCTATTGCCAAGATTTTTCAAAGATGTGTAGTTGTTTATCTCCTTTCTTTATCTACTCATCTGTCATTTAAGTACCTGTGATAGCCTCAAAGCAACTCAGCTTAATCTAATGTTCAAAACAGTCACACTCTTATTGGTGGGTATATGCAATGATGTTTAGTTGCTGCTGTCTTCCTACACCATTAAGCTCTGTTGTTAGACAAAATCCCAGAACTGTGAACAACTGTGAACAAGGATCCTCAGGGTAGGTATTTTCCTCCCCCAGCCTCTCTCTAGCTTGCTCTAAGTTCTTCTAAAACCATCTCTATGGGTTTCTTTTATGCCAGTAGTGAAAGAATTTAGCTGTACAGGCAAAGTGGGATTTGAGTCTTTTTAGTTTTACTAGATCCTTGAAATTCATATTCCCCCAACCCACAGGACAGCTTTAACACCAAGCATTATCCAATGACTGTCATGTGTAAAATGAATAAAGAGCTGCTGGGCTGGGTTACAAGATTCTGTCTCTCACTGCTATAATTGCAGGAAGGAGTCTTGGATTGTAGTTTTTTTTCACAGAACTGGATCGGTAATATACACTCATTAATAGTTAGATGAAATATACAGAACTTCCAGAGAACACACATTCTGTCTTTGTAGCTGAGTCTGGCACTAGGACACGGATTAATGCTTTCTCACACTTGTTTTTCATCTTTAACCCAGTGAATTTGTATTCTTTCTGCAGTACAAGAGCAGCCAGTGTCAAATCTTCTACAATTTCTTCATCTTAGCTTGTAACTTAGTGGTTAGCACAACATTCTGTGACTGGGGTGAAACTCATAATGACACTTCTCTGAAAGGGGTGAAATGTTAATAGTTAGTACATCAGGCTTTTACTTCTATGGAGAGTCAATAGATTTTTTTCCTTTAACATATAATTCCTGCGTACGAAAGAAAATATTTATTTTACATAAGGCGTCACTTGTGAAAAATTACCATTTTTTTGCACCATAAAAAGATGTAAATTCTGCCCTTCACCATGGTTTGACTGCCAATTAGATGCCTAATTTCTTATGTAAATTTTTTAAGATCACCAGAATAAGCCATGTTTGTATTTGCTGATATTCTCAGGTGTGAGTGAAACATCTTTCCTTCTTGTATACAGATTTTACTCCAAACATAAAGAAATACTTAAATGTCATGTTTGGGATAAGAGTGAAAGAATAAAGGTTGCATCTGAGAAGAGAGTATAAAGGAAAGGGAGAAGAAAAGCAAGCAGTCATCTTTGATTGATATGGTTGCATAATGTGGCGTAAAACTAAAGAGAGAATAATATTTCCCGTACCATTCTTTAGTATTCTTTTATATCTTTTACATTTTATTTTCCTACAATGATGTATAGCTTTTGTATAAAATGTGCTAACTTAGGTTTTTTCTAATACTGACATATAAAATGTAATTTCCCAATTCATAGTTGCATTTCTTACCTTATGGTCATGTCAGATGTTGGTCTCATTGGTCTTAGCAGTGTTACTTTTTTTGCTGTTAAATGAAGCTTTTTTTTTTTTTTTTTTGCAGGATCACTGAGCATGTTGTTAATGAAAGTACCAGCTGAAATGTCCCTAATATAAGCGAACACTTAACATGTTTGCTTTTAATGGATATAGTTCTACATTAAATTAAAGGACTGTCTGGTCAAATAATGAGTGTATACTGGGAAATTATTTAAGTTAAATACAAATATTGTAAAATGAAAAAAAAACTGAAATGCTTAAATATACTCTGAAGTAGAACTAAATGACTTCAAATAAAGCAGAGACTAAGCATCAATAAACTTTAGATGGTTGAGCATTGAGTTTGATGCCTAATTTGATGAGTGAAGAAAAATTCTATACTATGCCCTTTATATTAAACAAAATAAATCTTCTAGTCAGAATAAAAGATTAAACAAATAACAAAACAGCAAATCACCACTCAAGCTATTATTCACCTGCTAACCATGGCCACCTGTTCTAGCACCCTGCAAAAGCTTGATCCCTGTGAGTTTCTCATTATTAATCACATTACATTAGCTGGCCATCTGCCAGAATAGCAGCACTGCTTTGGTGGTCATTATTAACAGATTTCATATTTCATATTTTACTTGCTGCTGCCAGCTGTATTATAACAGCTTTTCATCCCCAAAAGAAATATGGAGGAATGGGTAGAAATTCCTGACATCTGCTACTTAAGAAAGGCTACCCTATATGACTAAAAGAAAAAGATGCCAAGTGATTTATTTGAGAACAATTTTTTTTTTTGCCTGTGGCTTTATGGTCAGTGTTTTTAAACTAGCTTAGCAGGACTGCCTTCAGTGACAGAAAAGAGGAAAATGTTTACAAAAAATTAAGTATCTTGTTTACTTGTTCTTTCTCAGGCGTCTGTTCCCAAGGAATATACATATTTGGTAAATTACATAAGTGCCTTTGTATTTCTATGTGAGCATAACCTACTTTTTCAAATCTGCTGTGTGTTTTCTGGACAACATTAAAATGGTAGGTGTAGATGACTTGCAATTTCTTTTCATTGAATTATTTCCGTCATGAGGAGCTTAGTGCACTGGAATACCTCTAGAATGAAACTAACCAAATGTATAAACCACAGACCTCTCTAAAAGTGAATTTGGCTTTTCATTTTCAGGGTCTATTACAAGTTCCTCTAACGCACAGCTGAAGTACAGGCAAAATCATCAAAATGGCTTTCAGACTATTGTATTTGTTATTTCACCAGCATTTTCTTTACTTTGGAAAATAATACTGCATTAGATAGCGGACATGAGCACATGAAACATCAGCTTGTGTTAAGCATTTTACTTGTCTAATGTATCTTCCTTCCTAGCTCAGTCTAATTAAATAACAGGGTTGTAGTATGTGCGGGAAAAGAATCCTGCATGGCATTCATACAGCTGTGCTGTAGTTGCAACAGACAGTAGTTTGTACTTGCCAGCTGGATAGCTAGCAGACAGATTTTGGGGGCCGACCACCCAGCATGATTAAGTAGATAGAGAAAGCAGAATTATTTACTAATCCTCTTTTACAATTCAGCTGTTTTGTTATCATCCTTTAGGGGTGTAAGGTGATTAAAAAATCTGGAATGTTTTACAGATTCATTATTTCTGAAATGTGTGTTCTTAAGGCTGGGTAAACTAACCAAGATCCTTCAGATCATCCTAATGTCTTTACAGCACCTTAAGATGTATGTACAGAATTTATGCTACACGTGATAAACACAGATGAAAAATGTTTGGTCTCTGTCTATATTGGTGACATCATTTTTCCTCTGATTCATTAATGTGTTAAAAGATTCTTCCCTGATAAAATATTTTGAAAATCCTATTGCTCAAGATATTACTAGTATAAAGAAAAACTAGGTCATTGAGTTTGATCTGATTATGTTGGTTATTAAACTTATTTCACTGACTACCTTAAGTTGGTTTGGAGTCGGGGATGGGCTTGGATTAGCCTTCAGATAAATGACATCCAAATCCACCTCACTGAGTTTGCCAAGTCCTTTCTTCATGGTAAAGTTATTATGAAATAAAAGTAATAATATTTATGAGCAGCTCTGTACTTGTATGTGGGAGAGAAATGTCTCAGATTATAATCCCTGTTCCCAGGGTTATTTTTGTTTGTGTATCATACAGTTGTTGGAAAAAATAGTAAGGTAACATGAAATAAAATCTTACATTTCCATTCCTTCCTCTACTGTACAGCCAGATGTTCTAAACACTTACGTAGAGGTATGTTTTTTTGTGTTTCCCATTTCTTGTGCTAAAATAGGCTTGACTTTGCATAGATCATGTTGAAACTTCAGCAAAAGGCAAAGGTCTCAGATGTAGACCTACACATTTTGTGTATCATCAGGAAATCAAGATGTGGTATTTAGCACCTTCCGATTGAAAGGAACTTAGTCTTTCTCTTCTCATTTAAATGAGTGCTTTGAGAACTCCTGTTTTCTCCTGGTAGGCAGAAGAACACCTGTATTCATGAAATGAATGAAGTGCAGCTTGATGCCTAGCTCATACATACCAACTTCTTTCAAAATCTTTGTACTTCTGAGTGTCCCTGAAGATTCAGCTTAGGACTTGCAGGCTTTAAATAAAAGCTTTTCAGAAAGTGAAAAAAACTTGGGTTTTTCCTCTCACAATTTTGGACTTCGGGTGTATCTATATCAGCACTTTATTTTCGTGCAAACGTGCCATGAAGCAATGAGCTTTGCTTCCTACTGCAGAGCAGAGTTGCAGTGGAGAGGATCAGAGTCATTTTGAGCGAAGCTCAGCGGAAAGATATGTTCCAGGAGCAAACATAACATGCTCCAACTGCTAGAGGTCTTTTAGTTCATAGGACTAGCATAACTGGAAGTAAATTTCCCCAAATGTGTATTGTATCACTGTGGGAATGTGTTATGATTTATCCTTTTACATGACAGCACTTAAAAATCTAGAAGAAGCTATGTTGATTTTGATCTGGCTCACAAGTTTCTGATTTTTTTTCCGTTCTTTTTTCTTTTTTAACCCTTATGTATTTCAATTAAATATTTAGTCAACAAAAGTATCCAGGAATAAGTGCCAAATGAGTATTGTCTGACCCCTTGGTCATTGACTAATATATATAGAAAAATTTGGTAACTTCAGTATTTTTGTGCCAGATGTATAAAACTCATTACAGCTACATGAAGAGATGAAGGGGAGAGGAAAGTGATGATCTTTTCTCCCTGGCAGATAATGACAGGACACATAGGAATGGCATAAAACTGTGTTAGGAGAGGTACATACTGGATGTTAGGAAAAACATTATTTACTGTTTTCAAATACTGGAACAAGCTTCCTAGAGAGATGGCTGATACCCCATATCTGTCAGTTTTTGAAATACATTTGGATACTGCTCATAATAACACGCTTTAACATTTAGTTACCTCTGAAGTGGTCAGTTGGATTTGATCTTCGAAGATCCCTTCCAAATGAACTATTCTATATAATCAGCATACGGCAATATATGACATTACTTTGTACTGCTCTTGTTCTAGTCATTTTAATGCATGTAAATAAATGTAATTTTTCTGTATCCTAACTTATTAGTCGTATATAAAAGTAAACAGTCCTGGTTGTTCTATAATGTGATGACTTTACATAATTAGCTGCATATCATTCTGGTCTTTTATTTTATGGAATAAATTACTGCAAACCCACACCTAATATATTGTGCTTTTCTTACCCAATTTCTTCTTGTGATAAATATTTTCCAGTATTTCTTTTTCTGAATAATTTTACTTTCTTTTTTTTTTCTTTCGTTTGCAGCATCAACAGTTTTCTGTTCAATGTGGCTAATTGCTTCCAGATCTTTTTCCCCCTGCTCCACTGAGCATCGCAGTTACGTTCTTTAATGTAGACAATCTAAAAAATTGAGCTGTTTTTTAAAAAATATATTAATACAATCAACTTACATTTTGGTTAAAATATTTTAGCTGAAAATAGTCTGTACAATGAAAAGTTAGAATCATTGTATCCGAAATGGATGTAGATGGAAAGATTGTATTGAAGACTTTTTTAAAACAATGAATGAGGGACTGTATCCCCTTGCTTAGGGGTACATTCTTGAATGCTGAGATTAATGTGTTGAATCAATAGCAAAATTTCTATTTTGAGTGCATTGTAAGGAGTACTGTGTCCATGTCTGTGAGCTGCCTATTTTTATTTTCTTAACAACAAGGCATTTACTTAAAAATATAGCTAAACCACATGCAAAGTTCAAACAAACACAGAAAGCACAGATTGTTTGTTTGTTTGTTTTGCCACAAAACTTGTTCCTTTTTTGGAGGTAAAACATTATTGCAAATGTTGACTGTCACTGGATAACTCATTACATCTGTGAAAAACAACCGATAGCTGGGTATCAGTAGATTAACCTCATCATCTCATTTCTTCTCTAATAATGGATTATTTGTGATGAACACTAGTGGTATCTAATTTACTTTATTTTCTTGGTTTTTAATACTCCACATGCGTAACAGTAGTAATAATCACAGTTTAACACAGTAACACTGAGACATTAAGAAACGTACATATTTTGCTTTTGAACAGCAGTACTGTCAAGGAATTAGGTAACTCAATATGTGTATTCAAGTTGAATTTAAAAATGGCTAGAAGTTTAGTCACTCTCCTTTCTGAGAGGGAAGAGTCAGTCTATAAAGGAGTATTGTATTCTAGGTTCTCGTTTAATCTTTCTCAATCTGTATTGCTTTTCATTTAGATCACAATATTTCATTTATTCTGTTGTCTGTGATCTGTGATTCCTCATTAGAAAAGAGAACATCTGCCAGCCACATAGCAGGAGTTGACTCTGCATCTGCCTTCCCTTCAACTACACTGTGATAGCAAGTAGAAGAAGTAAAAGTATACTTATGACCATTAAATGTGTTTAAAGTCCATTTATACAACAAATTTCACTAGGCTGTACAGAAACATTTACTTGTAAAATGAACTAGTAACGGATGCTAAAAATATGAATTATCAGTAGTAATTTAAATAATGAGATTTTTCTTTTTAAACAAATTTAGTAGAGAAAGATGAGTGGAATGAATGGAGGAAGTAAGGATAAACTAGAAGAAGCTATTGCTGGATTAAAAGGGGAACGTGTCACCATTTTGGTTAATGCTAACTTAACAATGATAAGCCTGCTTCTCGTCAGAACCTAACAGCAACAAAGTCATAGCGATGTAGATTTGGAATGGGGAAGACAGCATATAGTGAAAGACCGTCTTGGTGTTAGGCTCACTATATTAAGACAGACAATAAATAAGGCCCGGAACCTAGATAGATGTGTTGTACTTTACATTTTTGTTTCAGTGGTCTGGTTCTACAAACCCCTAGTTACAATAGCAGATTCGTTGCTTCAAATAAATCCACTCATAAGCAATAGGATATTTTTATGAGCAAGTGTCAATATGATTTGGCTGTAGCAGTATAGAAGGCTTTACATGACCTGTTTCAGTTTAAGCTTCAGTGAGAAAACAAGCACTGGTATGGTCAGCTGCACTGTGAATTACTGTGAAGCAGCAGGCTGCAGATACCACTGTCCTGTGAATAGTCTAGCAAGGCTGGATGGAAACAAATCAATCAGCTGTCTGTTTCTCATCTCTGGGACATGAGAAAATACATGGATGATTGTATCAAAATCGTCAGCATACAAGTTTTAATACTGGAAAATATATCAGTGAAATTGTAGACCATGTGTTCTGCTGTTCTGAATTCTGGCTAAAGATCTGATTGTAGCAGAGAATAGCCTTCATAATTCAAACTACAGGACTTCTTTCACTCTTGGAAACTTTTACACAACGTGCATGTGAAGGGCAGTAAAAAACAATGCACCATTTTAGCAAATGAGTGATGAGATTGCATCATATGCCTTTCAGTAAAGTCCCTAGATGTGAATTCCATGATAAAACATAATATGGTATGTTAGTTCCATCATATAAGTTTGTTGTAACACTGTCATGAAATGCCATGAAAATATACAATATTTTTCAGTCACTGGTACTCAGATAAACCATTTCCAGTTCATTCCACTCAGAGCACGTATGATATCCTTATTTCTAGTGGAAATACCGTAATACATCTGCAAATTGCTAGTGAATAGTATCAAAATGAATGAACTACTTGAATCTGTGTATTTGATCCTTTTCCTCCTTTCTCCAGGAAATCAAAGGAAAAAGCCTTTTCTCTGCTGGATTAGTGTCATTACACACATGAAAAATATGGACAATCTTATCTAATTCCTGTTGCTTGGCTTTAAAAGACTAGTCCTCATTGTATAGCGTTGTGGTGGGACAAAAGAACTGCAAGTGAAAATGTTTACCTCTACTGGATTTTTCATAACAGTATGCACTTTCTTTAGCCCTTTGTATATCACTTATTTAAGGGTCTGAATCTTCTGAACTGAAACTAGCAATCATCCTTTTGTTATCCCAAAATGTTATACCAAATTGTAATACCAAAATACAGGTGCTAAATTAGGTAGCACCTTGAGACCTGAGCTGAAGTAGTACATAGTTTTGTATAAATATGAAAATAATCATAAGTGTAGCAACCTTTGCATTTTCAAAATGCTGGATAATGATGAGTATGAATTTATGGGCATAACTTCATCAGAGAACTGTTGTACTTTATGACACACCTTTGCAATTTCTGGAAAGGAGTGGTAAAAGATGAGCAAGGGTTTGCATATGTGAAAACTCAATAGTGTTAACACATTTCAAAGTTATTTCACAACATAGCCTCTCTTGATCAAGTCAATATTCTTCCCTTCTCCCAGGCATTAACAATTGCCATTCACAGTTAACTTCTTACAAACCTTCCTGGAAAATGATAAAAATGTTCTTTTATACTATTTCTATAATAAAATATAAAATGAATCTTAGTCCAAAAGTTGTGTCAGTCAAACCTCTATTCAAAATACTTCCCATACTCCCTTAAATTATGTTTGTCAGTGAACATTTTGATGGAACTGGAATAAAAATCAGAAAAAATGGTATTTGCTAGGCATTTTAAAATAGTACAAGACTGTTTAAGTTTTGGAAATAAATGTCCGTGGTGTGGAAAAAGGAGCTGAGTCTATTTGGGAGAAGGATCTTTTATACATTGTGTTCATTGAAAATAATACTGAAGAACAATTCCATTATCTCGTTTTTAATCTAGATTGCAGAACTAATAATATTCCATAGCTCGCCTTTTTCCTTGTCAAGATATACAGCAATGGATACCCTGGATCTAAAAGAACTGATTTCAAAAACACATCTCCTCACAGATCTAACTAAAAATTGTTTTATTTCTAGACTTAAGAATAAAAAGATCTAATGGATCTCAGTCTTACTACTACTGAATTCTTCCACATGTATAGGAATTATTTTTCTTATTCGTCATACACAAAAACTAGTAGGTCATTAGTTTTTATACTATGCATTTATCCTTTTATATATTTACCTTTATTGAACACTGCCAAAAATCACACGTGTCAGTAGTATAATGTGATTTTCTTGATTTTTTGTGTCACCTATATTTGTGAATTAACTGTAATCAGCATGCATTCCATGTGGAACTGTTAACAAAGCTGACATTCTGAAATATGTAATTTTATATTCAAAAGTGTTACTGGATATGCCATAGCTGGAATAAGATCATGAAACCAATTAATGTGACTTCATTTATCAAACATAGCAGAGTTGTTATAAACACTTCTAATAGAGTAATAATAGTAGATAGATATACATCATTACAGAGTTATGCTGTACTGCTAATGCAATGAAACTGTTTCCTCTTGTCATGATTTGAGCATAATCACAGCTATTTTTGATGTTGAGGAAGCTGTAACATCCTCCAAATATTGTTAACCAATATATAACATAATATATGCTCCTGCGTGCTGTTAGTATTTTTGTTCCCTTACTTGCAAAATCATATGCTATGTAATGGCATAGATTTAAGTGGTCATGCTAAAGTTCTAAATATGTAAAGATTTGTATTTTTAATAACAAAGGTCATTCACAAAACAGACAAAGAATAACCGAGATGCATAAAGTTTTTACTTCCTAGGGAAGCTGATTCCTTCTGAGCATGTATTTGTTACATAGGATAGAACCCAGTAATAAAAAAAATCATTTTTATCATTTATCCCCTGGCATATAAAATATATGCAATTATATTGCAATATATATTGCAATGCAGAGATTTAACAGCCTCTAATTTTGATTTATTTGATTACTGATACATATATATATATATATTTAACCAGTTTCAGACTTAGCATGATCTTTTGTAGTTCTAAACTTTCCTGAGTACTCACTAGGTTATTGAAGGTTCTGAGAAATAAGAAAACATAAAATCAATGTGCTCCCAAAGCAGTGAGAATGGGCTGCCCCAAAATTGAAAGGTCTTAAAAACAGAGACTGCTTAATAAAATTTCTCCTATATGAATAATAATATAAGGTTACTATTCCCATTTTTTAAAGTAATACCAAATCACTTTAAAGGTGCTAGACTTTTTAAAAGACCTTCCTATAGATGAAATTGAGAATGCTAATAGAGTTAAAATATATTTATGACACATAAATCAATTTTTATGCAATTACTGAACAGCTAAAATAAAAATATAAATGCAAGGAAAATGTTCAAACTATAGAATAAATTAGTTCAGATACTCAATATATATAAAAAAATCTGTCACTTTTCTAACTGTTCTACTAGAAATTTTAAAACACCAGTAAGAATTAAGTTGAAACAAAGTTCCTATAAAAAAGGAAACCTAACATTTTCCATATGCACTGTCATATTCCATCCCTTTCTAATATTCATGTTTCATTAACATTCAGTGTTGGATGAATATAGGTTTGAGGATACAAAAAATAAAGCAAACTCAAGTATTTCTCACTTGGTTTGATATTTTCTATCTGTACAGTATTTGCTCAGATTAAGCCATCTTTTTTCATGGGGAACAAAAAAAAGTACAAATTCTGAGGGAAATAATCAAAATTTTGATTTATTGCACTACTGGATATTGAACTGCCACATAAGCATACAATATTGGCAAGGCTGAGATTTGCAACACTAAACCCTACCACAGCTTTGATAATTTCAATGCTAGAACTTAGTGTTGGGAAATCCTACCCTCGGCATTGAAAGTTAAAGATATCAAACAAGACTGGGAATGGAAGACCTCAGTTTGACTGCAGGCTATCTACAACATTGGTAGTGTTAATGCATGCTTTTCTGTGCTACTCAAAAGCCAGCTCAATCAAGTCACTATCTTTTCCAGAGAAAGTTTTCCAGAAAGTTAAATGTGTAAGGTGACTTAAGAAATCAGTCATCGTTCCAAATGCATCTGTGTACACAAAAGAAAGTTATACTAGAAAATTGTTTTTCTCTTTGTAACTGAATCTGTAATGCTTCCAGTGAGATGAGAAGTTCATTGATCTAAAACATATTTTGTAATGTTTGGTAGACAGAATTTTTGTAAGTGGCTATATATACATATATTTCATAATCTTTCATTAATTTTACAAATATAACTCACATGAAAATCTAGCAATTTTAGAAACAAAACACAGTGAAGTACTTTAGAAGTACTGAGCTATAAATTCTTCACATCTCGCCATTGCAGTAAGCAGAATATTTAGTAATTATCTAATGGGGTAGTTTATTTTCCTTTATGATTAGGAATTTTGATTTATTAGAATGTTCAATTAGCAATGGGTCAATTTATTATCTGCATAATGCTCATTAGTCATAGCTGCATACCTACCAGCTGTAGTATGCCTGCAGCAGTGCATGTTCTTTCTGTTTTATATGCAAGTACTGTATGTTTGTAGTGTGTCCGCAACTTTCTGTAATATATCTGTAAGTGTATGTGCTAACTAACCTTCTGCAGGTGCTGCCACCAGATTTACCAACTCTCCTGATTTTATCTCAAATCTTGCAATATTTGGTGTGTGCTTTATTTATTTGATTTAGTTTGGATTTTCTGTCCAGTTTCATGATTATTGATACTGAACACATATTTGTCCTAATTCTTTGTGAATATGTCTTTCATTTCTTTCATTTGTGCTAAATCACAAAGATAACTACTGTTTCACTATATTTTCTTCATGACGAGTGAGATTGCCCTGACCTAATGTGCGTGCCATATTCCATTTTTCTCAGACCCACCTTTGTATACTTCATTAAATATTTAGGGAAACAGGGACTGGAAACTGAATCTTCCAGAATGAAGGTGAGTGCTCTAAACATTTGGTATATGGTAGATCAGAGGCATTAAAAAAAAGCAGAAGCAGTCTCTCATGCCTGTTATTGCTGGGCTAATGAGAGATTCTCCTTCAGAAGGACTTACATCAGCACCAAAAGTTATCTAGCAAGAGCAGCTTCAGTGATAGTCATCATATGTGAACACCCTGTATCCATCTTGAATGTGATCTTACGTCCCAGTTGGCATTTGCTTTTGGCTTGCTTTGTCAGTTTCCTGCTCAACTGCATGTCCTCTTCAAATAATGTTCATACTTAGATTACTCTACATTTATTGAATGTGTGTAATAGTACAACTGTCATGACAGAGGCTGATTATGTGAACTCATCTTCTGCAGGTCTTTGTTGGCCTTTCAGTTGTTTAAGAAGTCCTATAACTGATTGGGCTTATGAAGGTGACTATGTAGACACAGTTTCTATAGTGTCAAAAATAGATGATTCAGAATGACGTCTTGTATAATATAACGAATTCTCTGGTCTCTCTCTTCCTATTAATATCCAAATGGTTGAAAGATATAATCTGTGAGGCAACTATCATGCTGCCGATTAGGTATGGAATGACCCCAGATTCATAAATTGTTTGGGGTGACAGGGCACGTAAGACCAAGCTCTTCAGGATATGTTTCCAACTCTCTGTTTTCCTGAGTATGCATCACCAAATATCAGCATATCATTTAATTAATGTTTTCATTTTGGAACAATGGTAACAATGTTGTATGTAACGTAACAATTCGCCAGGAACTGAACCATTGTCTGCATGGAACATCAACATAGACCTATTTAGTCATTTGTGTGACTTTTTTTGCCCCAAACTGGAAAAACAAAAAACAATCAAATAGATATATATATTTTAAGCTAGAGAGAATCTGAGTCAGTGATGCACTGAATATATATTATAGAAAGTGCAAAAACATAGATGATTAGCAGTAGCATGCAAGTACAAAAACTGGTTATGCTTGCATAGGGTAAAACATTTATGTAAATCAGTTAAATATGTTAAAATGCTTGACTTTAAAGTTTCCCATGACTGTCACAATGCTATACTAATTTAGTATTTCATATTTCTCAATGAAAGTAAAAACAAAATTTTCTGATCCCCTCCACCAAATTTTAAGTTTTCTATTAATTTGAAGCATTTAGAAAAGAAAAAAAAAGAGAGAATCTGAGAGGAGGACAAGGAACTTCATAGAGTTATGAATGAGATATGAAAATAATTTTTCTGAAAGTGCCTGATTTTTATTGCTAGAGTCATTTGTAGGGATCAAATAATTCAGAAAATTATCTGGAAGAAGATTTTCTCTAGAAAGCAATGAAAGTCTTAGAAATAGTTTTCTCCTCAGTCCCTTCTTGTAGAAATATCTGCCTTTTCCTTTTATTTTGTTGAACATATAGGGACTCAAATAAGATCAGTCTTATCATTATATTCTTCTGATGTTATGATAATACCAGAAAATAGATGTTGGAAGGCATGTTAAGAGCAAAAAGTGTTATTTGAACAAGGTAGCTATATTGACAAGAGCTTGTAGAGAAGAGATGGTGACTTTAATAGTTTGATCCAACAAATAGCTGTCATGACATAGCTTCATTTCCCTGGGTGTGTTTCCCTGGTGTGAGGAGCTATGTCACTGTGTTTACGGATGAAAGAAAGGAATATCAATGACTGTAGTCAAAAGAAAAAATAAAAAGACGTCAAGAAAAATGTGTAGGTGGGCCTGCGTTGTTAGCCTAATAAATTATCTTAGACTTAAATCTTGAAATGTATCACTACTTGTGGTTGATCTGAAGGAAGAAAAATGTTTGTCCTTGCTTAAGCATTTCACAGCTCTAAGAGATCAATTTAAGAGACTTTATTTCCTAATTGCCAGTGTTGGAAATATATTCATCCTATCTTTCTTTTTAATGCATTATCACCTGTAATAACATTTGTTAAGGATGAAAAGTATTTGGTGATGATGACAATAACTAGGGACCTGTTCATTCTTTCTGAAGCAACTTAGTACTGGTATGTTTGTGTTGGAAGAAAAAAAAAATACACAGCTTAAGGCACATATAAAATACCTAAACAAACAAACAAACAAAAAATCCTCACATAGTCTTTAAGTACTCTGTTGCTTTTGTTTAAGGCTAGCTAAATGTTGCAGGCCAGCATAATACCTCTAACCAGGAGCTGCAGATACAGCTTTCACATTAAAATTAAATGTTTCCATGATATACAAAGGTGAGATTTTTTTTCAGATTCAGTAACTTTTGTGTTCCATTATTTTCTTAATGGCAAATACATATCTTTTTGTGGAAAACAAGGATTTGCTTCTTTTTTTTTCCATTTTGTGATTCTGTTATTTCGAAATCTTTTTGCTGTGTATTTTTAGACTGTTGTTTTACATTAAAAAAAAAAGGTTTTTAGAACTGAATGACCTGCATAAACTTTCTTTCCTTCTCACTTAAAAAATATACAATTTTTTTATTTTTTATTTTTTTTGCTTAAAGCCTCATAAGATTTCAGGTATGAAATCAATTAAAGAAAAATAAATGTCAAGGGAACATTAAGAAACTGAATTATTTCTTTTTATGGATACATTTAGGAGTGATGTAATCTAAGTGTTCTTACTAATGCAAAGTAAGATCTTGCTTCATAAAGAATATAGAAGAGAACTTAAAGAGTACTTCATAGAAGTAACTGTATTATGTTTTCATTGAAGCAGCTTTATTCATTCTGTGGAAGCTGAAGCAATTCCAGCAATAAATGCAGGATTTAATGCTGTCTCTTTGTTAATCTTAAACTGCTAGTGTTGTTCTTGTTATATATACTTAGAAATTTACAATCAAGGATGATGGATGGCAATTTTCTTTCCACTCAGGTGGTGTTTATTATTACAGATCTGGATGCTATGTATTAAAACAAAATAAAATAATAAAAAAGAGGTTTATTTCAAGCTCTTGATTATTCACTAAGATGCTTTCAATATCTTTCTTGAAAGTAAAATTAATTCTTTGACATTGGTTTATATTTCTTAGAGAATGAAGTGATAATTAATTAATCTTTAACCTTTCCATTTTACATGTAATGAAGTAATCTTCTCTTCACCATTAGGCTTTAGAATAATTAGTTCCTAATAGATGGATCTGCATAGCACGTTTGCTTCTTTCCTCTTAAGTGAACTATTTTAAGTTGTGCTTATTTAGTGCTTTCCATTCTCCTCCAATAACATCAGAAATCTTTACTGAGTCTTGATTTTTAATGAAACTGGCATCTTTGATCTGTGTTTTTCAAACATTGAGTCAATTGTCTGTTAAGAAGAGATTTTCTTTATGAAACAAAGGTTTTTTTTTTATATATATATATGACGTTTCTTAGATATTAAAGACATGAAGCAAATAATATCAGGGAGGAGAAATTTTTACACAATGTCTAGTGCAAGATTTATTTATCTCTTCCTGATCTTGAACACTCCTGAGTTCTTTGTTCTCTCTGAAAGTATGTTAGATGTATTATCTGTTCCTTCTGCTTTTGATACACAATGGTGCTCAGAGTTTTCTTACTTAAAGAAGCAGGAGTTTTTTAGTCTGGAGAAGTCTGAGGAGACACCTCAGTGCTTTATACAACTACCTGAAAGGAAGTTGCAGTGAGCAGAATGTTTGTCTTGTGTTTCAGTGATAGTATGCAAGGAAATTGTCTCAAGTCATGCCAGTGGTGATTTAGATTGGACATCAGGAATAATTTCTTCATAGAGAGAGTGGCAAAGTACAGGAACAGGCTGCCCGGGGAAGTGATTGAATCCCCCTTCCTCGAGGTATTTAAGAGACATGCAGTTGTGGCAATAGGGACCATGATTTAGTGCTACGCCTCAGCGGGTCAGGTTGACAGTTGAACTTAGAATCATAGAATGTGCCGAATGGAAAGGACTAACAATGATCATCCAGTCAAATTCCTGTCTCCACATAGGTCTACCCAAAAACCATGTTTCTGAGAATATTGTCCATATGCTTCTTGAGCTCTGCCAGGGCTGGTGCCATGACCACCCCTTGCAGAGAGTATTTCAGTACTTGACGACCCTCTTAGTGAAGAACTTCCCTAATCCTCATCCTGACCATGCCCTGATGCAGCTCCATGCTGTTCCTGTTGTCATCAGAGAGCAGAGATCAGCATGTGCCCCTCTGCTGTAGGCATCCATGATGCCTCCTGTCAGTCTCCATTTCTCTGAGCTGAACAAACCATGTGACTTCAGTGACTCCACATGTATCTTGTCCCTGTAGACTCTTCACAATCTTCTTGGACACTTTCCAATACCTTCATGCCCTTCTTATATTATGGTGCTCAAAACTGCACACAGAGCTCAAAGTGAAGCCTCAGCAGTGCACAGCAGATTAGGACAATCCCTTCCTCCAATGGGCTAGCAGTGCTGTGCCTGACGCACCCCACGATATGGTTGACATTTTTGGCTGTCAGGGCATGCTGCTGACTCACATGCAGTTTGCCATTAACCAAGACCTTCAGATCTCTTTCTGAAGGGCCGCTCACCAGCCTCTCGTTGCCCATCTGTGCATATATCCAGAGTTGCCCTTCCTCAGGTACAGAATTTGGCACTTGCTCTTGTTAAATTTCATATGGTTGGTGATTGCCCAGCCCTTCAGTTTATGAAAATCTCTATCTTTGAGGGAGTCAACGACTCCTAGCAGTTCAGTGTCATCCACATACTTAAATGACGTGATGACCTTGAATGTTTCTTACAACTTAAATGATTCAATAAAATGGTGCAACAAAAATACATAATAAAAATGAGATAAAGAAACATTCATGTGCGTCCTGACAGATCATTGTTGTTTTCCTCCATGTGAGAAGGTGTCACACTTCAGTATTTTAAAGGTACTCATATGTCACAATACACTTCCATAGATTCCCATTAAAGTTCTGAATGCTGGTGTTAAGTAGCTGTTCGCTGAACACTTTGCTGAATTTAGAGTTTAGCAGATGAACAGATTATGAATAGGTAAAACTTGATCTTTTTTTTTTTTAACTTGAGCACATTATTTCCACAAACAAAACTACTTTGACATAGTTCTTTTTTCTCCCGCATAGGAGTAATCTACTAGTACAGATGCTAGCTATCATGCAATAGCTAGATTGCAAGGCAGAACTTTTCCTCTGTAAAGGAATATTAGGGAGTTGTGCAACTTACTGGGGAAACACAGTGAAAAAAATAAAAAAAATAAAGTTTTCTTTCGCAAATTGAATCTTGTTGTACATAGTACTGAGCAGTTGAGGATTTTGTTTGTTCAATTATTTTTTTGTATGGTTATTTTATTAGCTTTGTCTGAAACAAGAGTTTCCTCTATAGAAGTTGCTTTTCTACATCTTAAGGTAGAACCTGAGATGGATTTCATCTCTTTCTATATAGTAACATACTGAATGAATGTTTTACTCTCCACGTTAATTAATGCAGACAAATGTAGTTGAAAGTAAATTCAAGCAGTGATTATACTTTCTCATAATTATTTGGAAGAATTGACTCTTAAATATATTACATTGACAGGTGAGATGCTAATGATATATTGATGCAGTCTGAACTACCCAATTCAAATTCTAATTGTAAAAACAACTCTGAGAATGCAGTGGAAGTTTATTCTGGAAAAGAATCATGAGCAGAATGCTAGACAATGACATACTGTCATTAAAGACATAAATGACCTACTAAGTTCCGTGCTTAATAAATTACCATAAATTTCAGTATGGAAAGATCAAACAAATAAAAATGAATTTTTGAGGACTGTTAGTACAGCTGTATTAAACATGTTGCACTAATTTTGTCACAGGGAGTTAATTATTGTTGATAGTGTGGCTTGCACAATAGCTGGTATAAGCAAAATTTGAGAAGTTATAGTCAGTATACAGGCTTTGGTATGACTTCCCTCAGACTGAATCTTATAAAAAAGTCTTTCTACATAAAAATCTGTAGTTCATAAAGAGCTATGTAAATGATGTGTTTAAGTGTAGCATTCTATTTTAATGTATCAATTTTAAATAAAAGTTTTATAGTATCCTTTTAGATAACTGCAAGATGTTATGATTAGCCTCAGTTTTTGTGAAACCTATGAAAATTATATGAACCTAATTCAAAACTGCCATTAGCAAACAGATTTGTATTAAAGTCTGATGAGAAGCAGAAATTCAACACACAATATACAGCAAATTCAGAAATCTTAATTTTTGTAGTTTTTCCTCTCTAGTGTTCTCAAGCCTGATTTGTGCTTTCATTTTGTTATAGTCTAACTTGATACAGCAATTATATATGTTTTTCACAGATAAAAATGCCTGTTAAAGGATACGTATCATTTTAACTGTCATGTTTACTCAGAGCTGGAATTCTGAAATAAAAAATGACAAAAAAAAAAATGTCAGCAAATATATAGTTAGCTCCAAAAATAATGCCTCCTATTTATTTCCATGGAAATTATGACAGATGCAAAGAGCACAATAACACTACTTGATAGAGCAAATTATCAGCTACAAAACACTATTTTTCTAGACAGAAACCACCATTAGTTATGCATTTTCACTAGCAATGAACAAAAGCCTGCTTGCTGTGCTTGTTAAAATCTGCATGGCCAAGTGAAACATGGCTTGTCTTTCATATCTCCATTACCACTGCTGAAACACACCACCCACCACTTCACTGTGCTCACAACCACTCTTTCATCTCTATAAATGTTCTGCAAGCATCAATTAAAGTCAGTGGATGCTGTTTTTTCCACACAGAAGAATTCAGTGACCCACCTTTTCTTCATACACACTTCCATGTCAGATGCCATTTTGTCAGAGTGCCCCTCTGCTGCCATCTGTTGCTTAGCAGCAAGATTTAATGAAATACTGGTGGGAGGATTCAGCATCTACTACCTTACCACCTACATCCATCTCTGACGTCGTGGGCAAAAGTAATAAAATAAGAGGCATTACTTTTAGAGCACCCCTTGTATTAATGAATTATGAGCATTTGATTTCTTATTTTTCTTTTCCTTTTTTTCTTTTTCTTTTGAACATTACTAAATTGTACTTGGAAATCAAGTGTTAGTGCAATAGTGCATTAAAAGTACTTAGCTGGAAGGAATTCTTTATTTTTCTTAACGTAATAGGTATATAAAACTGGTATGTTTAGGCTAAGAACAAGAGTTTTGGGGTATTCTAGTTTCCTAGTGTTCCCTTAGAGTCTTCCGTACAAGAATAAAACCTTTTTTACAAAAGTTAAACTACAATTCAGAATAACGTTATGAAAATGCCATATACACTTTGCTGTTAAACAATAAGTACTAGATGTAAGAAACTCCAATGAACAGAAGAGATTATGTTAATTTGGGGGTATAATGTGAATCATTCTGACTCATTTCGGACAGCATTGTAGGAATGGAGGAATGTAGAAGAGGCATCATGTTTTCATGAGAAGCCTTTTTACATCTATGAAGTTTCATAACTGATATATGTTATCTTTAAAGCAGACAGATAATTGGAGAGTGATGTAAACAACTACAAAGACATAACCTGTCTGGTCAAAGGCCCATTAACACTGTGGGTGTTGTGCGTTTCCCAGGGTGTAAAACACTTTCTTAAAAGCTTATCAGTAAAATAATTAAACTGATGGCTAAGTTTGCCAGCTTCAAGGAACTGAATTATGAAGAAGAGATAGAATTTAATAGCCCTATGGGGAATGCAAGAAAGTTGCTAAATCATCCAAGGTATTTTAGCAAGTTGGCAGATGACCTGCACAGGCACAGAACCCATTGCTATGTGGTAGGCTTAGTGCAAGATAAAAGAATGCACATACATCTATCTAGCTGTAGAGTGAAGTGAAAGAGGTTAGATGACAAGTTAAAACCAGGCCCTGAACCAGACTTATTATGATTAACGTCTGTGTAAGATTTCTCAGGAACAGTAAAGAACTTTATCTTCTGAAATGAGGTGTGTAGAAATTTTATCTATTTATTTATTTGTTTTTTTTTTAATTACTTTTAATTCTTAGGCTTTACCTCTGTTAAAATTGTATTTTATCTTATGTTTGTGTTTTAGCATATTTCTTTCACTTAAGATGGATTTTTAATTTTTCAATTTTTTAAATATGTTTCCAGTTTAGCATCAGGACAATGCAAGACAAAAGTATGTAATCTCTGGTTCAGTGCTAAGAGCACTATCATGACTCTGCTAACATGTTCTTGTCACAGACAGAAATATAACAGGGACCTAAATATCAAAGAGAATGTGCTTCAAATTACATGCATTAAGAAATTAAGAATAAAATGTAAAGCAGATCAGTAAATTGTGGAAGAAACTGACCTGGGGTATTGGTCGATGCTCAGCTGAGCATGAGACAGCAGTGTGCCCAGGTGGCCAAGAAGGCCAATAGCATCCTGGCTTGTATCAGAAATAGTGTTGCCAGTTGGAGTAGGGAAGTCATTCTCCCTCTGTACTCAGCCCTAGTGAGGCTGCATCTTGAGTACTGTGTCCAGTTTTGGGCCCCTCACTGCAAGAAAGACATTGAGGCCCTGGAGCGTCTTCCAAGGAGGGCGACGAAGCTGGTGAGGGGTCTGGAGCACAGGCCTTATGAGGAGCGGCTGAAGAAGCTGGGATTGAGAAGAGGAGGCTGAGGGGGGACCTTATCGCCCTCTATAACTACCTGAAGGGAGGTTGTAGTGAGCTGGGGTCAGCCTCTTCTCTCTTGTAACTAGTGACAGGATGAGGGGGAATGGCCTCAAATTGCACCAGGGGAGATTTAGGCTGGACATTAGGAAATACTACTTTTCTGAAAGAGTGGTCAGGCGCTGGAACGGGCTGCCCAGGGAGGTGGTGGAGTCACCGTCCCTGGAGGTGTTCAAGAAACGTTTAGACATAGCGTTGGGAGACATGGTTTAGTGGGGTTGTTGGTGGTAGGTGGATGGTTGGACTGGATGATCTTCCAGTCTTTTCCAGCCTAGCTAATTCTATGATTCTATGATTCTAAATCCTGCTGCATTCTATATGCTTTGACAAACACTAAAATTTTCACATACTGAACAATACTGGTTTGTAGCATTCTGTGAAGTAAGTAACTCCTTTGATATCAAAATGTTTCTAAGTAACAGAACTGAATATCAAATTCTGACTTTCAGTAGAGAGCATAAAAAAAAGAAAAAAATGTATACCAATTGGCATAGTGATACACAGTGGATCTGTAGGCACCATCCTCTGGTGTATGTTGCGGTGAATTCAAACATACTTTCTTAAGGGTACGATAGGGTCAGTTTTGTATTTATTTTATTCTTAAAAGGGCATCAATACTATCTGATAGTTATATTTTTACTTTAAACATCTGCTTCATCTTAAAGCATCTGTCACTTATTTGAAATAAACATTTGCACCATAATAACACTGAAATAATTGTAATACTAATAGATTTAAATAAACAGAATTTTTGGTTCTGACTCTTTTCAGAAATTGGGCCTAATTTATCTGAGAGTTCTGCATATAAATTATTTCCTGGTTTCCTGGAGATCTGGAATAATGTTTGTGTAGCAACCTTGTCTGTAACTTTAATCAAAAAACATACTTTTGTATTTGTTCCTACTGCTTGTAAAGCAGTTTTCTAAGTCTGTTTCCCCCAGCAGTTATATTTTTTAATTCCATTTTTTTCCCTTTATGCTTAAGCTCCACATGATCTAAACATTTCTTGTTGAGCTGATTATCGCTTTTAGATCCAAAACAAAACACTGTATACTTAGAACATAATTTCAGCTTAGGTGAAATTGTGAGAACTTTCACAATTCTCTCCTAGATTGTGGAATAAATGCAGAGTTGTCGGCTGGCTTCTGCTTGTACTGAGATGCCAACAGTTTCATGGCATACTACAAATAAAACAAAGTCTATTGATAAGAACTGAGGATAATTTTGGGAAAAGCAGTCTTGTTGATCATAACGTGAACCTTGACTATTTCTTTTAGTTCTTACGTCCTGTCATCTTGAAATGTTGGGCCTTTCTTTTGATATATTTCTTGTTGGAGCTGAATCTTTGACAACTTTCTGCAACAATGGAATTTAACTGCTAGTGCCAGAGTACTGAACTCATGAAGTCCAATTGAAATACTCGAGTGCTGGTTGCTTTTGTCTTGCTCAGGTTGTTTCATCTCCCATTTGTAAAAGTTTTCTGTATGTTTTGCAAAACCTTATCCTACCATTACCAGGAAAGCATAAAAAAAAAAAAAAAACTAAAAAAAAACCTCACCAACTATACCTAAAACCAACTTTTAGTTCTATTACAACTATACAGTTTTTAGGTGTTTTATACTGCCTAAGAGTAGGTCATAAATGTTACAGGCTTAAATGTGATGAAAGCAAAAAGCTGTATTAAATTAGCACCCAAGTGCTATTTACCTTCTCCAGGAAACCATCTTAAATCAAGACAGTGGTGTTTTCTTTGCAGTTATTTCACTTGTGCCTACTTCCTCTTTCCTTTTGAATAACAGTATTAGAGACACTGTTCAAAAGTAACCTTTTTGCTTTTGGGAACTGATTATTGCTACTTATATTTGATTTTTATAGCAACCTGTAAGGTGAGGAAATTATTCTTTTTATTGCCTTATTATTATTAATGTAGTCTAAGCACTGTTTGTAAGTTTAAACTTTGAACTTGAAAACTTTATTTATTTATTATTTATTTCTTTAGGCCAATTGAATTTTTATTTCTTATTTCTGCTTGAATCTTATTTCTGCTTGAATGTCACCTGTTGACTTCTAGGTAACTTCCTTTAAAATGGGAAAAAAAAAAAAAAAAAACATGCTACATAATAGTGTATAGAGCAGCAGAACTAGCTAGTTTCTTCCGTGGTTAAATCCAGAATAACTTGTGAGAAGAGTTTTTGTTAGTTTTTAGCTGTCTTTAGTAATTCTGTATTGTTGTTTTCCTAAACCTCATGAAGATATGATTCCATACGTTGAATATAAAAGTAATTACTTCTGAACCAACTGTGAAACCCATGGTAGTGTCTGTGTGACCTTGAGATTCTATTTTGTATGGTTTCAAATGCATTTGCTGGTATATTTTATATAGACATTGCATTCCTGATACTAACATTTGAGATTTTTCTTCTGTGATATTATATTCTTTTATTACTCTTATCTTTATTTTTTGCTGCTACCTTCAAATTCACTGTGTGTGCAATATATGCAGTGTTCTTAATTAGCTTTTCACTTTAACTTGTATTGACTTCAGGTTCTAGCCTAACAGGGAAAACTATTGGTCCATTTTGTAAATTGTGAATGAAAAGCAAAATCTGTTAGCAGATTCCTTTGCATTAGTTATCTAAATGGTCAGAGCTGTGGGCTTGGTTATTACAGTTCTTTCTGGTCACAGCAAAGTCTTGGAGGGCAGGACTAATAAAGTACGAAATACGTTAACACCAAATTTTTTATAAAATAGTGGGAGAAATGTCATAGTTTTATGATTTGTCACGGAATCAGGCCTAAAGCCCGTAAACCGTTGACAAGAAGCTGAGAGACAAAAAACTTTTGCATAATAATTTAATAGAACCAAAAAGAAGTAGTTTTACTTAAAAAGGTGTATCAAAGGAGTTTAGATTCTGTTTGACCATGAGTCATAAATATTGCTACTCTTTTTCCCTTACAGTATACTAGTAGACAGGTATTTTTTGCCATTCCCTGAATCTCTTACATTGTCCATAGTCATCAGGGCTTTTTTCAGATTTACAAATTGCACTATACTGTATTTCTAGGAACTGAGCCTTGCATGTGATCAGCTCCATAGAAGAAGCCCAAATGCTAAGTGTTTACACTGGCCTTGGTTCATTGCTATGTATTTGATGGAGGTGCTTTAGTTTCGAGATATTAAGACCTGAATCCTATTTCAGGAGAGGAAAATGAATTTCTGATGCCACTATGCTGTCTTTGACCTTATTTACTGCCTGGGTTTTAAACCGCAGTAATTCTCAATAAATAAGCTGGCTTAGTATGCTAATTTTGTCTCAACTGCCTGGCAGAGATTTGTTTCTTGAGTAGTCCATTATATGAACTTTAATGCATTATTTTTGTTCTGTCTTCTCACAAGTCTTTCAGAGATTTCTCCCCTTCCTCCTGCATTATATTCAGTTGTTCTATCTCAGTCTTGAATCCCCCCGAAGTCTAGTGACAGAATATGGCAGATAATCTACTAGTCTAACACATACTTTCATCAGCTTATGTCAGACTTTGAAATTCTCTGCCATGCATTTAGAAAGTCAATAGAAAAAAAAAATAATGAAATGATTTAATAATATCAATAAAAGGATTTTCACCTGGAATATACCCATTTTTAGTGACTAAGTTAGTAAACATGTTTTGACAGATCCAACCAAAGAAGCTTAAATTTCATGAACTTGAGGCCCAAGGTCAGAACATTGTTTTTATATGCACTGTTACTGTAGAAAGACTATATTAATCAGGGAAAATTTTGCATTGGTAGATATCCAATTTGTGGGAGAAGGTTTTTGTGTTTGTTTTTTAATGGTTTGTGCAAATACAAAGACCTTGGGCTTTCACATAGTGGAAAAAGTGACCCAAAATATCTGAATTATAGTATCAGCTGAAAGAGTTATATAATCCAGATGACATTCTGTCTGATCCAGCGCAGTTCCTACCCACTGATGAAACCTGCAGCAATTCAGAAAATAACTTCCTGTCTCAGCACAGGTAGTACTTCTGTTCTGCTCAATAATATCCATTTCTCAAAAAATATCCTAAACCTGGAGACTAAAGCATACAAGTGTATACTGATGTACCACATTTAAAGAGAAAGACATGATAAATGAATGTGTCCACCTGTACTCTAGTCAATAATTCATTTATTATGAGCTTCACTCCAAACTGCATCTAATATAGGTCACTTAAGGCCTCTCTTGAGAACTACACCTGAATATTTCAGTGATGGTAACTAAGCTACATTTATGCCAAGGGTAAGTTTAAAAATTAAGTTTTAAACAAAGGTCAGGATACGGTCCTGCTCTCGCATACGGTCTGCATGTGAACTTGGTAGTCACGCATTTGAAAAGTGGCCATGCATTACTGTTGAATGACATCTCTGACAAACTCTATACTGATGGATAAAGGATGTCTTTGTATCAACATTATGTGTCTTTGTAAAAGTCTGCTTGGGTTAATAATGCATTATTTTACTTCAGTTATAAGAAATTATGAAGATTTAAGAAATCACAGTGGTCCTGGCAGTGAGAATAAAGTACACCTGGATCCATCTTATCTGTATTGACTTCTATAATATTTTCTGTACAGAAATGTACAACTAAAGAAGGAACATTTGGGAGTAGAGAGAAAGCATTTGGAAAACACTTTGTGGTTCAAGCATATCTTAAAGTAATTTTTCAACAATGAAGCAGGCCATGTTGATGAAACAGTAAGTCAAATGAAATGTGTTTTCCATTATTAAGCTCCATCACTACATTATATACCAGTGTCTGTGTAAAGATACGTTGACAAATATTCTGCATGAGAATTTAATTAGGCAATAATAGAAGACATATTTTGTGGAAAGTCAGTCATTTTTAACTGATGGTCTATCATTTAATATGTCATTTCAAGTTTTCTTGTGGAAAACACTTTTCTTTTTCGTTTTCTTCTTGGAAAGAATGTTTTCATTCTTCAGTACTGGGTTGCAAGGTGGAACCTGCCTAAGAAGTTCTGTGAGGTATTCCCTTCCCTGTCTGTTTTAACAGGAAGCAGATAAGTTTCTTGGTTTCTTAATAGAGCTAAATATGTAGATTAGGATGCACTTACTCTGGAAACAGACAAAAGGAATTAAGAAAGTTGTTTGGATTGCAATTCATCAGAGGCTTACTGCAGAGCATCATCCTTAATCCTCTCATCATCTTCTGCTATGTAGACTCTAGCCCTAATTAGATGTTATGGCTAGGTATGGAGTTGAGCATGGCTATATGAGGTGAGCAAAATGAGATGAACAGTGAGATATCTTGCAGAATAAATCATTCCTAAACCATAAGAAAAACAAGTAAAGGTCCTAATTCTTAGGCAGAAAGACTGGGATAAAAATTCTGTAGTTTGGAGAATGTCATTACAGGATGCTTTTAGAAGCAGTAAGAAGAAGGAGTTTTTTAAAGCAAGTACGTCACACATTGTATGTTTCATCTATTTATTATTTATTCTTCACTTTGAGTAGGCTAAGCTACTTTGATGACAGTGTAGAGTGAGGGCTGATTTCTTCTGTTTGCCACTGAGCACTGCAAGTCTTTCCAGAGATGAGAAAAGTAGTCTTCCTCGCTGTGCCCTCTAGTGTGAGATAAGTGCATGTGGGGGGTACTGAATATTGAATTAAACTATGGTTTCATGTGCTTTTACTTGCACTTGAGAATTAAGTCCCTGTGGTTGATGGGAGGTGAAGTCTCCATTAAGTTGTATGGAAATGGACTGGATATTTTAGGGAATGTAGTTCTTCTATGCAATGTCTAGGTGAATTTGATTTTGTAATTTCACCTTCTTTCTGCCTTCGTTTTGTTGTAATTGCCGTTTGCTTAGGAAGAGGACAGAACTGATGCTGTTATTAATGGATGTTTCAAAGTAGCTTCGTTTAGTCACTGCTATGAAATAAAGAGGGAACTAATACTTTGAGGACCTAAAGGACAGAACAGCAGTAGCTACAGTTTCTATTGAGTTTGTTACAGCAGGCAAATTATGAACTACAGTCCACACAGGGAATAGACTCATTTCCCCACCCCCCATACTTGAAATGGTGATGGAAGGGAAGCTTTCTATTACTCTTTTTATACTGTTGTTTTAGGTTAATTCTATTCATGGTGTAACCTAATTTGCATGAAGAATAGTTTTGCTTGAATCTATCAGTTGCATGGGAAAATGGATATTATTCATGCAAGTGTAGCTTAAACCTCCTGAGACTGAAGAATGTTTCTGTGCAACAAATAATACTTAACATGAGCACTTGAAGTGAATGGGGATTGGGAGTAGTATGCTCCATTTAGAATGTGAATACTGTTTCACATTCACTTCAATGAAGACTAGAACTTCATTTCATTTGTATACAACAGAAGAAGGAAAAATAGTTTGTCTTCATTTGCAATAGCCTGATTGATCTCAGCTGAGCTTTTAGACTTCTTCATTGCTTCATTATAGTGAAGGGGGGAGCAATTAAAAATGAAACGCTTTTCTAATGTGAGAATACACAATCCTGCTCCCCTCTCCTCTGCCCCCATGTTTTGTCTTTTACTTACTTGTTTAAAGTGAGAAGTGAGATTGCCATCACTTCTCAGCATAAATTGGAAGTGTTTCAAATTTGTAGAAAGGTTAGATCATGACTTTTCTTTCCCCTTGATTTACTCAGATAATTAGCAAAGCAAGAAGAGATATTTAAATATCTATGTATGTATGTGTGTATGAAGTGTGAGTTCTGACTTGCATATATGCACATTGTTTCAAAGCAGAAATAACTGTTGCCCAACTAACTGGAATGAGAAGTTTCACTTTTTATGTGTCCCTCAGAATAGTACTTAGATAAACTGTGAACAGATCTACATGATATTAGCAATATAGAAATTAATGGAAATATTAATCAGTAATATTTATTGCAACAAGATACACAATAAATAGTCCTTGCTTATATGAGGAGTTATGTCTCATGTTTAATGATTCAGTGAAGATGTTTGAAGTTGCAAATATCCAAATCTAATCTTTAATTGAACATATGACTTGAGCAGAGGAGTGTAGGCTCCCAAGCTTTAATCACTCAGTGATTGTTGGCTTGCTCACAAGTATTCAGATTGAGGGAGACAGTCCCTCAATCATGACACAAGCTTTATTTTTCTGTTGTCTTTGGAGTATTTAGAGTCAAAGTGCAAAATAGGAGCTGGAAATAATGTGAATTTTAATCACTGTTAGAAAAGAGAAAGCAGTTAATAGGCAGGAAAGTTCTAGCCTTCTTAGTCTCTACTCTAGCTCTGTATTATCCTCTCTGCTCCTCGTGTACCAAGTAAGTTCGTGTATGTATAAATAAAAACTGTAATATCTCAATTTGGTAATTTGTTAAGAGCAGTTAGCAAACAAGGAAAAGTGAACATTAATTGTATACATATGTCTTAATGTACTTTAATGTTACTTCAGTTACTAATGTGGAACTAGAAATGTGTCAGCTGTGCTCTTTTTCAAAGAAAGAACCTATAATACCATTACTGCATATTTCATACATGTTCTGTATGTGGCTGTTGAAGTGTGTGTTGTGTCAGATTATATCAGTTGCATGTAGTGCAATAGTTTTAATTGAGAACTCTTTGCATGATGTTCAAATTGAGTAACTTTTGTTCTGCCTTTTGTCTTGCTTACAGCAAATCAGAATATTATATATTTCCAGAGTAAAGTATTCCATTTTTGTTTTTCTTTTTTGTCTCTCTCCCTCCCCCTGCCCCCACATACGCAAAGGAATACTTGGCAAATTAAACTTCAGAATTTCTTCAAGTATACTTACTAGAAAATGTTTGAATAGAAGGTATTATTCTGCCAAGGCAGCAACTATGATGCAATATGGCTTACATATTAAGGATTGCAATATAGAGAGTACACAAAATATCTTAATAAAAATCTCTGCAAGAATAAATTCAATCCTGTGATAAAGAGGTTGAATTTAATTAAGTGCAGTGATTTATTGACTGTTTGCAATAAAATGAGTTTATACCACCGTGATCACAAATTGTTTTTGTTTCCAAAACTTATCTAAGCGCTCACAATAAACAAATGTATTTCTCCACAATTTCTAAATCAGATATTCTTTTAGATCTGAAATAAAAACAAACTGAAGCCTTCATGAAGGAAAAGCATTATGGCTTTCTTTCACATCCCGGAATGAGACCTGAGTCTAGAGAAGGGCCTGTTTTGACCTCTGTGTAGACTGACACAGTGACAGAAATGACTTGGAGCCAGTTGCATGATGGTATGAAATGTTGCACATTGCAGAAAATCCAATACATAATATAGTACTTCACAAATATTTCAAATAAAATTCACTTTAAAATGTTGATCTTAAATCACTGATGGAATTAATGGTTTTTAAAACTTGTTTAATGCTTATGAAGCTTGCTGAACTCGGTCAATTTTCATTAGAATTCATAGATCACATACTGAAACTGTTAATAGTACCACACAGAACGGAAAGGAGAACCTTCTGTGAACTTCCATAGGCTTTGAATAAGACTATTTTACCCTCAAATCATTGCAGAAGTAGAAACAAAGAAATGAGACAACAGAAAAAGGTCAGAGGACAGCAACTTGGAAGTGGTATTTATGTTCAGTACTGTAAACCTAGTTCCTAGCCAGTGAAGATAATGTTAGAGTAAATTAATCTAAGGATTTGTGTTATTTTTTTCATATATTTCATTTTTCTAGAAATGCTATTTCTAGAAAATGACAAAATACGCTGTTACTTTTGTAATCCAGTAAGGATTACAACTATGCTGAAGTGTAAACCATCTTTGAGAAATGATGTGAAACACAGTTTCTTTAAGATTGTAATCTAAAATGGAAGGACATCGTTCATTTTAATTTTACGTCTTGGTGAATTGGGTTTACTAGATTCACACCATCTTCATAGCTTATCTGCAAAGTTCTTAGTACAGTTATCATTTTGAATATAACTTTTTCAGAGATAAAGATATGAGTTTTTACTTAGGAGACCTGGATCCCAAAGCATGCTTGATTTAAAAGCAAATAATAATAGTAAATAATAATAACTAACAATAAGTAATAAAATTAACTAGATCTTAGATCTTTGTTCCCATGCAAATGTCCAAACATGTCTTAAAGTTAGGCACCAGGTTTGTTTCTCTTGTTTTCCCTGGTGATTTCTACGCTCCTTGGAAAGTAGAGATGTGTGAGCAAGGAGGTTATGTATCAGACTAAACAACTCCTTGCTCACTCTTGGGATTTAGAAGTGTGGATCTGGGTCTCTGGGCAAAGAAGGATTGTGGTAATCTACAATTTAATAATTGACAGATGTAAAGGACAGTATTTTTGAAACATTTTTTTTTCTCTCCTTCATCAGTCCAAAGTCATAGAGACAAAACAGGGTAAGAGTTCTTGTGCCTTTGTGTGTGAAATGACCTTTGTTCAGACTGTGACTAGAAAGGGTCATCAAAGCTGTATGAAACACAGCTGATAGCAATTTAGGTCACAAATGACTCTTTATGCAAAGTTTGAATTAAAGACTTGGAGTTCCTAAAAATAAGATTTATTTTGCAGTACATTACAGTTAGTCCTTCCATGACTCTAGGTTTTACTTCTCCTGAAAGAGCTTTAAGCATCTTAGATACAAAAGTAATGCATGACGTAAACTGTGTGGACATATGATAATGAAAACCTTAAGGGATTTGTTAAAGCATTATGGGAGTGATGGGAAAATACCTACCTGAGTTTACAGATGAATATATGTAATTTGTATTTTTAATTTTGGTGGATTATACCAATGATAAACACTTTTCTCAGGGATACCTGGATTATTTTGGAAATTTATTTTAATGGATCATCTGTTCTTAATGGCTTTGTATATGGAAAAATACGTATGAGGTCTGTGAAGAATGTAATGCCTCCTGATTTATTATACTAGTCCAAAATATTAGAGGCAGGCACTGGAGGTATGACAGTAGAAGTTGAACCTTCCCACCAATATTCCATTAAATTTTGTTGCTGTATGACAGATCGCAGCAGAGAAGCAGTCTGGCAAAGTGACATCTAACATGGAAGTGTGTATGAAGCAAAGCTGTGTAATCAGTTTCCTCCGTGTAGAAAAAATTGCACCTGATGATATTCAGCAAGAATTGGTGAATGTTTATGGAGACCAAACAGTGGATGAGAGCCCAGTGAGATGGTGGCTGGTGCATTTCAGCAGTGGCAACAGAAAAGACAAGACATATTCTGGATGGACATGCACATCTGTCACACCATGAAATGAAGAGCATCTCTCTGTGTATTGGCAGATTATGATGAGGGAACTGTGTGTGGAGCTGAATATTGGCTTCAATGTATTGGAAACTATGGTGGCGACATTAGCATATCGCAAAGTTTACACCACATATACACCACATTAATGCTCGCTCAGGAATAGAAAGAACAGTGTACGCAAGTTTGTCAGGAGCTACAAACCAAAACGAGATTGAAGGTGGCAGCTTCCTAGGTTACAGCATTACCAGTGATAAGGCATAGGTTCACCACTACAGGTCAGAGTAAAAAATGGCAGTCCATGGAGTGGTGACATGTGAATTCCCCATGGAACCCAAACACACCATCAACTTGAACACTACATTGTGACACTGACAAAACTGAAGGCTCATAATTCCACAGTTAGGCCAGAGAAGAGAACAACCTTTCTCTTGCACCAGGACAACAACAGGCCCCATACCAGTTTGAAGATCGTGAAGCATATTACCAGTCTTGACTGCACTGTCCTACCATACCCACTGAATAGTCTGGATTTGGTGCTTTTGGACTTCCATCTGTTTGGGCTGATGAAAGATAGACAATGTGATAGAAAATGTGGGCAACATTTTCCTAGCAATTATGCCATCATAGCAGCTCTGAAACAGCAGGTCACCTCCTCTGGTGCAGGTTTTTATGAGCATGGCATGCAGGCTCTTGTTCATCACTGGCACAAATGCATAGCTAATGATGGTGATATGTCAAAAAAATATTGTTTTGCAGCTGAGAATTTGCTCTATCAAACAGTGTTATTTTGTTCTTTGTATCTGCTGTAGTTGCTATGAAAATAAATAGGAGGCATTACTTTTGGAAAAATTAACGTATATTTTCACTGTTGTATGGGTAAATGGAAGATAAGCAGGACCTGTTCTATTTTAAAGGGTTTGGTATGCTTGACCGGAGTTGGGTGTATCACATGAATAGAGTCTTCCAACCAAGCTAGCATCTCTCCCAATCTTCAGAAGATCTTGAGTAACTAAAGAATTGTTTCATGATTGCAGAGTGGAAATAATCCGTGAGTTGCTAAAATGAACTTCAATGTTCATAGACTCCATTGTCTTTTTAATTATTTTTCAGCTTATTATTAACTTTTGTTGGGAAGGAAGACTTTGTAGTTTAAATTCATATAGAGCAGTGAGAATGATAAGTAAATCGTAAGGATTGGTTTATTTCTGTAGATGAAAAATATACATCACTTTAAGTATTCTGTCAGATAATCTCCCTCTAACCCCAGTTTTGTGAATTTTATTTTAAAATTTTGTCATTAAATCTTTCTTCTTGTTGTTGACAGAGGAGGTATTGTTATAGAAACGTAGCTTAAAATACTTCATAATCCTTTATGGAGGGAGGAAAAGCTACAGGAAAAAAATAAGAATCATAATCTCAGCTTTGACACTTCATGTTTTCAGAGTCATTTTTGTAGTGAGAAATCAATACAAAAACTGGTATCCAAGTATCTTTTTTTTTTTACTTCTAGAGCTGCAGCATGAGATTTTTTCTTTTTAAACAGTTATGCCAATTTTGATATCTAAACAACGTAGAACAATCTTATGTCACAATTAAATGAGAAATATCGCAGCAGGAAAAAATGCCAGTTATGTTTTTGTTTTTCTCTCTTTCTTTTTTCTATAGGATAGCATTCTGATGGAATGTTGGATGTAGTTGACGCTAGTAGAGACTGTTTATCAGGAAAACACGTGCTTTTTGTACATTCAAGGAATACTATCTTACCCTAGTAACAGCTGCTCTTCTGTTTCTATCAAGTTCTACTGGAGGACTAGCAGTAGTCAGTTTGTGATCCACTGGGGCATAAAGAATCTTCATAGCAGATTCGCTATTGTAGCTCACTGACCACAACTGTCACCCGAAGGAAATTGTTTAACACAGTGTAAATATTTGGCGAGCTCTCCACACAGCTGAGTGATTCTTTTTCTGTACATAAAGTTATATTTTATTCAGTGAACAACTTTTTTTTTTAAAAAAATAAAGGTTTCACATGGTGGTGATGGTGGTTGAAGCTCTTTGGAGCTTTTCTTTGAGTGAAATGCATCCTGTGAGTTGTCAATTCTTAACAACATTGCAAATACAGTACACATACATATTTGAATAATTTTCATATCAAGTTCTTAGAGATAACTTTAAGTTTTGTCTATATACAGTGACACTATATCAACTACATCTGTTAAGCGTATTTGATAGCTCCCCTCCAGTGGAATCTGAAGAAAACCTCACTGACTTCATTCTGTGTGTCTATTGTTACTCTAATGCTTCCTGGGTAACCACAGGAATCGAATAAAGAGAATCAGAGACTCAAGAATAGCCGCAGCAATTCTGATCTCATTTTAAAATGATTTTGCAATTACTGTTGAAGAATAAGTCATTCAGCACTATTGGTTTTCTACTGCTGTGAGGCACTCTGATGCTGTTGTTTTGATGTGAGTTTGAATTGTTCACGCAGTGCTGGAGGGCTCAGAGAAGTGACTGAAGCTATGATAGGGAGAACCCTGAAGTATCGGCATGGCTAACATCACAGCACCCTTTCTAGATTGTGCTTTTCACTTGGGAGTTGATGATACTATTCTAAAGCTGTGTCATACAGTGGTTTCTTGAAACAGCAGACCACATTTGGGGATTGCAGCCTGAATGAAAGGTTTTTCCTGTTCTAGAAGCCCTGTGTCTCTCAGTAGACATGAGAGAGAGTATTCTGGCTCCTTCACAGTTTCTGTTTTGATTGTGCACATACCTGACTTTGGAAACAGTCCTTTGTTGGAAAGAGGCGATCTGAAACTCCACCACCCACACCCTGCATGGAGTACAATCATGGAAAAAAGACTTTGATTTCCAATGGCCAATCATACATAGAAATTTATATTTAAAATGATTGTTTTTCTTCTGCTTTTAATTAGCCTGTTAAAGCTGGATAAAGAGAGCAGTAACAATATTTTGTATTGTACCTAAAATCCTTTCACTTGTCCAACTCAAACTAATTTTAAACCTCAAACATTGATTCTTTAAATTGTAAAAGGAGAAAACGAATAACATGATTTCATCTTTTTTTTTTTTTTTTGAGGACATGGGGAAAAAACCAACAAAACAAACAAAAACTTCCCTTGAAGGAAGTAAATCATTATGAAGTGAACAAGACCAATGACCTGATCTTACTATGAAGACTTCTTATGATCTGATCTATTTAGTTGATGTGAAAAGGTTCATATGTTCCTTTTGTTCTGTTGAACTTCTTGTTGGTTTTACTTTCCAAAGGACTTTTGGTTTTCCCTTCTAGTATTTCTTCCAGCTTCCAACCCCCATGCCAAGAAACACTTTGGAAACACTTTCTTAGGAAACCCACAAAAATCTTTTCCTTCATTCTCATGTTTCTGTCTGAAACAGCTGTTATTTATTAATCTTCAGGTTGCTTCAGGGTGAAATTGCATGTTACTACTTTGATCTAATACTTTCTGCATCCAGATAGATTGATTTCACTAGTAGTCATACTTGAAATGTCCCATCTCCTGCCTTTCAGTGTGTCTCACTTTGTGTCAAGTTCTCCATTAACAGAATGTTAAAGTGCATGCTTAAGAAAATTAGTCTTGCTGTTAATTTAGTCACTACTTAAAAGCTGAAGTGAGGACTGTAGTAAATTCTTGATGTAGTCTCCTCTTTCATGAACTCATGAGTTTATAAATGTCTATTATTCTAAAAATAATACCAGGAAGAACTATGACTTACATTTTAAAAGTTAGTCTTTTCCTGATCCTTGGAAACTGACCACATCAGTAACGCGGTCCTGCCAATATATCCTCTACTCTGTTCTTGGAAAAGTAAATGAAATAAGCTGTTTAGGAAGACTCTGTCATTTTAAAAAATATTATTATAAATAGCAGATATTCCACTTATATTATATTTTGATGTATGTTCACACATTGAGATGGCTTAGAAAATAGTAAGCAGGAAGACATGAAACCTGTTGTGCTAAAATAATAGGAAAGCATAAAATAAGTTAATTTTTTAGGTTTTCAAAGCTATTAAAATTCTTGGTTCTTTAGCAAAGAATGTATGGCTAATTTGTGCATCTGGTGAACTATATTTTTGCTTTATTTTAAATCATTTCCTGATGGGAATAAGCCAGGCCAACCAGAACAGTGACAAGTGTTCCTTAGTTGGCTCCCGTGACATAAGCCAGAAGGTGAGCCACCTCAAGGTTGTGTGTAGCTATGGGGGATCCTCTCAGATCCCTCTAGGGAAGCCTCTGCTCCTTTTTAATCTCTAAAGTGCCTACATCCCAAGGCATGCGGCACGGAGAGTAAATTGGAAGAATCTGTGTGTGGTTGCAGGGCTGTGATCTCATTGTGATCACAGAGACATCATGGGACAGCTCACACGACTGGAATGCTGTCATGGATGGCTATGTACTTTTTAGGAAAGACAGACCAGAAATACAAGGCAATAGAGTTGCCCTTTGTGTGAGAGAACAGGGAAATGTATCGAGTTCTGCCTAGGGATGAATGATGAATGAGAGGAGATCTTGCGGATGAGAATTAAAGGGCAGGCTAATACAGGTGGCACCATTGTGAGTGTTTACTACAGGCCACCTGATCAGGAGGAGGAAGCTGACAAAGCCTTCTACAGGCACATGAAATTAGCTTCATGATCACAGGCACTAGTTCTTATGCAGGGATTTCAGCCACCCTGATTTTTGTTGGAAAAGCAATGCTGCCAGGCATGCATAGTCCAGGAGGTTCCTGCAGTGCATGGAAGATAAATTTCTGATGCTGGCGGTGGAGCCTGGTGGTTCAGCCTGGAGAAGGGAAGACTGAGGGGGATAAGTATCTAATGGGCAGAAATCAAGTGGAAGGGGCCAGGCTCTTTTCAGCAGTGATCAGCAACAGAACTAGGGGCAATGGGCACAAACTGGAACAGAGGAAGTTCCATCTGACCATGAGAAAAAATTTATTTTGAGGGTGACAGAGCACTGGAACAGGCTGCCAAAAGAGGTTGTGGATTCTCCTTCTCTAGAGATATTTAAAAACCAACTGGACACTTTCCTGTATAACCTGCTCTAGGGATCCTGCTTTAGCAGGGGTTGGACTAGATCTCCAGAGATCTCTTCCAACCCCTACAATTCTGTGATTCAAAATACAGGCAGGAGTAAAATGACCGGATTTAACATATGTTGCATTACCATTCCATTGCGCTTCAGAGTTCATGGAAATCAGTTCCACCTGGAGGTAAACAGTGCTAGTGGCTGATGTTGTAGACCACTTTCATCCTATATATAATTTGTTTGAAACGTATTACCCACTACCTTCAAAGTATTTCTTAGCAAATTATATTTTAGGAACAGGTCTGCTGGTTTAAAAAAAAAAAAAGCTAAACTAAAAATTATGTTATAAAACATACCTCAGGTGTATAGATGTTAATCCTTATGTAGATAGTATTAAAATAATCTATTTTCTTCGAACAGAAAGTGGTATTTTTTTCCCGAACTATACCTTTTTTTCATTTTAAGTGCTTGCCTTTACTCAGGTATCATACCTTTGGATGAATTCTTCAGTTTTGTCTTTGAATGAAGTAAACAACTCTTTATTGCATTCAACCATTTGTGCTGTCAGAACAACTTGATTTCATTTTATCATGCTATGCAGATTGTGCCTACTTAGTTGTTGGTTAAGACTGCAGCAGGTACTGACTTTCAAACATTTTAAAATGTAAAACTTGTCTTAATCATTTTTTGTGTGATATTTTGTGTAAATGAGTTAGCAGACTTCAATGTCTTTGTAGATAGACTAGTGTAATGTATCACTTTCAAACATCTTGGAAAAACAGAAGCTAGCCTAACCTTGAGTATGCCTCTTGCAAGCAGTCCTCAAGCCTAGTTAGGAAATGTTTGATGGAAAACGTTGCTTATATTATTGCTAAGTGATGGTGTTAAAAATATGAACTTTCCTCAAGGATGATGTTGCATATGCTTTTATATAAAGATCTTGTTTACTGTAAGAGGAAAGTATTTTCTTTCAGAAACTGAAATTGATCCATAAAGATGGATTAACACCCTATAAATTCCCATTCTGACTTGTATTAAGGAGCGAGGATGCATTGTAAAACTTCATAAATCAATGTTAAAATTGACTGGTCACCAGTCCCTTCAGGCTACGTTGTGACCACTTTTACATAAGGCTGGAGAAATTGTGTCTGCCTTTAAGTGACTTGTGAAACCAAAAAATATATAACGTTAACATTGTATGCTTAATAACTTGTTCTGTCTGTAAATTGCATTGTTATTGTAGATTACCTTGTCTAAGTCATGATTTTGCCATCTGTAAAGGAAGTTGAAAGCCAAATCCTGTTGAGCTTCCTAGTCTAACCTACTCTTTCCATTTCAAAATATATATCTGAAAGAAATGAGCAGCAGTTAATGCAGAGAAAGTGATTACCTGGTTAAGAAAAAGTATTGACACCAGCAGATGGTTCTGTTCAAAGATTTTCACTGATTAGTTACTAGAGAAAATAAATACTAAGAACAGAAGCATTAGATACAGTCTGGTTCTATAAACAGAAATGCTTGCCTGTTAGTGATGCCCAGCTACGAGATTCTAAAATTACTGTACTGACTCATGTAGCCCAGTGTAGGAGATGCAAAATTGTGAATGCTGAGGATGCCGTTTAAATGCCTGTTGGTACAATAATGTTCTTTGTCTTTTTATAAGTTCTTTCTAATTCTACTTGCTTTATAGTTACTAATAAGCAGTGAGATGGTATAGTGCAAGACATTTGGTCACAACAACCCCAGGCAACCTTACAGGCTTGGGGAGGAGTGGCTGGAAAGCTGCCTGACAGAAAGAGACCTTGGTGTGCTGATGGGCAGTTGGCTGAATATGAGCCAGCAGTGTGCCCAGGTGGCCAAGAAGGCCAATGGCATCCTGGCTTGTATCAGGGATGGTGTGGTGAGCAGGACTAGGGAAGTAATCCTGCCCCTGTGCTTGACATTGGTGAGGCCCCATCTCAAGTACTGCGTTCAGTTTTGGGCGCCTCAGTACAGAAAGGACACTGAGGTGCTGGAGCAGGTCCAAAGAAGGGCAACAAGGCTGGTGAAGGGCTTGGAGAATATGCCCTATGAGAAGAGACTAAAGGAACTGGGGCTGTTTAGTCTGGGAAGAGGAGGCTGAGGGGAGACCTCATTGCTCTCTTCAAATACCTGAAAGGAGATTGCAGTGAGAGCGGGGTTGGTCTCTTCTCCCTGGTGACAGGTGACGGGACAAGGGGAAATGGCCTCAGGTTGCACCAGGGGAGGTTTAGGTTGGATATCAGGAAAAACTTCTTTGCAGAAAGGTGGAAAGTGCTTTGTTAAGCACTGGAACAGGCTCCATTGAGTCCCCATCCCTGAATGTGTTTAAAAACCGTTTGGATGTGGTGCTCAGGGACATGATTTAGCAGTGGGTTGTTAAAGTTAGGGTAGTATGGTTAGGTTGCAGTTGGACTTGATGATCTTGAAGGTCTTTTCCAACCTGAGCAATTCTATGTTTCTATGATTCTGTGATTTATGACACACTCAACATCTCAGTCCAGAATGCTCAGCTTAAAGACCATCACTTCTACTTAAAAGTTAATATTTTATCCTGTGCTTCTCCCTCCATCCAGCTCATTTTTCCCAGGCATCTGCCGTAAGGAAAGGGTGAAGGTAGTATGTGCCTGCATGTTTTTCACATGTGGCCACCTGCATTCAAAGTAATTACTTCTAGTGTGTGTTTATTTATGTATTTGTGTGGACACATATACATATGCATATATGAATGTACATAGAATATGTACAGAGAAGTGGGTCCATGTGAACCTATTGAGGTTCAACAAGACCAAGTGCAAGATGTTGCACTGGGGCTGGGGCAATCCCAGGTATTTCTATAGACTGGGGGAAGAACTCCTTGAGAGCATCTGTGTAGAGAAGGACTTGTGGGTCGTGGTGGACAAGAAGCTGGACGTGAGCCAACAGTGTGCACTTGCAGCCTAGAATCCTGGTCTGCATTAAAGAAGTGGTGGCCAGCAGGGAGAGGGAGGTGATCGTCCCCCTCTACTCAGCTCTTGTGAGGCCCTATCTGGAGTACTGTGTCCAGGCCTGGGCCCCCAGCATAAGAAAGACGCAGAGCTCTTGGAACAGGTCACCTTGAAGGGCCACCAATATGATCAGAGGGCTCGAGCACCTCTCCTATGGAGAAACATTTAGGGAACTAGGCTTGTTTAGCTTAGAGAAGAGAAGGCTCAGGGGAGACCTCATTGTGGCCTTTCAGTACTTGAAAGGAGCATACAAACAGGAGGGGGAATGACTGTTTACATGGGTTGATAGTGATAGGACAAGGGGGAATGGTTTTAAACTAAGACAGGAGATTTAGGTTAGATATTAGGAGGAAGTTTTTCACTCAGAGGGTGATGACTCACTGGAACAGGTTGCCCAGAGAAGCTGAGGATGCTCCATCCCTGGAGGCATTCAAGGCAAGGCTGGATGTTGCTCTGGGCAGCCTGGTCTAGTGGCTGGTGACCCTGCCCATGGCAGGGGGGTTGAAACTAGATGATCTTTGAGGTCCTTTTCAGGCCAGGGCATTCTATGATTCTATGGTTATATAAATATGTATCTGTTTCATGAAGAGTTTGGAAGTCTTTGAGCATTGTTCCAACGTGCAAAATATGACAGGAAAAGTGTTACTCATCTTTAGAAAATTCATTTTGAATGAAATTGTAAGTAGATCTGAAAGGAGATGGTAGGAGATAGTAGCATTCAAATGAGTTTAATTACTGTAAGGGAAAAGTCAGCTTCTCTTCTTAGATTTTTTCTTCCTACAACATATGCAACAGATGGCAAGATTTGACAAATAAAACTGTGATGTATATGTTGTCTGTTTATGAATTAGTTATGACTGATTATTGCTCAATTTCCATATAATTGTGCTCCAGTTAAGGTCTTCTAGTGTTTACGCAAGCAGTTTATCCATGGAGGTTGCTTAATGTGGGCAGGAACACTCACCCAGAGTGAGTCTTCTGAGCATCATTCTGGATGGTGCAATGATACTTGCACAGCAAGGAATTTATGCTTTCACTGACTTTGGCCATATTGTAGAGATAACTCTGCTTCCACAAGAGTGAAGTTGGTATTAAAGGACGTCTTGAATCCATTAGGAATGGCTGAGCTTGCCTTAGCCATCTGGAATGCGTATTTGTTTGTACGTGTTTCACTGACCTAGTACAAGAAAACAAAAATTAAAGCAGAACCTTCTTCATCATAGGCTACTTTTTGTCCCCACATACAGTGTCTTCAGATGCTGATGAGTTCTGTTACTTGTCTGTGATATTTGTTATGAAACTCCGGTTCTGCTTGTTCTTTTTGTTTTGTTTGTCTGCTTTTCACTAGGTTCTGAAAGTTCCAACCTGTTTTAAGGTCATATCCTGAACTGTATTCTATTTCTTGGGCTTAATTTATTCAAGTCACCCCCTAACCGTCTGATTCAGTGGGAAAACTTGAAAAATCTAGATGTAGTCTTAAGTATCATTTTGTTAGTAGAAATGCTGTACATCATTTGAGGGGCAGCGTTTGCTCAGTCAATATGCTTCACATCCCATCCCATCTCTCCTGCATGGGAAATGCAGAAGCCTCTTGCTCCGAAACTGTCTCTACCACTACTATCAACCTCAGAAAATAGAGAGGTTCTGTAGGCCTGGTTGTTCCTTCTTAATGGCTACTCTGACATGATCAAATCTGAAACTACCTTAAGAATCATTATATACATTTAATTTTTTTTCTCCACCTATCATTCTGATATTTGGGAAATTTGTATTTTTAACTCACTTGGCACCTAATTACATAAAAGTACCATTTCTGCCTCAGCTTTTCTGATATGAGTATAAACTTCCAGTTGATGGGGGAAAATACTAGCCTTTACTAGTACTTTGAATCTGCATGATATAAAATAGTTGGAGTTAGAGATATTCAAGCTTAGGCTGTACCAGGCTCTGAGCAACCTGATCTAGCTGTAGATCTTCCTGTTCATTGTAGAGGAGTTGGACTAGATGACCTTTGAGCATCCCTTCCAACTCAAAGGATTCTATAATTCTATGATGTAATAGCACAGCAGAAAAATGCTTGGGAACAGTTCTGCTGATTCCAATTATTTATGGCTCAGCAGCAGTAACTTAAAAGCTAATTTGTCCAGTAATTAACTCTCTCTGTTGCTGAAATAGGTGACAAAATGGTATTACAGTATTCATCAGCAACTACTTGTTTCAGTGTTTAAGGAAGTTGCTGTAAACAGGGTTTGTCTCCAACGTTATTTAGACTGATGAATATTAAATGTGGCTTGATCTTAGAGCAGCAGAACACAAGATCTGACAGGTTAAAATGCATTCCACACAGCTGAAGACTGTTAGAGGTTAGGGGATTTGTATGCTGCAATTTTCTTCACGACTTTAACATGGCAGTCAAGCTGAAAATTTATAGGTTGTTCCAAAAGTAATGCCTCCTATGCATTTCCATGGAAACTACAACAAATACGAAGAGCATAATAGTACTGTTTGATAAAGCAAGTTGTCAGCTACAGAATACTATTTTTTCAGCAGTCACCACCATTAGATGCACGTTTTCACCAGCAAGATCCTGCATGCTGCACTCATAAATATCTGCACTAGTGAAGGTGACTCCCTGTTAGCACTACTGAAATGTATCACCCACCACCTCACTGTGCTCACATCCACAGTTTGGCCTCTATAAATGTTCCTTAAGTGTCAATGAATGTCAATGGGTCCACTTTTTCCACGTGGAGAATTCAGTTCCACACCTTTACTTCATGTGCGCTTACATGTCAGATACCAACTTGTTAGACTGCCTCTCTGCTGCCATCTGTCATGCAACAACAAAATGTAATGGAGTGATGGCAAGAAGGTTCAGTCTCTAGTGCCATACTCCTAACACCTGCCTCTAATATTTTGGACCAGCATGATAAAATAGGAGGCATTACTTTTGGAGTAGCTCTCATAGTATGACTCTTATGGCAAATTCCTTGTATGTGTAAAATTAGAACAGCACGCAAATTGGAAGCCTAGGAAACACCCTTTTTTTTTTTCTTTCCTCTGTGTAGCTAAGCAGAATGCAAAATATTGCAGACTGAGCCATTTATGTTCTTAATGAAATATTATTTAAAAGATAAAATCTTTTTTCTTTATTGTTAGATTTTTTTTTTCCCCTCAGAGAAGAAAATTAGTAACATTCTTGTCTTTGTGAAGATCTCTGTACTACACTTAGAGCTGCTGTAATTTCACACTTTAATAACCTTTTTTCTGCTGTATCTTTTAATAAGTATAAACAATGTTCACATGTAGTTTAGCAAAAGGATCTAACACTTCAGTTCCAGTTACAAAGGGTCAAGCTACAGGTTGTTTCTGTATATATTAAAGTCAAATCTTTGTTATTTATGGATGGGTTATCTGGTTTGTAGCGTAACAGTGCTGCAGATACAGTGATATCGAGCTGCTCTAGTTTTATGAGGCTGATTAGGTCATGTTAAGCATTGAACAAGTGCAGCCATCCTGCGTTTGGTATCAAATTAAGTCCAGAACAATATTACTGTTTTAGCAAGGCATTAGAACTGAGCTGATAAAATTTACAAATTTGTTTGCTTATACCTAACCATTTGTTGTTTGTACTTTATGTTCTTGAAGGTCTTTTCCAACCAAATGATTTTATGATTCTGTGATTTCTACCGAAAAGCATACTTTAGGTCTATTTTGATGGAGTGCACAGACACCAGAATACTTCTACTTGGCTCTGTTCTAACTAATCTAAATCTTTGGCTTTATGCTTAAAAGGCCAAGGGCAAGTGGGCTTCATGCAAAATATTTTGGTTTGCTTTTCTTCTTTCTTACAAATCCTTTTTAATACTTGCAAGAGTATTCTAGTTTTTTAGTACCCAAGTAATGTTTTTTTAATTGTTTTATTGCATAATTACTGTCATACATGTTTTATATATGCTTAAGTAGCCTGTGCAATTTCTACTCAGTATTATATGTGGCTCCAATTCATCTGTACTTCTGTTTGTAACAATGTAGTTGTCAGAAAGAAATGCTAGTAAAAATTGCTGTAGATTTAAATTAGTTCAAATTTATGCTATGTCCTGAAAACAAACATTCTTTATGAATAATAAGGACAGAGGGAGAAGTGAGCTATTCTGTACTTAAGAACATTTTGAGTGTTTTGGACTGGAGATACAAAACTGCATTGTGGAAACTTGGAGGTAATTTATCACACAGTTCAGACTGCTATCTATACTAAAAATCTCAGTCCTATATGAAATGGATAACACAGAATGCATGAGTTCTACAACAATCTGTGTGCATTGATAGTCATACAGTTATTAAGTTAGCTAAGAAATTCAAAGGATATTACTGAGACTTTAATCTCAAACTCCTTCAGGAGCCTGACATGCAAGGAGCAAATGCTTCTGTTAAGACCTGCAGGTTTGGACCCTTTGCAGGTGTTTAAGCTGTTAGTGTTAGTTATCTCTCACCAATACATAGCTGAAAGTGTATTGTAAGTTTCAGTTGTTGAAGTGTTATGTTATGCCTATGTGAGTTTCTTGGTATTGGCTATGTAGACTTTTTAGGTGCAAGACAGTGTACTGTGTGTAGATAGTATCTCACCTTTCCGTGATATATTTTCTCATACCAAGATTCTACATGCTGAAAAAGTTTTCAAGTCAGTGAAGATCACAGTTCTGAAAATATCAGTGTAAATAAAAAATCCCAGTGCACCTCAGGAACTACATGCAAGAATATGAGCAACTGTGCTATAAGAAAATAAATGGACATGGAAATGCCAATGTTGATCTTCTTTGTTCTTTCTCTTGTATCTATTTTAAATCAGAAACTTACTTCCTTATCTCTTAAGCGTAATTTGAGTACATTCAATGTGTGAAAATCAGCAACTCTTTCCAATGCTGTCTCCTTTTCTACTTGGCTACGTAGTACTTATTCTTACCATGCTAACACTTATGGGTATAATTTTCTTACTCATCTGGGTGTGCCAAAAATGTGGTTTGATGGATTGCGCCTTTAGCATTTGTAACATGCATAAGTGGAGTGGTAATGTTTTGCAATGAAGAAATGTGTGTGTGTGCATATTTCATTTAATATACTCTTTCAGAATGGGACTTAAGTACCAACTGTGAAAATAGGAAGTGTTGAACAAGTACTAATTTTCTTTTCCAGTTATTGGTTTGTCCCAAAGACCTATTAACAGAAATTCTGTTTTTAATCCAATATTGCTCATGATCACAAAAATTAAATTCTCAGAGCTTTCTTAGTGTGGAACCAGATTTAGATCTTCATTTAACTAGTTCCAGAAAAGCATCTTGAAGTGACAAAATTTTAACTACAAAATTAGGCAAGTTTTTTTTAGGATCTGATGTTTTGGGAGGTTCTGTTTCAGTTATCCTAATTTCTTTGGAAAACACTAAGCACTTGCTCTCTGAAAATGGTTTTCTCTCGTGCATAGTAACACAGATACCTCTTTGGATAACAGTTTGAGAATGGCTTACTCTGTGTATTTAATAGTTTGAGAATATCATTACTTCCTCTACAACAAAATGAACACAAGAAAAACTTGGATAGGGTTTAACCCTTCTTTCTACTGTTCTCCTTCCTATCAACACTGCTATCTAGAAGAGATTCCATGTTACCTGTAGGCCAAAGACTTCAAAGCTGGTAAAGCAATTGTATTAGGCAGGAAAGATGTCTCACAAAAACTATTGAACAACAGTGCCTCTAGGAGGATTCTCATGCAATAGTTTTCCCCAAAATATATAGACTCTGAGAACAGATGCCCTATTTGCTGTGCAGGGTCCATCTGTCAATTCAGTCATGTCAAAAGTACATGAAAATTTTTTACTAATCAATCTCCTACACCAACGTAGTAGTAGATGGAGACAAAACCGTTCTTCTGTTTTGTTTATTTGGGGTGACGTTCTTTGATTAGTAAGTCTAGAGAATACTGGTAAAAACTGTAGTGTACAGAAAACAAAACTGTGGGTAACTTTGCCGTGGTATAGTCAAGTACTGCTGCCAGAATGCTTCTCAGTATTTCTTCCCCTCCTTCCAGGTTTCTACTTCAGCAGTTTAAGAAGCACAGTCATGCTTAGCGTGTCAAAATCCAGTCACTGCTAATTACTGTGGTTGCAAATCCTAACTTGACAAGTGAATATCAAACCACATTCTTTGATGTGCTGTAGGCTACACAACAATCCCTTCTTGCAGAGAACTCAGAAAATGATACTGAGAGAATTTTGCTCACTAAAGTTGCTATTAACCTGGCACTGTGTTTTTAAAATGCAAGTAATGAAAGTAGCAGCCTGAGATCATAATTTAGGTTTGTGCTTGCTTATATACTTGTATATAAGCAGTGGAAAAAGCAAAAAAACAACAACAAAATGCACACAAAACAAAAACACTAACAACCAGCAAATGACAAAAAATACCAAAAAGCCCGCAGATTTTTTTTCCAATCAGATAATTTGAGACATAATAATTTTAAATTATGTGCAATCTCAACTTGAGCTGACTTTTGCAAATCAGTAATTGAGGAAAGCCACAATGTTGGAGAATGAACTTAAGACACTAAAGTATCAAGAGGAGTGTTGTGACAAATTTACATTTTCCCATGCTGGCTTATCTGAAGTGTTTCTTGAAGTGTTAAGTGAATGTTTGAATGTCTGACATTTAACATGCAAAACAGCTTCACTACCTTTTGTGGAATAAGGCTTGGTTGCGTGTGATGCTTGTGTGTGTCTCATCAGGATATAGGAGAGGGAATAAGAAAGCTAATGTGAAAGGTGATCATCTGTTACCTTTGTCAAAACACCAGTTTTGCTGATCATCCCAGCCCTTTCTTCTTGGGGGTACTAATGAGAATAACAGCTCTATAAACATCCATACTTTGAGTTACTCAGGTAAAAGTCTACCCTTGACTAACAAAGTTGTTGATTTATTAGCATTTTTTCTCCTGTGTGGTTTCAATCTAGTTTATGAAATATGAGACCAGAAAGCTTGATAAGGATTATGACCTTTCTCATAGTTAATTGCAACATGATTGATTATTCGTCTGATTTTGGCATAACAAAGAATGATTGTATCTCTGCTACTCTGTTGTCAGCATGGTAACGCCATTGCTAGCTTTAATAAAGAAGTTTTCTGACAAAAAACAAGTGCTTCTTTACTAACGTTTTATGAATAGTAAGAGCAAACAATATCCAAATTCCACGGGAAGATCATTGATATCATTTTGTGTTGGGAGTTTAATGAGCCACTTTTTCTCCTTCTCTCCTTTGAAAACAGAAGGTATGGTTGTGGGTTTTGTTATTTATTTTGCTCTTATTTTTTTAGTTATTGAGGCCAGGGGAAAACAGATATTGTACAATTATAATTGTACAGCTTTTAGAAGAAAAAAATCTTTCCTTTCTAATATGTACTACTTGCATATTTTAAGGGTCTGTGTGTTGGCTGTTACGATAGAATGTCGTAATGAACTTTGTCATCTCATGTAGAATAGTAGTACAAATCAGAAATTATTCTCTCTCTTCCCCCTGTACTTTATGAAAAGTAATTATTGGGTAAAAGATATGTTATGGATGAAGATATAAATAAACCAATACCTGTAATAGTGCATTTTGCTGTTATACAGAGTGTATTAGATATTCTCTTTTTCCAAAGACATGGAAGTCTGACCCTTTGATTTTTAAAGCTGTGCACATTCCGTATTAGGACTGTTTTGCACACTGACCTCTGCCTTTTTTTTTGTCTCCAATTAAGCAAACAACTCCCTATGTTTCCTTTCTGTTTAACTTATGTTTTCCATATATCCTTATACCATTGATGAAATTCTCTATCATCACTGCTTTCCTCAGTTTCATATTGCTAAAGGAGATACTTGACACTGCATAGATATTCTGATCTTCAAGTGCTTCCTAATATTTAAAGCAGAACCTCTTGTATTCCATTTTGTGCCCACTGCCTCTTGTTCTGGCACTGGGCACTGCTGGGAAGTCGAGAAATTCATCCACTTTGCATCCTCTTTTCAGGTATCTATAGACCTTGATAAGGTCCCACTCTGAGCCTTCTCTTCTCCAGGCTGAACAACCTCAACTATCTCACCTCTCCTCATAGGAGAGATGCTCCCATCCCTTGAGTTTTCCCAAGGGAGCAGACCCTGGACATAAGAAAGGGACAAATCAGAACAAAATCAAAACAAAAACACTGAAGTTAGTTTCATCACAGCTAACAGTAACAATATTGAGTACTCAAAATCTTATATTTATGTAGCATAGTAAGGAATATAATACTTCTCTAATAAAAAAAAAAAAGACAACATGGTGAAGTATAATTTGCTTTTCACCTGATCTGATACATCTAAGATCTCACATGTACAGACAAATGTACAGAAACTCAAATCAAAATTAGTGCAATTGCAAAACATGTTGTAACATGCATGCAATTGCAATAGTAACTTGGCATGCCTCTCTTGTAATTAGATAATTTTTGCTTCTTCAGTTTTTAAGTCAATTCATTGGTATAACTTCCTAGTATGAAATTGACAACTTCGAGACTCATGTGCAGAACTGGAATGTTTGCTTCTAGTTACAAGAACAACTTGTTTGCACAAGTTACAAGTGACTTGTTGTTTTCGCTTTTACTTCTTGTTCTCTGTCTTGGACTGTCAGGTTTCTCTCAGGCCCTTTTGCTCACTGCATTGAGTAACTTGTCATGTCTGGATAACAACTTTTTAAGTTGTATATAATTCTGAGAAATTATATCTTTCAAAACATTTCCAAATTCAGTCGGTAGGTGTGATTTTTATTTTTTTTTTATTTCTACGCGCAGTACCTAAGCAAGGTGTAGGTAAGCTTTCCAGTTGTGGATAAACAAATTGATTAGTGTGCTCATGTACTGTGCTCATGCTATGTTCATGTACACATATTTTGGCAAACTGTTTATAAACCAGGAAAAAAAAAGGAAAAAATAATTAACTTTTTAAAGATTTAATACTACTATTTCACAATAAGAGACTTATGATTACTCCTCAGGCTTGATGCCAGTGAGAATCTTTCTATGTCACTGGACTTCAAGACTAATTTGGTAAGATTATCTGGAAATCACTTTGTCAGACTTCCTGTTCACTATTGCATGGACAGACCTGTTAATTCCAACTCATTTACTTTATATGGAATGAAAGATGAATTCAACAAATGTAGTCATAAGCCTCAAGCTTTTACTAGTAACAGTTGATGTGGATTATACATACTGTACACGTAGGATAAAGCATCACAACTGTGCTTTGAAAATGTCAGAATGCTTAATTCATCAAACAAGGGCATTATTGCACTTCACCAAGGGAGATGAATATATCTAAGTGCACACTGAGATTTTCAGCCAAAAGATGCTACAGAAACATTAAATCACAAGGTTGTCTTAACAAGGTATCTTCTATTGACATCAATGCAAAAGGACAGGGAATAGAATATTGAATGACAAGCAAGTGCATGACGTGTGTTGCAATCTCAGGATTTACAACCAGTGATTATAAAACAGAGAAAACATGAAAATATTTTAAAGAGTAAATAAAAGCTCCTGCAATGCTTAGAATTAAAACTGACATAAGAAATTCAAGCTGAAATAAAGAAGGGCTATATTTTAGGTAAAATTAGCTTTTTTATGTTGACTTGCATCATTCACCTAAGTAGCTCTTTTCTTTGAAGTGATACTATGTAATATTTACATCCAATATCCTTTAATTATTACTTTCTAATATTACTTAAAGACTGAAGTGAAATTAGAATATTTATTTTGCACTTTAGAGTTATTTAAAATTTCAGTGGACAGTTGCTTCTTTCAAATACTGAGACAGGGTTGAAGAAAAAGAGATAAGAGGATTCAATTTATAGCTTAGTAAACTCATTCAAAAGCTAATATATCACTAGTATATTTCCCCCATACTATGATGGGTAAACAGAGATGCATGTTTTATAATTGCACAAATAAACACTTCAGTTGACAAATTAATCATGTGTTTGAGCTTTAATACATAAATTAAGGAAACTTTTAACATAAATGTTTAATTGTAATGCAGGTTAATATCTGTAAATAAAAATGAGAAACTAAACTAAAATATTGATTATGGACACGTTTTTTTCTGATTGTTACTCTCTTCAAAAATATTTACCATCATGAACAACATCAAATATTTTTATTGAAGTCTAATAGTCAGCAGTCTAATTCACCTTATGACCTAATTGCTATCACAGCAACATGGTGCGATGAACTGCACAATTGTAACATGGCAATTAAGGGTTACAAGCTTTTTGGAAGAGATGGTCAGGGAAGGAGGGGGTTGGGAGAGTTGCTCTCTTTCTTTATAAATGTATAAATTGCAAAGAGCTGCCTCTGAGAAACAGCCATAATCAGGTCGTGAGCTTGTGGGTAAAAATCAGTGACTGGACACTGGACCAACAAAAGATATTTAGTAGTCAGGATCTGCTACTAGCTGCCTGATCAAGGGAAGCCTGGTGATGAGGCCTTCTTGCTTTAACTACAAGATGCATCAGGGTTGCAGGCTCTCATCCTGACGGGCGATATCAGCCACCTGTTATGTCTGCAGGGAAAGCAACAGAGTAGGCTGTAAACAATCCAGGAAACTCGGGGAGTCTGTTGAAGATAACTTCCCTGTCCAGATATGAGATAAACCAATGCTACAGAGAATGAGTTAGGTGATCTTGTTGGATGAAAAGCTGGACGTGAGCCAACAGGGTGTGTTTGCAGCCTGAAAAGCCAACAGTATCCTAAGCTGCTTGAAAAGAAGAGTGGCCAGAGTGGAGTGATCATCTGCCTCTACTCTGTTCATGTAAGGCCCCATCTGGAGTGCTGCATCCAAGCCTTGGTCCCCCAGCACAAAAATGATGGTGAGCTGTTGGAGTGGGTCCAAAGGAGGTCCATCAAGATGATCAGAGTACTGGAGCACCACTCCAATGAAGAATGGATGGAGGAGCTGGGCTTGTTTAGCTTGGGGAAGAGAAGGCTTCAGAGAGACCTTGCTGCAGCCTTCCAGTATTTAAAGGGAGCTTAGGGAAGGCAAGAGAAGGGCAAGGGAAGAAAAGGGAAGAAAAGAAGAGAAGAGCAAGAGAACAAGAAACTCTTTTACAAATATATTAACAGTAAGAGGAGGACCAAGGAGAATCTCCATTCTTTACTGGACGCAGCTGGGAATGTGGCCACTGAGGACAATGAAAAGGCTGAGGTTCTCAATGCCTTTTTTACATCTGTCTTTAAAAGCCAGACCAGTTGTCCTCAGAGCACTCTACTCTCTGACCTGGAAATCTCGGATGGGGAGCGAAACAAACCCCCCATGATACAGGAGGAAATGGTCAGAGACCTACTACTCCACCTGGATTGCCACAAGTCCATGGGGCCGGATGAGATCCACCCGAGAGTACTGAGGGAGCTGGCAGAAGAGATAGCCAAGCCACTTTCCATCATCTATCGGCGTTCCTGGTCAACTGGAGAGGTCCTAGAAGACTGGAAACTTGCCAGTGTGACTCCCATCTACAAGAAGGGTCGTAAGGAGGATCCGGGGAACTACAGGCCTGTCAGCCTGACCTCGGGGCCAGGGAAGGTTATGGAGCAGATTGTCCTGAGGGAGATCACATGGCATTTGCAGGACAACCAGGGGATCAGGCCCAGCCAGCATGGGTTTGTGAAGGGCAGGTGCTGCTTGACCAACCTGATCTCCTTCTATGATCGAGTGACCCATCTGGTGGATGAGGGAAAGGCTGTTGATGTGGTCTACCTAGACTTCAGCAAAGCCTTTGACACTGTCTCCCACAGTATTCTCTTGGAGAAGCTGGCAGCCCGTGGCTTGGACAGGTGCACCCTTTGCTGGGTAAGGAGCTGACTGGAGGGCCGGGCCCAGAGAGTGGTGGTTAATGGAGTTAAATCCAGCTGGTGACCAGTCATGAGTGGTGTTCCCCAGGGCTCGGTGCTGGGGCCTGTCCTTTTCAATACCTTTATTGATGACCTGGATGAGGGCATTGAGAGCACCCTCAGTAAGTTTGCAGACGACAGCAAGCTGGCAGGAAGTGTCGATCTGCCTGGGAGTAGAGAGGCCCTACAGAGAGATCTTGACAGGCTGGATCTCTGGGCTGAAGCCAACGGGATGAGGTTCAACAAGACTAAGTGCTGGGTCCTGCACTTTGGCCGCAACAACCCCAGGCAACGCTACAGGCTTGGGGCAGAGTGGCTCGAAAGTTGTGTGGAGGAAACGGACCTAGGGGTATTAGTCGATGGTCGGCTGAGCATGAGCCAGCAGTGTGCCCAGGTGGCCAAGAAGGCCAATGGCATCCTGGCTTGTATCAGAAATAGTGTTGCCAGTAGGAGTAGGGAAGTCATTGTCCCTCTGTACTCAGCCCTGGTGAGGCCGCATCTCGAGTACTGTGTCCAGTTTTGGGCCCCTCACTGCAAGAAAGACATTGAGGCCCTGGAGCGTGTTCAGAGGAGGGCGACGAAGCTGGTGAGGGGTCTGGAGCACAGGCCTTATGAGGAGCGGCTGAGGAAGCTGGGATTGTTCAGTCTGGAGAAGAGGAGGCTCAGGGGAGACCTCATCGCTCTCTATAACTACCTGAAGGGATGTTGTAGTGAGCTGGGGGTCAGCCTCTTCTCTCTTGTGAAAACACACACACACGTTCCCGGGTTTCGGCACCACTTGAAAACACACACACACGTTCCCGGGTTTCGGCACCACTTGAAAACACACACACACGTTCCCGGGTTTCGGCACCACTTGAAAACACACTCACTCACACACACACACACACACAATAGCAGCAAGAAAAGCTTTTTTTTCTTCAAAGGTGTAGCACTACTTTTATAATACTTGTTATCCACTATTGCCATCTAAAGCTTACTCTCTTAATTCTGATTGGATATTTTTGCTGAGGCATGTAGCAGTGAAGCATGAAGCAGTATTTTCCATCTACTGATATATCAAAAGGTAGCTTATCGGATCATCTTAGTTTGCCATTTTCCCTGCGTCACGGGTACATTCTTTGGTCAACTAGTCCCTGTTCCTTCGGGGAGGGGGGCCTTTCTCGTTACATCTCGTATCCTCGCAACCGCCTATTACAACACTCTTGTAACTAGTGACAGGACGAGGGGGAATGGCTTCAAGTTGCGCCAGGGGAGATTTAGGCTGGACATTAGGAAATACTACTTTTCTGAAAGAGTGGTCAGGCTCTGGAACGGGCTGCCCAGGGAGGTGGTGGAGTCACCGTCCCTGGAGGTGTTCAAGAAACGTTTAGATATAGCGTTGGGAGACATAATTTAGTGGGGCTGGTGGTGGTAGGTGGATGGTTGGACTAGGTGATCTTGTAGGTCTTTTCCAACCTAGCTCATTCTATGATTTTATGATTCTATGATTCTATGATTATAAACAGGGGGAAAATCAACTTTTTACATGGGTAGATAGTGGTAGAAGAAGGAATGGTTTTAAATTAAAAGAGGGGAGATTTAGACTAGATGTTAGGGTGAAATTTTTCTCTGAGAGGGTGGTGAGGTGCTAGAACAAGCTGCCCAGAAAAGTTGTGGATGCCCCATCCCTGGAGGCATTCAAGGCCAGGTTGGATGGAGCCCTGGGCAGCCTTATTTGGTGGATGGCAACCCTGTTCACAGCAGGGAGGGGTTGGAACTAGGTTATCCTTAAGATCCCTTCCAACCTAAACCATTCTATGATTCTATAATTTGTTTTGTTTAGCTATGGTTAAGCCCGTCAATAGCTTGCATTTACAAAGAGCACATATTTAAGTAAGCAAATTATTTCATCCTCTTTTTTTTGTTGTTCTTTTTAAATCTTTATTTCTGAAGTGGTGTTTTTTTTTTCATTTGTTTGGTTTGTTGTTTCTAAGACATCATCATATTATATTCTGTCAGGGAGAAAGCACATATAGGTCTTTATTCTGAAGCAGTGGTACAAAACCAGTCACTATGTCAGGGTTGAGACAAAGTAGCAATAAGGTCAGAAAGGTGATAGTTTTTTGTTGTTTTTTTTTCCTTCACGTGAAATCCTTGATGGATAGTTTAAAACAGCTCATTAAAAAGTCTGACAGCCCATCTCATATGACAAGTTAAAGCCCTAGTAAAGGCATGGACAACTTGGAACAACTTGCTCACGGCTGTGTCAAGTTTTAAATGTATCCAATGATAGAAGTTTCACAATCTGTCTGATAATGATTTCCAATATTGAACTGCCTTCATTTTGAATTTGTTTCCCTAATATCTAGTTGAAATTCTTCACTTGCTACAACTAGCATCCTTTGCTCCTTGTCTTTTCTCTGTGCAACTTCAAGAAGATTCTAGATCCATCTTCTAATTGCTCTCCTGTTTGGTGGTTGGCTGCACTTGGTCTTCTGTTTTTAAGGTTAAAATTCTTTGTCTCTTGTTTCACGTGCTTTTGTCCCATAAGTATTTTGGTGTGTATTCTCTGGTAAATCTATAATTTAATGTCTTTATTACTAATGAGACAAAAACTAGACACACACACACATTTTCTTCCAACATACTGAATAGCAGGGGAGCATTGTTTATTCTACCCTGCGGGTGATGCTTTCACTAGTACAGCCAAGAATGTGTTTTTGTTTTCTTTGCCATAAGGTTACATATACTGCTGCTCCTGCTCAACTTGTCCAGCCTATCCTTTCTTTTATAAAAATATGTGCTTGTGTCTTAAAAATAAAACGGGAAGAAGATTAATATTTTAAGAAGAATTGGAATTCTGTAGATTAAAGTTGCTTCTAATGAAACTGTACATGGATGGAAAATTTCTGTACTGTTGAATACAGAACTAGTATGACCTTACCTGTAATGCTGTGTGCTTGCCTAGCCATCCATGACTGGGAAATGTAATTGAAATAGTAAAAAGTGCGGGAAAATCTGGAAATATAAACAGAAGATTCCAAAGAATATTTTGCAGTGAGAGAAATAAAAGACCAGGAAAAGACAAAACGATGTTGTGAGTTGGAAGTATTTGAATTGCAGAGGTTGTCAGGCATCCTTATGTAGCTGTGTGCTATATTAATTATCTTTTACCATTAGGTGGTAGTATACTAGCAGATATACTAAAAAAATAAATTTAAATAAATACATTTATTTTAAAATTTTTACATAAAATATAATCTTTTTTACATTTTTCCTTTTAAATATTGATTTTCTTATTTATAATGCCATTAGTATTGACACCCATATCAGTTCTTTGCGTAAATCTCAAAAATCCTTTGTAGTAATAAAAAATGTTATAGCAATTCATAGACTTGAAAAATACTGAATATGTATAAATCTAAGTTGCCTAAAGAAAGATCTTAAAATATTATAAGAATGAGTATTTGTAGGCTAGTTGCGCTGTCAGCAGTGTCAGCATACGCAAGTCCTGAATTTCAGGAGAAAGTACTGAAGTAAAAAGAGAATTGGATGAGCGTACTAAAAAATTCTTCTTTGTATCATATATTACTGTATAAAATACTGTCATGACATTGAATTTGTCTTAGACTAATATGATATTTAGAATTCACCTACATATTACAGTATAATAGACCAAAACAGACCTAGAGTAATACTTCTGGTCTTTTGGATTATTCTTTTTTTTTTTTTTTTTACCTTTGAATTCAGTCTAGATGCAATCATTTGACTGTAGTATTTTTGTAAGATCTCCACTCTTTATCTCACATCCATATAATGTTGTAGGTGTGGGCTTAGGGGATAGTTGTTTATTTTTGCTTTTCTCTTGCTTATTTGATGTCAGCCACTGTATCACAGTCCTTTAGATGTTTCTGTTATGTAGGAACAAGGTGCATTTGCAATGTTATTTCAGTGTATTGGTTGTATTTATCATCTCAGCTCTGTGCATAAGTTGTCTATTTTTAACTTCAGAAGCACTTTGCTTGATTTGTCATAATGTAGCTTTCTATTCTGTTTGCCTGCTTTTATATGATTCCAGGGGGTTTTATATCTGAGTAGAATTACTGGATGTTCTGGAACACTGCAGCTTAGTTTTTGACTTGCATGATTATTAATACTTCAGTAGTGAATTGAATTCTCTGTAGCAATGTATCCACCTTGTTTGTTTTTATTAATCACAATATACTGTTTATTTTGTGATAACTTTCTATGGTTTTGTATTTATTTTTTTCTCTTCCTTAAGGAGTTTACGATTTTTTTTTTATTTTTTTTTTTTATCGGTTCAATCACTTGTGACATGCAAGAGCATATGACACATGCAAGGGCAAGTTGCCATTCTCAAGAATGTATTGGGAGTCTTTGCTTAACTCAAAATCTTGCTTTCTGATCCATAGTTTGAATCTGAGATGTGAAATGAAAATGATTGTTTGTTACAGTACAGAAATCAACTTTTAAAGATGTTTCTATTATACATAACGCAGCTGTATCATGTTCTGTATCTCAGAACATCAGTGAAAATCCAGCTCCCAACCTCCATAAAGGAGGAGTCAGAGAACAGCTAGCTTCTCAGCCTATATACTAGCTTAATGTATCAAATGTATAACATAGAGCTCCGAAGACAGAGTGCAGTAGAAACAGAACTACCAGACTGGGCTTAGAACTCTGGTTGAAAATTATAATCTTGTTGTCATGTTGCCCATTTGGAAGAGGGAAAAAATAGTAAGAAAAAACACTGCAGTTATTATTGCTACTAAATATTTCTGATAGCGTAGACGAAAAGTAGTCAAAGAATCTCTTTAAAAACTATTATAATATGCTTCTTGTTGAACTGCAAGGAAACCTTTGATAGCATACAGTAATAGATAAAGATTAAAACACACTTAAAATGTTGGCCTTCTCACAAGGCGTGGGATCAGGTTATGTAGCATCTGTTTTACACATGAATTTACAAAGTTACAAGAACATTTACACAAATGCATGCTGTTAAAACTTTACTAATTTATTTTTTTTAATTCTTTTAACACAGTTGCCCATATCTATCTATACTGCTACTAATCTAAGCATCTTAATGATACCTGGCATTTCAAACTAGAATGATTGTAGTCTTTGTTTCAATATAACATAAATTGGTTTTGAACATTAAGGAGTTATTTCAGGTTATCTTCATAGAACATGTACTTCTTTTCTATACAAACAATTATATTCCCTGAATTTCTGATGGTTGATCTAGTATTTCCTATCAGTTTCTGTCTTATCTCATCTGGTCTCTATCCTGTCTTGAAAATCTTAAGCTAATTGTAATTCTTCAAACACTTCTAGCATCAATCTATGTGACAGTTTCATTAACGTTCATTAAGATTTGCTGCTTTCTCATTTAGTTTCTTATTCTTCATGCTATTGCAAAGTATTGCTGTGGTTTGAAGAACCTTCTTTTTTTTAAACTTTTGTTATTAAAATTTGCTGAATTTCTGTGTGTTTTTTGCTTTGGTTTAAATTCATTCCTGCCTCTTGCTTCCAACTTAAATCTATATAAACAAAAGTTGGAATTACCTACATGAAAACATTTTGTAATCCATTAAATGTTTCTCTCAAGTCTACAACAAATCTTATTCTGGAGTTCCTGTTGTGTATCTCTTCCATTTTTATTTTTGTTCCTTTAAAGGTAAAGCAATAACATCTACAAACTTTTTCTTTCCATTGTCAAATGTAAGGTAGCTGGTTTTTTTTTGTTTGTTTGTTTGTTTTTTTGCCTCTTCAAGTGAAAATGAGCTTTTCATAAATGTGGAATCCTGGGTATAATAAACCGTGCAAGGCAAAATGAGTTAAAATTGTCAAAATGAATTCAATCAAACAAATGAGGTTATATGATTTTATACTAAGGTATTTTGGTCAGAGAGGTGTTTGGGTCCCTCTCCTTGGAGATATTCAAAAGCTATCTGGTCATGTTCCTGACATGCATTTAATATATTAGTGGTCTTGGATTTCATTTTTGGGCACATAACTACTTTAAATATTTCATGTCCTCTTAAGTGCTGGTTTTTTTTGTTTGTTTGTTTGTTTGCTTTTCCCCAAACATTGTGTTCAGGACAACAATATGTCATCTCTGCATTTTTGAAAGTAGAACACTGAAAGTTCGACAAGGTGATGCTGAGCATTGCTGCAGTTGTGTGATATTTGGGAATATGATTCCCAAATGGAATCTCATCTACCTAGAGAGGAGCAACATGTTCATTCTGTTTCCAGTGTTTTGGTGTTTTTTGTTTTATCTTTGCTTAGCCCTAGATGAGAAAAATGTTTAATACACCAATAAATATAAACATACTTTCAGAATTTTTAATGCTTATTTATGAGGTGTAGTTTGTAGTACTTCATTTGTTCTTATTTTTCTATGTAATTCATTGATGGTCAAGGAACAAAGATCTGAGAGAGAATGTAGCTTTGATGTAGCAATTAGGAAATCAGGCGAGCTTTGTTAAAAATAATAATAATAATAAAAAAAAATGCTTTGGTGTTAGGTAAAACTTCACCAGAATTGTTCTCTTTTATTCCAATTATTTCTGGTGAGAAAGCATACAGTTCTCTCCACTGACCCTAAGGTTTTTGGTTCCATTTCTTAAAGTGTTAAAGGTAGTTTATTGTTTCTAAATAAATTTCTAAACTATTTTTTTTCTGTGACCTGTCTTTAAAACTTTAAAATTGTTAAAGCTTATTGGTTTAAATTCCTTACAAAACTAGGTAGATGTTATCTTTTCCCCCCAACCTTTTATAATCCTGTTTGTTTGTTTGTTTGTTTGTTTGTTTTTGTATCCCTTTGCTAAGGGAAAGTATAAAACTGCTAGCATTTAATAGTAAAGTAGAAGGGTAGTCGAAATTGAAAAAGTAATGGAGAAAGGAGACAAGGAACAACACTGAAAAAAGCACTACATCACAGCAAAATAAATTATACATAGTGCATTGTTATTATACTGAATTGGAACAATTTACAATGCACACTTTCTTGTAGATGAAGCAATTCATTAGATGAAAACTATGAATTTGTCTCACTTCACAAGTCACGTCACACCAATTTTACCTCAGTAGTTTTCCACTGCCCTTTGTGGGATTATTCTCAATATACATAAATGTAAATGAGGATAAAGTCAGACCTTACGAATGAGTCCTGATTTTGTAGAATGAAGCTATCTGCTTCACTTGAGAATACACGGAGAATAGTAATCATCTATTGTGGATGACTGTTTTGTAAAGTCCTAGGTTTAAATGAGAGATGATCAAACAGTCATTTCACTGTACTTCGATAAATCTGAAGGCATAGACATTATTGCAATCTATCAGCATGATACAAGCTCAAACTGTTCTAGCAGGCTAGAGAATAAAAATGCTACAGAGAATAAACAGCGAAAGATTCTGCTATCCTTTACACTGAAGAATTTTATCAAAAGTGATGGTTATAAGAATAGCTATTACATAGTTTAATTGCTCAGAAAGACTGCATGTGGAGGCTTTGTATAAAGCTTAACACAGTGGCATTATGATGCTACCTGAAGGCACAGGAACATACTGGTAGTAATGCTGTACATTTTATATGGATAAGACAAGGGAGAATGGCTTTAGACTAAAAGGGGGGAGATATAGGTTAGATGTTAGGAGAAAATTTTTTGCTCAGAAGTAGTGATGCACTGGAACAGGCTGCCCTGAGAAGTTGTGGATGCCTCCTCTCTGCAGATGTTCAAGGTCTGGCTGGATGGGGTCCCGGGTAGTCTGATCTAGTGCCTGACTTAAGTGGTTGTCAATCCTGCCAGTGATGGGGGATTGGCGCTAGATGATCTTTGAGGTCTCTTACAATGCAAGCAATTCTATGACTCTGTTAAGACTGATTCTGTAAAATACTAGCAATAAATGTGAGTTTATATCCCTAGTTTTGTTTTCCTATTCATTTTGATAACTACAGTTGGTAGAAACCTTTTTTTTTTTAATTGTCTTTTATTTTGTTATAAATATAGACACTAGAAAAATGGTAGCAATTAAAAGATGAGAAGATGAGAAACAAAACTTGTCTGGGCTCTGTTTAGAGCTTCTTGATGAATCAGGATCAGCTTTTTATAAATAGAACTCTTGTGTTATGAGCTCTATTGCCAGTGAAAATCAATAAAAATAATTTCCATCTCTGCTCATGATCCTCTCTTTATACTAGTTTCTTGTTGTTGTATTCTGGATCCACTTTAGCAAAATGTCACATGACCCAGACAAAATGAAACAATTTGCTTATTCCTTTTTAACCTTTGACTGATTTAATGGTACCCAATTTCTGTTTTTAATTTTAAATGTTTTTGTGCTACTTTGAGTGTGCAGCACAAAGAAAATATGTATATATATTCCTTCATGGGCTGAGAGATTATGAATGTCAACAGCTGGTGCTCATCTTTGTGGTATAGATTTCAGGCTTTTGAACTCAGGGTTATAAGAGTCAAAAAATAAGGTTAAGTCAGGACCTGCATACTTATGAGGTCAAGAGAGTACATTTGTGTGACTTTATGAAGGGAGATAGATGTGCTATTATGGCAGATAAATAGATGCAAAAATCTGCATTAGCTGCAGATGTTTACAAGCTAACAGTAAAAGCTTGAAAATACATTCAAAGGACTTGCTTGTGGAAAAATTGCTGAAATCCTATTAAGAATTATGCATTGCTTTAAAAGTTTGTGTTTATTATTATTTGTAATAAATTTATGTGTCCAATTTAGAAATCCTTTTTTTCCTGACTACTTTCTCTTTCATCTAATTTGTTAATAATGATTGTTACGTATTTTTATAGAGTTTATAGGCTTCTTGAAATCAATGTATATATAGAAAAATGATCAGTAAAACATCTTGAGGGAACAAGATGTGTGTATATGTTATATATGCAATATATATAGAAGTTATATGCATATGAATATACTTGATACTAAAATAAGGCTGCTCACATGCTGAATCTGTCAAATGGTGCTTCCTACAATCAGAATGTGAGGAAACATAGGAATTGATAACCATTTCATCATTTTTGGTTGTCTTGTGTTTAAACACTAAAATGGCTGTGTTCTACTCATAGGCATTTTTATTCATGCAATTTCCAATTGACTGTTTTTTGTTGAGTCATCATGTTACCTACGAAAGATGTGCTCTAGAGCAGAATTAACCTCGATGGACTGTGAGAATCTGGAAGAATACGGAGTGTTTTATTTCAATGTGGAAGAATCTACTCTGTGCTCAGACGTGTAATTCCTCATCTTCAGTTGCAGAGATGTTTATTTTGCGGCACATGTGAATGCTCAGTTGGGTAGAAGAAATTGAAATAAAGAACTGTTATCAAATGAAGAGATTATGGAACATAGTTAAGGAGGAAAATCAGGTGATGATATTTGCTATTTAAATCATAGTAAGATGCCTTGCTTTTTGTAAAAGAAATCTTTTGTATACATTATAAAATAAATTTGAAAATTATATTAGAAAAAACTAAAATAGCATTTTAAAATTGTATTAGTAAAAAAAAATAGCAAATGAAATTGGCTTCCTTTTTAAATAAGGAAAAAAATAAATTCAAGAAGAACTCTGCAGTTAAGACTTCCACTTTGTGTTTCCCAAGTGTTTATCTCAGCATCTTTTGAAATAGAAAGTTCTCTCTTTAATTAATCAGTTAAATATAGAGAGAAAATAATTGCCTCACATTGTAAGAGCCACAATTTCTCGTTACAGAAAGAGTCCTAAATAACAGAGGTCACATCCTCTGGCAGTGTACTATGGAGACAGTAAGTCACAAGTAGATTTCATTGACAACTCAGTGAGAAGCACTGCACAGGCTGTGAAGTTACCCAGATTTCTGTAGGGGTTATTTACAGTAAATGTCGACTTTTTATTGACAGCCTCATCAAATGTACAATGGAAGTGTAAACTTGCAGAGGAAAAAATGAAACTGTTCCTGAAAACTCAGTGTTACCTAGTTTGGATGAGAAATAAGCACTGGAATTCAGATCTAGGGATGAAAAGAAATTTTTCATCCTTTACATTTTCTGTTTACCAAAAACTAAAGTCCATGTCTGCAGCAGCTTGTTTACTGTCAGATCCCCTAACCCACCCTCCCCATTTTTCTTTGCCTTTATTTTTTTTTTCCACAGGGGAAAAAAAAAAAGTACAACTCCTTTCCTGAGGTGGTGGAAAACCACTTCTACCACCAAAAAAAAAAGGGAGGTTAGCTTATAAATCGAAGTGTTAACAATTTAGGAAGAGTTCTATGAGCTCAAAGTACAGGAGAAGTAACATCTGCTATCAAGCTGAGGTAACGCTTACTGTCTGCTACGTAATGACATGGTAGATTAAAACCTCCTTGTTTCCTTTGCCTCCTTCCTCCACCACCTCCTTTCTCCCTGGAGGCCCTGGGTGAGCAAACATGGCACAACATGCTGCTGTTCCTGCTGTGTGCATGGCTCGCCTCCTGCCCCAGAGTCTATTAACTCCTGATAATGACAAGCACAAGTGGAAGCTGATGATTGACGATACTCAGCACATGCCCCATCTGCTAAGCAGATGGTCGCATGTATAAATTTATTACTGCATTGATAAAGGAGTTGCTGTGTAGGTGGGGAGCTACATATGACAAGGTGGGGAAAAGGTGAAGGGACAGCATCTGCACCAAGAGATTACAATGTGTGCTTTTCGCTTTCTTTCCTGCACACTGTAGTCCCTCTGCTGTGCCTTTTTCTTTTCCTTTTTTTTTTTTTTTTTTTTTTTTGCATGGTAACCTATGTCTGTTTTATTTTTTTTAATCTCAGTGCCCTATAATGCACTTCAGCTCCCTAATAGGATGTTTGAAATTAAAAAAAAAAAAAAAAGTAGTCTCTCTTGCTTATTTTTTTACTTTACATCCTACCTTTGCATTTTAAAGAAGAAAAGTCTGAACACTGGATGAACATTGTAAAAAAGGCCAATTTTTTTCATTTTTTGTTACTTTGGAGATATGTAGATATTGTTTACAAAGTAAGTAAGGAATAAAACTTGGCAGAGGGACTCAGGTCATGCCACAGGGAGTAAATGAAGTATTGTTTTTACTCCATGGAGCAATCCTTGAGCTGTTGGATCTGCATCTTAGTGGAACATTGCAAAACAGACATGGTAGGGGGGAAGAAACTAAGCTCTGTACAACTTTAAATGATTTACATACATGCAAAGCGGTAGATGATGTGGCCATTAATGAGATATTTGGTATTTAAAATTCCTTTCTTCATGAAGTTACGCCTTTGTGCATAACCATCCTTGTTTTGTCCTCTTATTTATGCTGAAATAAATCAAGAAATGCATATTTATAATTCCCAGGAAGTTTCTTAACTACAGTTGTCTTATGAAAAGAATTAGACTCTAACAGATGGAAACAGCAAACTATTTAAGATGTAGTTTTTAGATTGGTAGGCTTTATGATTAAGATTTCAAAAATATTTATTAGCATTTTTGGATAACCAAATGAGCGAGCCCAGAACACTGGGGTATGTTTTGTTTTTGTGCTATGTGGTAGAAAAAGTGTATCAATTATCACAGGTTTTGCATGTCAGATTATGTTAATATTGTCAAAATATACAAACCCGATAATTTGAAAAACAAACATTTGTTTGGCTAATTAGATGGCTAGTGAGAGTGATTCCTATAACAACTTCCCTTTGCCTGTAACATGTTATTCTCTGGTAGCATTTTATTTTTCTCTTTATATATAAATGCTAGCTACTAGACAGAATAAAAAAACAACATTTATGCACAAAGGAGATGGATGTGTCCAACAAAGGTAGCATCTCATATCTGAAGGAGCAGAGTGTTGTAAATGGAGCAAGTATGCTGTGTTGCACGTTCCTTTCCTGATTCTGTTAGTACATGAAGCTGATGGCAGCATGCAAATACAGTAGGTTTTGGAACAACTGTGACCCTCCTCCAAGTAAGCTTCTTGCAAGTCGCATTGGGTAAGAGAGAAGAGGCTGCCAGCTCAAAGCTGGAAATTTACTGCTCACTTAGGTTAAGAGTGATATAGTCTTTATGTAGCATGTTGATTTTCCTGGTTGATATAAATATTATGACTTATAAAATACCACTGAAAAAGCACAGACTGGAGTGCGTTATACTTTATGATTCTTTTGTAAAATCTGAATTTCCATCGGATTACAAAATAGTTGTAAAAGTATCAAAGAGACAATGGACCCATGAATCACAAAGGCTGCTTTATTTATATTCATTTTGCGGTTTCCTGGCAAAAGAAAGCTTTGACTATTTCATGGCTAATTTAAGTGCTGAACAAATGAACTACATCTCTACCTAATGCCCAGTATGTTTCTCTTGTGGTTCCAGATATGATCCAACATGTATTAGTCTATGAGAGTGAATTATTGACCTATCACACACACAAAAAAAAAGAAATAAATCAACACCAAATACAAACTGTCAGCAATGTAATATTCGAGCTGTTTTATTAAAGTGAAATAGCCTTACCTATTTAGACAGACATCTGACAATGCTTTCCAAACAATTTGGGGAATGTTTGTTGTATTCATTGATCTTATAAGATGCAACACACAGTCTGTCCTGTTTAAATTAGAGGTCACTGCAGAATATACTGCTGTTAGTGGAAGGGAAACTTTAAGGTTTAGACTGATGTTTTCAAGGACTCTGCACACAGAAATACTTGTAGACATGCACATAAAGTGACTGGTATATATTACATGAGGATAGAATTTCCACACAATAAATAAATACTACTTTGTGTTTGTTACTAACGTAGCAATATTACAATTTTAAGTAATACCTGTAAAAAATAAAAACTACTGAAAAAATAATCAAATACGTTTCACATCCACGTCTTGAAATTGGAATCCCTCTAGGTGCTAGTCAGTAGACAAAACAAGCAAAAATTTCAACAGCACCAAATGCAGTTGCCATTATTTCAACTCAAAAAAAAAAAAAAGAAAGAAAAGAAAGAAACTAAAAGAGGCTAAAAGAAAGGGAATTATGCAGTGTTTAGCTGAGCTTGTATTAAGTGTTACAGATGTCTTAAAACTCAACTTTGCCTTAGAGAGAAACCAAGTTCTGCTGAAGCCAGTTCAGAAGCTTTTCTTTGTATTTGTGGTTAGAGACTTATTCTGTTGGGGTTTTAAATGGATTTGATAGAAGAGAAATAACTCAAAGCCTTTTTGCAGGTAGAATTGTTTTAGGTACATACAGAGACAAAACGTACTTCCGTTTTCTTGATAGAAATGCATTATAAAATCTTATTGTTTATCTATTTAGAGCAAATTATCTGTCTAGCTCTAAGAAGATTGTCACTTCTCACTGAAAATGTATTTAATGGCATTAAGTAGGTAGTAGTGGATTTTGCTTATTTAAGAGCAGAATGATATATTGATCATCTGAAATGAAATTTGCATAGGCATGAAGGGAAAATCATTCCGTGTGGTAAGGGACAAGCTTTATGGGAAAAAAAAAAAAAAACTGCAACAACTCTTTTGTACAATATTTGTTGGCAGTCATTGATTAGTTACAAAACTGGTCACATTCACATCCATGATGCCCTATAGTCATTCTATAATCACTTTTCCAAGGCACAGAAAATAGCTCTGACATTCCAGAAGTCTGCAGGTAGATCTTAGTACTTCATAGTCTGCAGCTGGACTGCAGGCAAGCAGTTTATTCTAAATTAAATAATACTATAGATCTTTTGTTTTAATTCAGTTTACTGTAACTGAGTACCTTGATCAGCTGAGGTCAAAGTTACTCCACTTCTCAGCCTGTATCTTGTTCCAATGCACTTTAGCTTTAAAATTCATTCAGGTTTTTTGATGTTCTACTGTTCATTAAGGGTTGCGGCACACTCTTTCCAGATTTTTTTTTTCTGTTTACAGTTATGCATGTGCCAGGTGCTATTCAGTTTTGAAGTTTGAAAGAATTATCTTGTAACAGGAAGCTTGTGAAGCCTTTAACATTTAGATATTTTTTCTTTAACCCATGGGGTTCTACTTATTTATTTAGCTAATTCAACAACTTAACTTTTCTTACATGTTTTTATCCTTATCCCGCTTGTGTGCAAACCTAACTTACCTAAACTCACTGGAAGTTTGATTCACAGTGAACTTCTCTTTGATTTGCTGTGTTGTTTTTACAGCAGTGGTACTTGATGCTGTAAGTGGTTACTAATGAGATAGTGAATCTTATCAGACAGACTTGAAAAAAGGGGAATTAGATTAGCTTTTTTTAATAGTTGTGTTTTTTTTTTTTTTAATGGCAGTTGAATTCCTCTTTTTAAATATTGCCATATGGCATGGTGACAGTAGCATATATATGTGTAGACAATACTTAATCATGACCTGAAGAGACATCTGAAGCCCTTAGTGGAAGAAGAGAAAAAATGGTGCAGAGTCTTGAGTAAATTGCTTAGCAAGAATGTTGTTGAGTTGTTTGGTTTTTTTTGTTAAAGGATGTGCATACCCAGGTCTTACATCTTTAACTTTCTGTTGAATAAATTAATGTTAGTACATAATAATTAATACATTTAATTCTGAATATTAAATCAGAGTGACTTGACAATGATTTCAAAATACCCGGCTGTAGAAAATCATCTGACTAAGGAAAGCCCTTTAATCTGGCAGGATAAAGTTACATTGAAATGCAGCATTTGGAAACTTAAGGAAAATATATTCGAACAAGAAAATAAATATATTCAAAACAAGAAAAATATTCAAAATGGTAAATTTTCTCATTCGGAAGGTCAAATAACCATTATAATTATCTGTCTGGAAACTTACACACTTCTCTGCCAGTTGAAATCTAAGTCAATGTTTAAGTGCTTTCATTTACAAAAGTGGAAATGTTTTCTTCAGTATTGCTTCACAAGTAAATTAATAACTTAAGCTCCAGGTTACTATCCTGATCTAGCACAATTTTTTGAATAATTATTCACTAAGCATAATGTCAAAGTAATTGTTTATGGGAGGAAGAACAGTCAAGAAAGATTTAAATCTTGTTCTACTTTACTGTTGGCTGGGATAGTAACACTGTAGACTACCTTTTTGGCTCTCAGACTTCCTTATTCCATGTCCTATATAAGTATTCCAATAAATTCATACTTTGTGTATAATGAATTTTTATCCCCCCTTCTCTCAACTCCTGCTTTCATACATTTCGTCTTAACACTGTGCTGCCTTAAAGTTGAATTCTTAGCTGGATGAAAAAGAAGTCAATATCTAAGCCATAAAATTGAGCATAAAATGTTTACTTATGTGGGATCAGGCCAAGCCCTATTTCTGTTCCCAGCAAAAGTCTGAGCTTAAGACATCTGACAAGAGTGTCACCTTTTGCCGTTGTTGTATTACTAAATAAATACGATTCTCAGATTGATTATCATAGCTTCTGAGAGAGAGGTTATGAGGTGAGTCTCTCTTTGATCATGCATGCATGGAGAAGGTATTTCAGAAATGACCATCCCTTTAAAATTCCTCACCTAGGATGTGGAATACTAGACCCTCATATTTGCGCTATCAAACATGATGTGAGAAAAGTACACTACTAATAATGCTAAGACATTTCGTAATTTTTTGTTTGTTTAAAAATATCTAAAACTTCAGTCTTTTACTAAAAACCTTTTAATCAGAGATGAAAATTTCACAGGAATCTACTGTGCCTTTTACTTAATTTTATTTAGAATCTTGCATTTTCTTATACTAGCAAAGTGACTATTAACAAAATGAACAACATTCAGTAAATGAACCGTAAGAAATGTTCAGGTACGGTAGAAAAAAATTTCTATGTTGTCACGAATTTTAACACAAATTTTTTGGAGCTATCAAGCTGCTAAGCAAACGACCCCCTCAAATAACTCAGTAACATTTAAGCTGAACTAGTCAACCGATTTAATTGAAGGTCCTATTGGGATTACTAGATTGCAGAATTTTAGGAAGTCAAAGCACAGAAATCTAGCAAACTTTTGTCCAGAGTACTTATAAATCTCTATGAATTAGTGCAACACAAATAAAAACTAAATATTTTCATTGTTTATGTTCATGATAAATTTGAAGCCTTCTTGAAGTTAAGAAATATGTATTCTGCTCTTTCCCTTTTTCTTCTCTTCCTTCGAACTTTCTTAGATTGCAATAAGAAATTGAAAAGGTAACATATGAAAAATTATTCTAATGCTGTTTTCCAAACAAAACCTTTTCATACTGAACATCAATCCTGTGTAATGGTCTTAATTCAGAAGAAATTCAGGAGAGATTAATTCCAGCTTCTCAACTATCTTTTTTGAAAAAAAAAAGAAACCTTGATCTTGTGGCCTGGTTATAGGAAAATTTCCTCCTTCAAATTACTTCAAATCGTTCTAAGTAATAGTCATGGATTTAGTGGGGAATGACTTTGCCCTACTCTCCAACTCCTCAGATAGTAGAAGGGCCTAAAAGGAGTCTCTGTTTCAATTACTGAACTCACTACTCATTTTCAGTCCCAAGTTATTAATGATCTATGGTCAGTCTGAGTTAGTCTTCTGCTTTTTCTTCCATTATTTTATGGCTAGTGCAAGTAGGCTGTTTCATGTAAACTTTTACTGATATTGCTCTGAATTATCTTATTTTCTGTAATTCTAAGTGAACAAAAATAATGCAGTATTTCTGTTCGTTAAAAAGCTAAGAAATTCTTAAATCTGCATGAAAACACAAAGTATCTGAATGTTCCAGTCTCCTTTTAGAAATATAGAGCTAGATCCAAAAGAAATTTAGACAACAGTTTAGTTCACTATCTTTTATGTAGCTTATTGCAGAGCAAGCTCACTGTACATTAAGTAGGAAATGCAGAATTTCCTAGAATGTGATCATTGCCATCCAACAGAAATAGAAATTGTGCTTGAATTACTGAGGTTATGAAGATACAGGATTGAGATGTCTTTCTCCAGACTTGGAGTATCACATGTTACTGTACCTCAGGATACTCACTGTGAGGGAGGAGGGAAAAAGAGGCTTGAGTTTCAAACCCAATTTCAATGTGTATTTTATTTTTTCATATGTCTAAGAGTATCTTCACTACTAAGCTATAGATCCATATGGGTCTTCCCATATGGGCAGAAGGGAGTGAGACAGTATTATTTTATGTCATGCAGAACAATCTAAATATGTGCACAAGCACTGGAAAGTAGAATTCGATCTTGAGCAGGTAGAGGATGGATCTGAATGTGGTTTTCCAGTATTATGGATAATTATTAAAAACACAGAACTGTAAAGTGAAATATACACAGCTCTACCGTCACTTTCCTTAGTTGCAGATGAAAACATATTAAGCATACACTGTAGTCACTATAGGTAAATATAAATAAATCTAAAACATTCTGCTGATTACATGACTATTTAATGTGTATACATTGAAAGAAGTTATTGTTTTGCTCTGCTCTGCGCTGGTATGGCCTCATCTTAGACATTGTGTGGAAGCAGGAGTTGGACTGGATGATCCTCATGGCTCATAATCTATGATTCTATATACAAATGCTATTAAAGCAGAGGGAGAATTTAAATTGAAAACCTAAATTCTCAATAGAGATGCAGAAGTTATTCAGTAGTAATTTCAAGCTTGAGCCAGTTTTGTTTCCTTTTTAGCTGTATAAAACAATATTGGAGACATATTTGATGAACTGAGTCTGTCAAACATTTAGTCAGAAGAATCAAAGTGAACAGAGATTAATACATTTAATGTGCTATTAATGGTACCTAGTTGAAAAATAGCCCTGAAACATACCAGTTTTCTGACAGTCTAAGAGATCTTGTTAATATTGTAGGTTCTCTCAATGTGTTAAATTAGAATAATTAACCTTGTGTCCAGGATACTGGATATTAACCTCTTGTGGGAAAATTATTCCTGAGAGGGATTATTTTTATATTACATTTAGCTAGCTTTTTGGCTCATCAGTCTAAGGAAAGCAAATAGATTTAATTAGGGAATATGTTGGGCTTTCATAAATAGGAAAATTTCTTTTGTGAGTAAAAGGCTATGAAAATATAAGTTCATAACAACTTATAATATTCCTATTTTTCACAGTGAAAAATTTATATAAAATAAATAGGTCATTTAAACTAATCTAAATATTCTGTATTCCATTCTTTTATTAGTGATTAAACAGTCTTGTTTTAATGGAATTGAATTTTAAAAACATTTCTTAGAATACCATTCTTATAAACTACTTTCTACTCCAACACTTTTTTTACGTTGAGCTGAAAAAAGTTATTTAATAGATTAAGGGACACAATTACTGGAATATGAAGGCATGCCAAATTAAAGTTTGCTTCATGGTGATCAACCTAGTCAAGAGTTCCCTGGAGCTGATGTTCACTGTTATAACAGAAGAAATATAGCCATGTTTTGCATTGCTTTGTGTTTTAATGTGATTAACAAAAGTTAGATGTATGATTTCTGCTATTATTCATGATGCCGTAACTCCTAATATTGTGGAATGTTTTAGTATAAGTTAGGACAGTATTTTCTAAGCAACTAAATGTAATAAATCATTCCATTATCTCAGCAAGTTTCATTGACACTTGTTTGTAGAATTAGTCTAATCTTTCCTTTGTTGGAATAGCTCAAATTACTTCAATAATTCTAAGGATAGAGAGAAATGAGAAAAAAAGTAATAGAAAGGGAAATTAGCTTTTTCTTCATCATTCAAGGCCTTTATATATACACTAATGACATTTTTGTATACACATTAATATTCTCAAATGAAATGATACTGCAAATTACCTAATAAAATGATACAAAGGATCATCCAGAATTTTATCACTGTTCAGACTATTATTACTACCTGTTTGATCTAGTGAGATAGTTGTCCAGCAGGTGAAAGTCTTGCACGAATATAAATATTCTTCACTTTTAATTATAGGATTGTACAATAATTCATCTTGGAAGGGACTTCAGGAGGTCTCTGCATCTAACTTCCTGCTCAAAGCAGAGTTGGCTATGATGTTAGATCAAGTTACTTAGGGTTTTATGCTGTCCAGACTTGAAAACCCTCAAAGATGGAGACATTACAATCTCTCCATAAAGCTTGCCCCACAGTTTGACTGCTCTTGGGTTGAAAAATTTTCTACTTATATCCAGGTGGATTTTCTCTCATTTCTACTTATTGCCATTATTTCTTATCATCTTTCCATGTCCACCTGTGAGAAACCTGGCTCTGTTGTCTTGCTGATCTTATCAGTTGTTAAGTGATGCTATTACATCCTGCTAAATCCAGCCCCTGACTGCCTTGGAGCCTCTCTGCTGACTTAACTCCAATTTGATAGCGTCACTTGTATTGAACAGAAGACCTCAAACCAGACCCAAGACAGCAGATGCACTTTCATGAGTGCTTAGGAGACGGAGACAGTCATTCCCATGGACCTCCTTTCCTGGCCGTCGATTGTAAGTCTAGCCTAGAAGGCCCTTCGCCTTTTTTTCCCCAAGACACACTGCTGGCTCTGTACTTGTCATCTACCACCACCTACAGGTCCTTCTCAGCAAAGCTGCTCAGCGATCAACCGGGGTACCTCTTCAGGTCCTTTCCTTTCTCAGGTGCAAGACTATTCTTGAATAGCATTTGTTCTTGAATTTTATAAGGCTTCTGCTGGCCAGTTTCTCCAGCCTTTCTAGCTGGATGGGTACCCTGCCTTTGAACATATAAATTGGTCCCATAGTTTAATGTCATCTGCAAACTTGATGAGAGTGTACAAACTTGGTAAGTGTGCAATCCAGTCACTTCATCCAGATTTTACTGATCAAAATGTAGTCCAAGGAGAAGACCTTGCACTGAATTTATAGGTAGAATAAAACTCATTAATCCCTACCTTCTTTGCTCAGTCATCCAAACATTTTTTTTGTGACTGCTTGTCCACCTGTCCAGATGGTAACATGTCAACTTGCACACAAAAGTAATGCCAGCAGCATTGTTGGAAGGTCATCTAAATTTGAGGTAAATGATCTCCACTGCTTTTTTCTTAACCATAAACTGCTTTTATCATAGAAGGCAATCAGATCAGCCAGGCATAGTTTACCCAGGATAAATCCATGCACACTGTTCACAGACACTATCTTCTCCCTCAGGTGCTGAGAAATGTGCTCCAGGAGGACTCTCCATTGTCTTCCCAGGTACCAAAGTGAGGACTCTTTTTTCTAAGGTCAACCATTTAGCTTTTTATGTGTGTGTAATGATTTCCTTTTTCCAGTTTTGGACTTACATGGGTTGAGTTCACATTGTAAACTCTGACTTAATCCTCATCCTCTGCTGACAGTTCTTCTTGTCCTTGTCTGTAAGCACAAAGGCCTTGTCAATGAAAACTGAAGAAGACATCGAGTACCTTAGCTTTATTTGTGTTCACTATCAACAGCTCGCTCACTCCTTTTGCCACTGCACCTATGTTTTCCTTTCCTAGTGTATCAATGGAAGCCATTCTTGTTGCCTTTAGTGTCCTCTGCAAGTTTCATCTCCAACTGAACTTTAGATTTCCTGATGGTACCGCTACACTGTTGATTGCATGCTAATGCCATTGCCATTGAATTTAACGTTTGTTATCCACTGAACAATGAATCACTAGGCAGCTTTTTAATATTCAATGCTACTTACAACCCATATCTTTATAGTAGTATGTATCAACTTATAAGTTGATAAGTATATAGTCAAAGTTCAGACTTTTTCTACTTAAATTCCTTCAATAGTCCTGAGTTATCCAGGACTGATTCCTTTTTTGTCGAAAGTTGTGGTACGTGTATCAGCTTTATTCTGGTGATCCTTGCTTTTGAGATGGATCACTAAAATCTTGCAGTTATTCTAGCTAAGTACCCATAGTTGATGGAATTATGCTTACTGATATGTGTTTAAAGATTATGCATTTAAGCTGTTTTACTGTTTTCAAATGATAGTTCTTTTCCAACCCAGGCAGATATTTTTGTTAAAGTAGATATGTGTAGAAACTTCACAAAAGCAAATAATGTAAGTGAGCAGAATTTTGGATTCCTTGAACCTACAGTTCTTACAGAAGAAAAATAAAGTCCTTTGATATTGTCCCACATCACATACTTAATTCTAAATTGGAAAGATATGGACAGATAAGAAATTTGTTGGATGGTCACAGCCAGAGGGGTTATGGTCAACACTTTCCAAGTGGAGGCTAGTAATGAGAGTAGGGCCACGAAGGTTGTCAGAGGGTTGAAGCACTTCTCTTGTTTAACTTGTAAAAGAAAAAGCTCTAGGAAGACCTCATTTGTGGTCTTCTAATTCTTAAAGGAAGGTTATAAACAGGAAGGAGGCTGACTTTGTTCATTCTTCTGTTATGAAGAATATTCAGCAGTATATCAGAAATGGGAGCTATGAAAGTAACATTAATTGTATGCTTTCTAATTTACTCTTCACAGATTTTTAATGTACAAATATAAAAAGATAGCAGAACAAAGAACATTGAGCCCTTGTACTAGAATGTTTCTCAGAAGAATTGATATTCACTAGACACGGGACATTTTTTTGCAGTGTGTAGAATACATGACTGTGAAACTACTTCAAGTTTAGTTTTGAATTTTGTTAGCTAACTACTTCTAATATTTGTGCTTTTCTTTTAGAAAAATGTAGGAAGGGGGCCACCTTACTAATCTTAAGTTTTCGTGACATTAGTAGAGTTACTTGATTCTTGTTACTGCTCCATATCTGTCCGTGTTCTGAGATGCTATAGGTGTTGCAAAAAAGATTAAACAAACCTGCAGGTTACTCAGTATCTCTGTCCAATATGCTCATTTTTCAGGGGCAGAGAATTGTAGACTTTATTTGAAGTCAAAGTTCTAGATGTTCATTTTCAGATAAAGCTAACCACAGGAATTCTGGTTATTCTAATTAGTCTGATATTTCAGCTTATATATATATATATAATGAGGTGTTGCCAAAATATTTTTCTAATAGTGCAACCATCAGTATATAACATTATCACTGAGCTGAATAGCCACCAGGTAAGCAAGAATGAAAATGAAAAGACTCCAGGATTCTAGCTGAAAGGTCTAAAAATAGTAAGACCACAGATTGTGTTCTGAAATGTTCTCTAAAGTGGAAAAATGAAAATCAAATGCCAAGGATTCTCATTGAAGTTTATCATATCCTCAGTTTGAAAAGTTGTGCATCTTTTCGTATTTGAAATGACATGTAAAATGCCTCAGGGATGATAATGATGATACTTTCAATAAATTCTGAATTACATGATATGCAAGACAATAAGAAAATAGACTCTTAAAGCAGCCCTGTGAATTTCTCCCAGGAAGAACACATGCAAGCAAGTTTGTCTGAAGTAATCAACATTTCAAACTGCCAGCGGGTAAACTAAAAGGAAAAAATAGTTAATGTAGAAATGCGTCTTCTATTGTCTTGTCTATGGATTACTAGATTGGTATGATGAGTTCTGTAGTGCCTTCTATGATAATGTTTCTTATTCCAGGTTTGTAAGGTATTGGCAGTAGGTATTGATATATCAAAAAAATTGGTACCTTCAGAAATTTGCCCTTTAATCAGACTACATAAATCATTTGGAGCAAACTTGTTTTGCACAGTTCCCAGAATACAAATTCTTGATGTAAAATTAGAGCATTGAAGAAAATATACTAATTGTTGTGTATGGACTAATGCTAATCACTAATGACAGCGATGTTCATGTTAAGAACGATAGGAGACCATATTTGAATGAGGATATACTACTCCACACGTTATATGGATGCAAAACAAAAAGGAGTTCAGACTCTGTAGAGCAAGTTTGTGATTTCGTAAACTCTCTCCATAATCAAGTATTGTCTTACCAGAATTTGTTAGTTCACTTGATTCCTGGTTTTACAATGTAGGAGTCATCGGGTTTGGTGACTAAGGAAAAAGGAGAAGAGGGAGGCATTATGGTATTATTATAGTAATATTATAGTATTATTATTTTTAATTAAACCACATTTTATCATTAATATGGATAATAATTCTAAAAATTTGGTTATTAAAACATATAAATCACTGGAGCCAATATAATTTATTTTTCTTATTTCAAAAAGTATCCAAATAATCTGGCAAAATAGTTTATGATGTCATGAACCCACATCTGGTTGAAGTATCTACTCTAATATTATCTCTTTCACATACTTACATTCAGTCAATTCAGGAACCATTTATTTCTGCAAGCAGCTGTTTTCTCTGGGATATTTTGGGATGTGCTTGCCTTACTAGTGACATTACCACTAAAGACAATGCATTGACATTAATCATATATATAGTTTTGGAAGTGTTAAAAGATTATTTTTTTCTTACATGCAGGCTAGACACATTTCTTTTTATCTTTATCTTTCAACTTCCTGGTCTAATTCTACTACTTGCATGAATTAAAACAAAACCAAACAGAAAAGAAAAAAAAAAAAACATAAAAAGAGACCACCTAGTTCATGTTCATGAACATGAGCAGATTATGATTTGACCTAACACTTCCCATATACATAAAAAAAAAAAAAAGGAGGGAACTATAACTGTTGTCATTTCTAGTTCATTTAAAAATTAACTTCATTCAAGAATGTGAAAGAAAAGGCATATTTTAATGCCAACAACAAATGCAAACTTTGTCAACAGGTTTAAAGTTTGCAGTTCAAGAAAACTTTCTGGATAATCCAGTTCAGAGTGGTATTGTTTATGATTTTAAAAGCACATAATTCTATCTTTTCTTTCTCCATCCATCTCCATCTGTCGAGTAAGAAGGAAAATATAAAAAATGGGAACACTGTTTCAGCAAGACTGTATCTTCATTCCTCTGTGCTCCTCAGATTTGGAAAATAAAGGAAAAAAAGATGTACAAATATGATTTAGTCTTTGGGTTTATAAAGTCAGTTGGTTGAGGTGTCAGCTTCTTAGCCAGTACAAGTGCAGATGTATTGAACATTTTTCTGATGAAGAAATTCATATTAATTCTGCATTAACTGAGCCCTCTATTCTTCCCCACCTGTATGTAGGATTAAACAACATAGTAACACACTTGCTTCTTCTACTGGCAGATCAAAAGTAATGATCTCAGAATAATGTCTGAAGATGTCAGTGTTCACTAAAGGTGATGGAGAGCACAGGGAAAAGTTCATGTCGGATCAGGATTCAGTTGCTAGTTAGGAAGTGATTGGCAGAGAAAGAGGAATTAAGCACTCAGGCTCAGAGAAACCAGAATGAATGTACAGCCAAGATCACCATCTGTTGAATATGAAATGCTTGGATCAAGACATTATAGATACATTTCCCCAAACAGCAGGGACAGCAGTCTTTTTTGGAAACGGTATCACAACAGGGTAGGCAAGCATTAAGATGGAAGCAAAAAGCTGTTCACTGAATTTTGGAGAGCAAATGACTTTATTGGTGCAATTGAACTGTATTTAAATTGTGCTGGATCTGTGAAGGACTTTACAACCAACCTCTGAATTAACATGTTGGATTTTTGACAGTTATTATAGAAGTATATTATTATTATTATTATTACTGCTAGCTTTTGGGGATCTAATCCCAGCTGGCCTCTTAGCTGTGGTATGTGACCTTTCAGCCTGAATAAAGGCAGAGATGGATTTTTATCACATTCAGACCTCCATTTCCTGAACTAGCTGATCTTTGGCAAACACTAATGCAGTAAAAGTGATTTCATTTCCATTTATCATCAAAGAGTAGTTTCAGAAGGTAGAGGCAATCCATAGCTCACAAGGGTAATGGCAGTTGTTTGTTTATGCAGTTACTCTTTTTTTTTACCTTCTTTCTTCAATTGTAAAATTGGAATGTAAAAACTAGGACTAAGTCTTCATCATTCAAATAATCAGCAGTTCAGATAGTGTCAGAAGCATACTGACATTCAAAAGGATTAGAAGATTTATTTTGTCCCTTTCATTCCTACCCTCCAATTTTACTCTGATAACTAAGTTATCCAAGCATTGCCACTGCCCTTAGCAGTGCTGAAAGGTTTAAGAAATAACTTGAAGCAATGTAAATGTGTGAGGATGGCAGTGATAGGTGTTATATATTTTTCTTTCCTTTTGAAATCTTTTTAATGTTATGTGATATTCTCCTAAGAAAACAGGTTCATGACTAATGAAGCTGGTCTGAAAGAGGATACACCTGTGGAATTTTTTCTTAAAACAGTTGGAGTTCTTTTACTGAAGTAATCTAGAGAGATTTGTCCCAAATCTGGACTTGCTGAGCGTTTTCATTAATGAGAGTCATGGAAGAAGGGAGTACTCTCATTATGTATTAATATTCTGGGAGAGACTTGGAGTATTCTAGAATATAGGAACAGAAATCAAAGTGATTCAGGGAAAAAGGAAAAACAAAAGAAGCATAAAAATATGTGCATAGCCAAGAAGACTCAGAAGACTCCCTAAAAGGTGCATAATGTAAACTTTCCTCTTGACTTTGTACCAGTGAGAATCAAATAAAAGCTAAGTGAAAATGAGGAGAGATGAGATGAGTTGCTCCTCCAGCAACTCTGGTCCAGCACAGCTCCTGTCTGGAGCTGAGGCCCAGGCCAGGGGTGCCTACACCCCAGTTCTGACTCCAGCGGCACTCAGTTCACTCACACTGGCTCTCTCTGTAGCTGGCACTCCAGGCTCATAGTCTGTAGGACAGCGGGGTGCCCGTTCTCCAATCTGACTTCAGTAGTTGGCCCTGATGTTCACTTACCTGTATCCAGGTCTCTCTGGTATACAGCACTTAATCTTTGCAGCTCATGTTCACGTGGGAGAAAGAATGCAAATTCACAGAGAGATTGTTAGAAAATGGATTTAATGAGGAAAAAAAAGAGGAAGGCAGGACTGATTACAGCAATCAGAAGTGTGCTGACCAGCCTTATTTTACGCAACTGGCTCTTTTATACCCTTTACTACCTATGCCCCCTCATTGTTCCTCCTTCTGCTTCCTGCTGAGTAACTCCACAGATCTGCAGTGCTACAGTTTCTGCAGCCCCCCAGTCTGAGCCCCCTTTGTTCACAGTTTTATCAGCTCAAGAAAAATAAAACCTTTTTTTCTTCCTCACCTACTTTCTTTTTTGATTTGTGCACCTACATAGTATCTTAACTTTTATTTTTAAACATTTGAGAAAAAATTAATCAGTTTAATTAACTACTCTGTTTTCTGTCCACTGAGGATGCTTCCAATGGTGTCAGTCTTGGCAGGCAAAACAACAGAGAAGAGCTGAAGAGCAAAAACTGCAGAAGAAAACAAAGCAAATCTTTTTTAGTCAAAAGATCTAAAGCAGAGTAATCAGGAGAAGCATATTTATCTTCTTGTCTTTATAGTTAAGGTTTGCCGTAGAAAGTGCTCTTCATTGTACAAAGATGATTTACTTTATACTGCAATTGAAGAGAGCTGAAATTGTGGCCAAAAGGCAGTGATTTTCATGTTTTAGAATTTAAGTGTTTCAAAATAGTGTTTACTATTTCTGCCGCTTTCTGCAAGATTCAGAATCACATTGTCACCGCAAGGCTGTTTAGTTTCTTTTAAATATATTTCTAGTGAAAGATTTCAGACTAATAATAATTGCAGTTTAAGTTTTCTTTTGTAGGATAGATGCCAAAAGAATAAAGACTATATTACTACACGGGATGTTGCTGAGAAAGCCTTTAAAATCAGGAGCTATAGGAACTCTTCTACCTGGTGAGATGTGGAAGCCAGTAAGTGCTAATTCAAGGTGATACTTGTAGTATGGCTGGCAGAAGTTTAGCTGCATGGTAGGCAATAGTGAAGCATGAGTTTGCTCATTGCGAGGCAGAGAACAGTTCTGTTCTGACTCCATCTCTCAGGATCTGTATCACTGTAGGGCCAGCTCCAATATAACATACCTTTCTCTTCAGCCTGTTTTCTTAGGACTTCTATTAGTGCTGTTTTTCAGTTTCCTGTGAATTCAGAAGTGTTGACAGAGGGAAGACAGCTTTATGAAACGGAGAAAGCAGACACGTTTAAAGACAGAAGGTTTATTTCATTTAGGTCATCAAATTTCCATGAGAGTCTTCAGACTTTCAAAAAGCAAAGTTTTGCTGACATAATTACTAGCAAATCAACCACTCATCTGATAATGTTGTGAAATATGTCATGGCTTATGCTTCTGTGTGTACATAAGTTATAATATTGTGACAGCAGTGCTGTTTTTTACATTGTTGACATACTTAACCCTGGTTCAGTTTATATACAGATTTTTATTGTGAGCTTGTGATGTAACTCAAGCCTTTTGTTTTATGAATTTAGAAAAATCCTTGCCTCATTTTCTGCCTTTAACAAAATATTAATTATCAATTGCAATCTATTGTTACAAATTGTTGTGGTTTTTTTTTTAGGGAAGGAGCAAATAGTTGACTGAACATAGAACATTTCCATTACACTAAAAAAAGGTGTTTGGTATTTGTGCCAATACAAAAGGAATGAAATGATACCTTGAAAGCCAACTCTCTCAGTTATTTCTTCTCCGCTTTCCAACTGTTTTTTTTTTTTGTTTGTTTGGTCTTGTTTTTTTTTTTGTTTTTTATCCATAAAAGGTATGTTACATAATTCTGAATTTCACATTGAAGTATGTGAAAATGAAAACACTTCATAGAGAGTATGTATATTCATCTATTATTCATCATGGGGTTTAAAACTAATCCAGTTCTCAAGTGTTTGGCAGTTTAGTACTGTCAAAATCTTGGAAGCAAGCAGCTGTTTAGTAACAGTAAACAGTAAATATTTTTACATGAATCACAAAAGATAATAAATAATCCTGTTTATTAGGTGCAATATTTTGTACAGTTGTCTTTTACGGTAATGGTGTCTTTTTAGCCTGTTTTGTAAGTGTAAATAGCTTGATTGTTGTTTCTCTTAATGACTTGTGATATGCTCAACAATGGAAAAAGTGACAGTAATTGAGACACTTTCACATATAAAGTGAAATGACCAAAGCTAACACTCTGTGAATTACTTAGAGTATTGTTTAATTAGTTATGTTATGATATTCTATATGCTGGTCTGCCACTCCTAATAAGGCTCAGCATCTTTAAAAGCAGAACCTGCAGACCTGTGGAGAGCCTGCAAGCTTGACCTGGGTATACACAGAAATACTAAGTCCTCTTCATTATTTCAGGGTGCTTTTCTCCATAGACCTTGTCTGTACATGTCCTCATTACATCATACTGCTGAGGTCTGCAGGCATTCATCCAACTTGCAGATGGGTTATAATTTACTAGCTGCCATCCTTGTTATATATCCACTGTATCTGTGAAAGAAATCAGTTGAGCATGTATAATTTTCTTTTTGCATATTTTCAATATGTATATATATATATATGTATTCCTTTAACAAAGAAAATATTTTAACACATCATTTCAAGTAGATGCAGGCATCCCCCCAGAATAAAGGAAAATAAAGAGAATGTATTCCAAATTTATTTGTAGGAATTTTGGCTCAGAACTTTGATCTGACTAACAGATGTTACTACATCATTAACTAGGAAGATGAAAAAAAAAAAAAGATGAGTAAAATTAATGTAAACAAAAACTAATGACAATGTCTAAAATAAGAACAGGTGAGTGTGACAAAATGATTATCTGATATTTAGTCTTATGGTAGATACCAGAAGATTTTTGATAAATCCATACTTTTTTCTGAACAGACATAAGAGAAGCTAATATTTAAGCTGTGATACTCAACAGTATGTAAATGGTTTTTTAGTTCAATTTTTTTGATAATATATGTATTTATTTTTGTCTCCCCATCCTGCTCCACTTTACTAAAATATTGTCATGTGGTACATGGCCATTTTCAAATGCTCTCCTTTGGAAGACAGATTAAGTTTCAAAAGGTACTGTCCAGTACAGATAAGAAAAGATTCTAGTAGGCAGAGATACTAAATTCACAGAAAAGCTTTTGCAAATGTGGATTACAAATGGTTTTTTAATATGTTGGAGGGAATGAAAAATTAATTGAATCAAAATTTAAAAGATCCTTCATTTTTGTGTTTTCCATTTAACATTTGAATGACTGTATAGCAGTCTTTTGGTGGCTGAGTGTTGGCTCATCATATATACCTTTGATTACTTCACCATTTTTAGACTTTTGTTCTTTTATTGCTATCAAGGAAAATAAATATCTTGATTAATAAAGCAATATAGAGATCTCTGATGCAAGGTGTAAATGAATTTACCTCCAGACTAACTTCTCTTTCTGCATCTTATTTTGTGTATGCTGTGACGTGATTATGGCATTAGGAACCTGTTACTTGTGTCTGAACTTTATGTTCTGACATCATCTGTTTCATATATCTGGGAGACAGGAGTTTCACTTGTACTTTGGATCTTGTCTCACATTATTTTAAAAAATTTTCTTCCCCTGAAGTTAAAGCGAGAGTAATCAAGTACCAGTTCAACAGAGAAATAGCTGCTTTGATCTGGATCAGGTTTGAGTCCTGTAAACTAATATGATAGAAAAACAAATAGCCTTAAATATGCCATTGCAGTAGATTTCAGGTGAATCTAAAGCTCATTTCAGTTCATGACTTGATTCTTTTCCAGGGTTATGGAAGAGGAAACAAGTATGTCTGATCCATCTAACTAGCAAAGTGTCACGGTGGCATCTCCACTGGAAATCTCGTTGCCGATTCCAGAAAGCATGTATATGCTCTTATTATAATATTTGAACTCAGGGCATAGAACTACATTACATTTCACTTTAGAGATTCATCTCTAACTAGTCTCGAAACTATGTTATCATTTATATTCATGTTTTCTGAGTAGATGTGAATTTCTGTTGACTCAAATAATGCTGACAGATTTCTAATATGAAGAAAGATAAATCTTCAAGATGCCTGTTTTTTTATTCCCTGCTTTTTCTCCTTGCTATTCCTTCCTAATATGGTAGAAACAAAATTAATGAAAATCAGGAATAAACTTAAGGATTGAAGGAAGCATGAGGGGCTATGAGGGTGTGAGCAGCTTTCCCATTTCCTGTGCTTGATTAACGGATCCTGATACCCAGAAAAGTTCAGCATTTGCATAGGAAGATTGGATAAGAAATCCTGCATATAAACATCTTAATGAAGCTCAGATCATTGTGTGCGTCTGTTCCTTAAGATGCAATAATATTCACAGTATTGCTCAAGCCTGCCATGTTTTTATGCACACTCCTCATTCAATTCAGAGTGAAGGCTTGTTTCCTCATGTTGCCATTTCACTTTTTAAAGGTGCAGGCATGAGACACGGTTATCCGTAGTCTTGATTTTTTTTTCTTTTATTTTTGTTAGTTTTGTTTTGTTTTTTTTCATGTACTCCTTGCTCCCTTCTCAATTCCCCCCCCCCCCGCCAATCCCAAGTTAATACTTTCTTCTAACCTGGAAAAACTCCCTCTTGAGACATTCCTGGAGTTCTTGCACCTGCTTTCCCTCTCTACCTGCTAAATATAAAATATCTTCTTTTTAGTATTAACGCTCAAAGCTACTACTAAGCCACAAGGAAGCAAATTCGCTTTCATATTAAGCAAAACCATGTTACAGGACTTAGATAAAAACAAACAAAGCTGCAAAAACCCTTCTGCTTCTTGTTTTGAAAGATTTTATTTTTTTAAGTATTTTTAAAATGTAATCAAGAAGGCCAAGTTAATCATGTCAGATGCAGAAAAAAGTCTAAAATTGTGTCCTGGTAGTTCACAGTTTTTAGTAATAGGAGTTGAACTTGCTTAGGGGCATCCTGAATCTCTTCTCAATCTTCAGTTCAGAAAAATGTTCCTGAAATATTGTTGCAAAGCACCATTTTGCTCTCCGTCTCATTTTATTTTATTTTATTTTATTTTGTTTTGTTTTTTTTAAAGACAGGGAAGGACGTGGGAAAGAGATTAAAATCTTGAGAGAAGTCTCTGGTGAAGGCTGTGTTCTCTCGTAATCTAGCCTCTTGATAATGAGATGCTGCAATTACCTGGGAAAGATGACAAAACAAAGTAATGTCAGAGTTGCACGTCTAACTTTGTTTATGGGATCTTAATGTAAAATTTGTCCTTTCTATGCTTTTTGTTGTTCCTTTCTGTGGATTCCGTTGAAAGTATTGTTTGTTTGCTTTTCTTTGTTTTAGCATGGGTGATAATTTGACTTTCTAAAAGAGTTGTGATAGTGTTATTTTTCTTAGTCTCTTCTATTTACATAAATATATATACTGTAACATCAGTCAGTTGAATATGCATAATTATGGAGTACCAAGAACTAAGTATGGATTCAACTCAGCAAAATAGAGAATACGGGAAACAATGTCTTTGTTCTTTCCTTGTTTGTTCAGCTATTAGAATAATGAATTTTCTGCTAATTAAATGACATGTAGAAAATTACCATATAACAGACTTAAAAACTGCTGTTCTGAGATGTGCTGGCAACATTGCAGCAGACTTGAAATCTTATGACCACTAAGGCAAAAAGAGATGCCAACAGGGAAACTAAAGGGAAATACTTCAAAGGAATTAAGGAATTACTCTCCAAGAAGGCAGCAAGGCCAGCTGCCCAGCCAAAGTATCTCTACACTAATACATGCATCTTGGGAAATAAACAGGAGGAGCTGGAAACCACTGTGCTACAAAGAAAACATGATGTAGTTGCTGTCACTGAAACCTGGGAGGATGGCTCCTGTGGCTGGAGTATGGCTACCAGCTGTTGAGAACAGACAGGCCAGGAAGGAGGGGAGGAGGCATTGCCCTCTACATCAAGAAAGGAATAGTGTGAAATGCTCTCCTGAAGAATGTCCATGAGCAAGTTAAAAGCTTATGGGTGAGAATTATAGAGACCAAGGCAACAAAAGGGAGCCTTGTAGATGATGTCTGGTACAGGCCACCTAATCAGTGAAGCCTGTTGATGAAGCCTTCTTCCTCCAGGTACAGAGGTATCATGATCACAGGCTCTCATCCTGCTGGGGGACTTAAACCACCCTGACATCTGCTGGAAAAGTAGCACAGTGACCTGAAGGCAGTTCAGGAGGCTCCTGGAGTGCATCAAGGATAACTTCTTGCCCCATCAGGGGCATGCAATCCTGGACCTAATGCTCACTAATGCAAGTGAACTGATTGGTGACATCAGGATTGAAGGTTGCCTGGGCTGGAAATGCAATGGTGGGGTTCCCAATCCTGAGAGATAAGGGACAGAAAAAGAGTAAAATCAGTACACCATGATGTGTGGTGCAGTCAACATGCCTGAGGGTTGGAATGCCATCCAGAGAGACCTAGACAGGTTTGAGCAGTGGACTCGAGAATCTCATGAGCTTCAACAAGATGAGGTTCAACAAAATGAAGTGCAAGGCCTTGCATCTGGGTCACTGCAACTCCCACTATCAATACAAGCTGGAGGGCAAAAGGATTGAGTACAGCCCTGCCAAAAACGACTTAGGAGTACAGGTGGATGGCAAGCTGGACAGGAGTTGGCAATGTGCCTTCAGCCCTGAAAGCCAACTGTAACCTGGGCTGCATGAGAAGAAGCGTGGCCAGCAGGGTGAGGGAGGTGATCCTGCCCCTCTACACTGCACTGGTGAGACCTCACCTGGAATACTGCATCCAAATGAGGAGTCCTCAGTACAGGAGAGGCATGGACCTGTTGGACTGCATCTGAAGGAGGGCCATAAAAATGATCCAAGGGATTGAACATCTCCTCTATTAGGACAGGCTGAGAGTTGGAGCTCTTCAGCCTGGAGAAGAGAAGGCTCCATGGACAGCTAATAGTGACCTTTCAGGATATAAAGAGGGACTATTAGAAAGAAGGGGACAGACCTTTAGCAGGGTCCTTTGTGATAGGACAAGGGGAAATGGTTTCAAAATAAAAGACAGGAGATTTAGATTGGATATAAGAAAAAAGTTTGTTATGATAAGGGTAGTGAAGCACAGGAACATGTTGCCCAAAGAGGTGGTGGATGCCCTGACCTTGGAGACATTTAAGGTCAGGCTGCATGGGGCTCTGAGCAACCTGATCTAGCTGTAGATATCTCTGTTCTTTGCAGAGGTTGGACTAGATGACCTTTAAAATTCCCTTCCAACTCTAAGGATTCTGTGATGCTATGTACATAACATTGTGACTTATTTGCATATAATCCTAGCAGTATAGTTTCAGATTTGATCACTTTAGTTTTACTGACAATTATTGTCCTGGCATTAACAGGTCATTATTTTCTATCATCAAATACTTGCACATAAGGCTATAGCTGGAAGATAAAGGAAAAAAGCGAAACATCGGGAAAAAACAGACAAACACAAAATCAGTCTTCTCCAGATGTTTTGGTGTTGGCTATCAGGTATCACTAATTCTTTTTGGCAGGCATAATTCTAATTTGTATGAAAAATCAGATAGAAAGGAAAGTAACGTATTAGCTGTATTGGAGAAAATGTTCAGTCAGTTATACTCCTGCAAGATTTATAAGAACTAAAGTGAGTTCAAATTTGAATTGTCAAAGGAAATTTTACATGCATTAACCACTCAGTAACATCCATCCCATGTATTCAATTATGTACTGGGTTCTAAACCACATCTCCAGAGCAGCGTAAAAAAGTTTTCCTAAACTACCATTCATAGACATTGCTGTCAATTATACATGTAAAGAACTTGTAGTTTTAAGTTGAGGACTTGCAAAAAGAGCAAACATAATGTTAATATACCTTTATACTCTCCTGGCAATGCATGTTACAGTAAGATAGAACTCCCTCTCTCTATTACCTTGTGTGTACAACTAGTCAAGTGTTTCAAGTCATTTAAGGTTAACAAATTGCATATGCACATCCTTGGATATTTGATATTATTTTACTTACTAGGATTTTAAAAAGAAACCATAGTTTAGTCCAGAAGTTAGGAGAGCTGTCTCTAGCGTGAATTTCTTTTTGATCCACAATTAATCACCACATTATTACATACTTTTGCAACATAACTCCTATTTATTAGGAATTATTAATGTTATAACAATAACAGCAATTACTAATTAAAAATAGATCAAAATGCATTTAAAACTATAAACAGACAAGCATTTAAAAAATGTTGCATTTATCTTCAAGAATCAAAATTTTAACTTCCCTATTGAATATTCTCATATGCCCTATCAGGGGTACATGTTCCAAGAATATTTCAATTCTCAAGGAAGTAGTTTGCAGCTTAAACCAAATTTATCAAATCCATTCTGTAAGATTTTGTCCGTTTGGTTGCATGTATGAACTTTGTCCCCAAAGAGTACAGTGAGATGGTAATTCTATTTGCAGTGTTCTGTTCTGAACACAATAGCATTGATACAAAATGTTTACTGGATTCAGGAGGCTGTTGCAGGGTCATACCTTTGCAGGATTTATATTTATGTCTATTTTAAATGAATACTCTTTGTGCAATGCTGGACTAGAAAGGCAGAGCGGAGAGACAGACACAATGTAAATATAATATAAAGAGTAACTTTAGGTTTTCCCAGAGGTTATGTTGTAGGTACAGACATTTGAAGGTGTGTAGATCAAAGAGGAAATAGAAAAATATGAAAGCATTGAATCAGCACATCCAAACTATGTGCAAGTCCTCATGGTTTGAGGGGCAGAAGGACTTGGAGAAAGTGGGTTTGTCCACAATTTTTGGGCTAAAAATAAAAATTATCAGTAAAAATCTTTTATACTATTTCTATATATATTCCTGGAGTTTTGTTATTTTTGTTTTGTTTTAAATTCATGTGTGTGCTCACCATTTCCTATACAATATTACATTTAAACAAGAAAAGCTTACTTTTTTCTACTGTGGGCAAATACTGTAGCAGTAGCATTCTTTTGTCCAGTACATCTCACTAATTGCAGATTCTGATTCATTTTATTTTATTTTATTTACAAACACTATCTATGTATAAAAATATATTACTGTGGATTTTGCCTTCCAAAGCATTTTAAGTAGCTACTTATTAAGGTTTAATTTGAGAGGCTCCTGTGCCTAATAAGATTTCCATTTAGAATACAAGCTTTGAGCTTTATAAAAAGCTACGTGGTCTACATGTAAACACTTTGTAAATAGCATCTGAATAACAGGCAGGAACACGCATTAGAAACTGCCAGAACTGTGTTTGTTGTGGCTGCTCTGCTGGATGCTGCTTGAACAGCTGAAGTAGAAATATATTGATCAACCAATGCCAGCTGAAGCAAAAAATATGCCAACGTAGAGAAAAGTTAGAAATAAACACTAGAAATGAGTTTCTAGGATGTGTGTGTATGTGCTGGTAGAGAGGCAAGACAGCCATTTAATTTGTGGTTGTGAAACAAATGTTTGCTTGTGATTTGATACAGAAATACAATTCAGGGTGTTAAATTGAGGATCTGTCAGATGATAATACTCTGCACTGTGTTACAGAATCACAGAATCTGGTACACCGTTGCAACTACAACATTGCTTGAAAGTTTATTGCATTTGTACCATGTAATGTGTTGCTAAAACATTATGACTGAAATACAGATTGCTTCATGTGGGATACTGGAGCAGAAATGTTTATGTGGTAGTGTAATTGTTTTGTCTAGAAAATATCCATGGGAAGGATCATGTGAGACTACAATGTGTGGCATCCTATTTGGAGAACATCTATTTAAATGAGAAGAATTCTTAATTGCTATTTATGGACAGAAAAGTTCTAATAGCTTTTGCCTGTCTAGTTTTGTTATTTGGTGGGAAACTCCATGTTTGTCTGTGTTTATTTGCTCTAAGCAGATTATGCTTTACTCAGATAAACTGAAAGTAATCAAGTACATGTTAATATTCACTGGCAAAGATTAGTGTGTTATTTGGTATAGAAAATTCTTAAGGAAATTAGAAGTAATAATAAAAGACCTTTAGATTCTGTTGTTTTTTAATGAAGTTTTTATAGATCAATTTCTAGATAGACTAAAGTGTTTACATGGCATGCCTTTTCTAAACAAAGATCTGTAGTAAATCCATAATATGCACATATGGATATGAGTATAGTAAAATTGTAATAGGGCTTTCAGGCTAAGCAGCAATCAAAGTGCCTTTCCCACTCACTTTGTTGTTTTGTTTTGTTTTCGTTTTTTGTTTGTTTTTCTTGTTTGTTTTACACTAAGTAGTAGAGAAAAACATTCGAGAGAGATGTACAAATAAATTCTATTGTCTGTTTTTCGTAAACTATTTAAGTAGCACAAGTCACAAAATAAGACAAAAAAAGGCACAATAAAAACAGGAAAAATGCAATTAAAATTTGAAAAAAAAAATGTCAAGAAGATACCTTGAAATGTTCTAAAGATCTTTTTTATTTCTTCTGGAAATAAAACTGCACTTATCAGTTTAATTTTGGCCTGCTTATAAATAGGAACTTACTGGTTAATTCAGGGAAATACAGTACAGTTGATTCTTTTCCAGCTATGATAATACTTTAGAAGAAAGAAAATCTTCATTTAGTAAAAAAGACTATTAAGTAGGAAATGAGAAGGATTCTGCAACATGTAGACCTCTATGGTAATACATGTTTTTCAGTTTTCTAAGTAACAGCAAAATTGTGTTTTAAACTACAATAGAAGGTATCTGTTGGGTAAATAATGGGTTAATAGGTATCACAGATATGGTAAAAATTTCTTAATAACAGCAGGAAATATTATTGTAACTCATCTTCAACCATGAGGCATTGATAAGCTAACAAAAGTAGAGTGACTAGAATAGGGGAGCAAATTCTTTTCTTGACTAATGCAGAACCCTCAGAGGCCTTCAAAATATCAGGCATGGCTCATGAAATAAAAGTTGGCCAATCAAATGGCCACCATTCATTGTATTGCCTTTAGATCATTATAGTAAGTGAATGACAGCACTTATTTCCTCATAGCAATCACATCTTAGAAAAATACGCAAGGGTTTCATTTGTGGAATTATGGAAATTAACTAACTTGAAATTCAGCTAGAAACAAAGTGTCAAGTACTCCTGCTCAGGCTGACAGATCTCTAATCAGTTGTTGTCTTATATTTACTTTAAAAGACTTTATTGCAGAATATCAAATATTTTGTAAGGGAAGCTGATGGCTATGGAATTCATGCTATTAATCTGTTGAGAACAAGGTGGTAATAAGCGAAGTGTTAGTCTTTTTAGGGTCAAAGACTTACTAATACATAGATGAATTACACTTTGAATTGTTATTGAAAGTGTCATACCAGTTAATTAATTGAAATAAGTACTTGATATTGAGCCCTAGAGAAACTGTTGATTATTATTGGAGCTCCAAATTTAGTGTTTGCTTTAGAGTTTAATTAACAGCATTATGATTTATGTCATAAAAGAGCTCTAGGCCTTGCCATTTTCAAACTAAAAAACTTAGCGCTGCTTTGACAGTATTGGTGCCAGACCAAGCTTTTATGAGTGGTTCACACAGGCAAATAGGAGAAACCAATAGTACTATTTCAGCTCTGAAAGTGGGATTTAGGCACATGAGCCTAGGAAACAGGTTCAGAAAGCTAATCTTTTAGTAGCTACCTTACTCTGATTGTGTTTTGAATCACAAATTTACCTATGAACCTAGGTTAAGATTCAGAATTACAGAATGATTTTGTCTAGAAATCCATGCTCCAGTAACATCCAGAAACAAGGAAGAAAAGTGCTGTTAAGTTCTGAATGCTCCTAGAACATATGAACTCAGCACATAGCTTAAAATTAGAGTAGAAACCACAGCTATTTTTATTTAAGCACAGCTATTAGAGTTTGTAAGTGCTATATGGAACCTAAGGTGATTCATGTCCAGAGCGCCCATATTTTTCTGGTGAGATTCATCATCATCCTGCTATAGCTGTGCGCTGTGAAACCACTGTCATGAGCTAACAGAAAGAGAGAGAAGGATACTCTTGACTACAGCCTGTTAGGCATTCAGTTGGACATGGATATCTGCTGTCTGAAATCTGACCACAGGTTCTTTCCTCCCCTTTCAGAAGAAAGCTTACCATTCAGCTAGAGGGTTGGAGTAAAAAAAGTCGCTATTAAAATCTCTTTTCTGGGATACAAATTCTGTAGTGAGTTTAAGCTAAGCCTGCACATGTTTTGCCTGTGCAACTTCCATTTTAGTAGTCTTTACTGATTATTTGTATATTTGAATATTTTCATGAGAGGTTTTTGATTTGTTTCAAATCTGGAATGTTAAAATCAAAATCTTAAAGAGAATTGGTACTGAAGGTCATGGCAAATAGTAAAATTAAAAAGGTAATAATAATGCAAACTCAAACTTTCTTGTTCCCTGAAATATGCTGATACAGCTTTAAAAATGGAACTGACAATTTCTACTAAAAATTGGTGTGCATAGAAGAGCTCAGAAAACAAGTACTTTTAGAACAAGTTCAGTATTTCTAATAATGTCTCTGTGACTTTTCACAGACAAATAAGCAAGTCTGAAAATGTCTGCTTTTGTCTGAAACTGCTTTCCTCCATATTTAAACATTTCCAAACAAGCTCTTCTCTGTGTATGAAAAAAAATGAATGGTTCTTTTCACTTCTTTGACCTCTGATTTATTTCTTAGTTTTTATAATATGGCAAATTCAAAATATGCATTTTAGTGAAATTGTACTTGGTCAATGAAAGAACTATTTTTATTTTTATTTTTTAATTAGAATTGCACAGTTACTGATAGTAAACAATTCATTGGGAAGTTAATGTGAAGGGCTGTTTTCAAATTAGTCTCTACTCAGGTCAAGTTTATGTGTGTATCTGTTACAAGCTATGAGATGTTAAGATATTCTGCATATCAGAATGTATGAGGTAGAATCCTTCTGATGTTTACAGCCTTTAAAATAAATTGTTTCAATTAGCTTTAGATTTTTTTCTTATGGAGAATAACCTTATAATTAAAAACAGAGAGTAGAACAGAATGGCAGTGAAAATGCTTTGATGTACTGGATATGTGATAGATTTTCATAAAATAAGCTGACTTATAGTTATTATTAATACTTCCCTTTTTAAGCCAGATTTACAGAACTACCTGCATCTGGGTTGTTTAGCATTTCATTTGATGAAAAACAGAATATTAAGCGTGAAGGAGATAATTATACTTTTTGGAATAATAGGTTTACTAGGATAATAGGTTCTAGGACAGCTATTCAAAACATAATGTAAATTGCATTATAATTGTATATCTCCTCTTAGGTAAAATTTTATTTTCTCTAAACTTCTATTTTCTTTATAACTTTTTTTAAAAATGCCCTTCTGATATCTATCAGTCCTGTTCCAACAGCAAGTAGATATGTATAACTTGCTGTTTGTATTCTTAATTGGACAGAATGCACTATATGTAAAATGGGAAAATTATAGCAGACATTTGTTTTCTTGCGAAATGATTTTGCTTACAGATTATATACTGAGTTATTTGCAGTATTACTCCCTGATAAAGGGATTAGTTTGCATTTGTATTACAGGCAGCCTTTTGAACCCTGTATTAAAATCAACAAATAAATCACTACAATTTCAAAATTCAGTTTTGTGAATAAAACCAGAATTTATTTTGTTTCATGAAACTAGGTTTCTGGATTAGTGATCTTTTAGGTGTTTAGCCCCTTGGCTCCAGAATTAGATTTATGTTTATTGATATTTGTGGTATCTCTTCATAAATTGCATCTCCTTTTCTTAATACTCATTTGTTTATATTTTTATTTGATAGAGTTCTTTCAGTCTTTAAGTGTAGATAATGCACCAAGAGATGCCAAAACCATCCCATTTTCCAAAGCCATAATTTGTTAAGTTATCACTAAGTAGTAAACTGAAGACATGTTTTAAATAGTGAAAGCAAGTGCTACTGAGTTTGAGAGAATATCAGAAAATGCATCTTCCCAACTCTTTAACATCCTTTACCTCCAGACTGTCTATTCAAGCAACCTGAAGCAGCCTCTCCAATATGAAATAAATTATACGGTCTCACTGTAGTCTTTAAAAAAAGTTTCTTTCTCTGCATCACCTATGAATCTAGATTTTTGTAGGCAAGGACACAGGTTCCCCTCTGAGATAAACATACTTCTCTCAGCTAGGCAAGTTTATTGCACTTAAGAAAGGAGAACTCTTCTTTTTCCTCTAAAGAGTTCCACTTGACCTATTGTTCACCAGTCAGAAAATACTGAGCAGCTTTACACTCTTGAACCGAATATACATAATATGGTGTTTATACAGCAAACTAGAAACAAGCACTTTCTTATATTTTCTAGTATGGTGTTTCATTGTCTCAGTCTTTGTAATGTTAATGGCATAGATACAGTCAAATATAGTAACAATTTTGATATCATCTTTAATTTACCTGTGTAAGGAAGATCTCTTATCTTTTTCAATGCAGAAATTATCTGTGATTTAGGTAGGCTGTTGGTGACAGTGCCTTGGCAAAGGAGTTTAGAACTGCATAAATCTTAATATCCTTTATAATAGTTAACATGTAGAACACATAAATCTCAAGGGACTTAATCTTGCCTTCATGTTCAGTTGAAATTGTCAGATGCTGTCTTTGCAACAGACCTAGATCACACAGAACACTCATTTCAGATTTCTGGCATGCCGTTAGCTTTATTTTAATACTTGGAATTTAAGGTTCTTATTGATGAGAGAAATATCAAATTCAAAAAATGTCTAGGCAGTATGAAGTTGGTCTCTGAATATGCAAAATATCTGTTCTTTTTAGAAATTTAAATTGTTGGATTGATCAAACTTCTAAATGCTGTGAGCTGATGATGTATCTCATGAAAAGTATGTCTTAAGCATATATTACCTTTTCCTGAAAGACTTTAGGTAAACCTGAACCAGTAAGAAATTTTCCCAGGCATTTGTAATTACAGCCATTTCTCACTCCTCTGGCCAGTTTCTGTAGGTCATAGAATCACAGAATGGCCTGGGTTGAAAAGGACCTCAAAGATCATCTAGTTTCAATCCCTTTGCTGAGTGCAGGGTTGCCAACCACTAGACCAGGCTGCCCAGAGCAACATCCATCCTGGCCTTGAATGCCTCCAGGGATGGGGCATTCACAAGCTCCTTGGGCAACCTGTTCCAGTGTGTCACCACCCTCTGAGTGAAAAACTTTCTCCTAATATCTAACCTAAATCTCTCCTGTCTTAGTTCAAAAGCATTCCCCCTTGTCCTATCGCTATCCACCCTGAGGACCCTGGTGGTAGTTGAGGTCTTAAAAATAATTTTAGAATTCCTAAGGGAGTTGTAAAAATATAGATTATTTTGCAAAACTGTACAAGCTTAGTTTTGCAGATTCAGAGATGCCTGCAGCTAAACAAGTTTTTATACATACAAGTAGATGAGAGAGATGCTAACAACTGAGAAGTTCAACAATACTTGCCTTTTTTGTGACATTTTTCTTCTATCACTTCTACCTCTTGAAATTTGAATTGTAAGGTATTTTTACAAATCGTAATTCCGATCAAAACATCTGCGTGAGCAAAAATATTATAAATTAACTGGAAGAATTATTATTCTAAAGCATTGGAACAGAATTCTATTTTGTTATTCCAGAAGAATCTCCATTCTTTACTGGACACGGCTGGGAATGTGGCCACTGAGGACAATGAAAAGGCTGAGGTTCTCAATGCCTTTTTTATGTCTGTCTTTAAAAGCCAGACCAGTTGTGCTCAGAGTACTCTACTCTCTGACCTGGAAGTCTCAGATGGGGAGCAGAATAAACCCCCCACGATTCAGGAGGAAACGGTCAGAGACCTACTACTCCACCTGGACTGCCACAAGTCCATGCGGCTGGACGAGATCCATCCGAGAGTGCTGAGGGAGCTGGCGGAGGAGATAGCCAAGCCACTTTCCATCATCTATCAGTGTTCCTGGTCAACTGGAGAGGTCCCAGAAGACTGGAGACTTGCCAATGTGACTCCCATCTACAAGAAGGGTCGTAAGGAGGATCCGGGGAACTACAGGCCTGTGAGCCTGACCTCGGGGCCAGGGAAGGTTATGGAGCAGATTGTCCTGAGGGAGATCATGCGGCATTTGTGGGACAACCGGGGGATCAGGCCCAGCCAGCATGGGTTTGTGAAGGGCAGGTGCTGCTTGACCAACCTGATCTCCTTCTATGATCGAGTGACCCGTCTGGTGGATGAGGGAAAGGCTGTTGATGTGGTCTACCTAGACTTCAGCAAAACCCTTGACACTGTCTCCTACAGTATTCTCCTGAAGAAGCTGGCAGCCTGTGGCTTGGACAGGTACACTCTTTGCTGGGTAAGGAGCTGACTGGAGGGCCGGGCCCAGAGAGTGGTGGTTAATGGAGTTAAATCCAGCTGGTGACCGGTCACGAGTGGTGTTCCCCAGGGCTCGGTGCTGGGGCCTGTCCTCTTCAATATCTTTACTGATGACCTGGATGAGGGCATTGAGAGCACCCTCCGTAAGTATCCAGACGACAGCAAGCTGGCAGGAAGTGTCGATCTGCCTGGGAGTAGAGAGGCCCTACAGAGAGATCTTGACAGGCTGGACCTCTGGGCGGAAGTCAATGGGATGAGGTTCAACAAGACCAAGTGCTGGGTCCTGCACTTTGGCCACAACAACCCCAGGCAACGCTACAGGCTTGGGGCAGAGTGGCTGGAAAATTGTATAGAGGAAACGGACCTGGGGGTATTAGTCGATGGTCGGCTGAGCATGAGCCAGCAGTGTGCCCAGGTGGCCAAGAAGGCCAATGGCATCCTGGCTTGTATCAGAAATAGTATTGCCAGCAGGAGTAGGGAAGTCATTGTCCCTCTGTACTCAGCCCTAGTGAGGCCGCATCTCGAGTACTGCGTCCAGTTTTGGGCCCCTCACTGCAAGAAAGACATTGAGGCCCTGGAGCGTGTTCAGAGGAGGGCAACGAAGCTGGTGAGGGGTCTGGAGCACANTCGGCTGAGCATGAGCCAGCAGTGTGCCCAGGTGGCCAAGAAGGCCAATGGCATCCTGGCTTGTATCAGAAATAGTGTTGCCAGTAGGAGTAGGGAAGTCATTGTCCCTCTGTACTCAGCCCTGGTGAGGCCGCATCTCGAGTACTGCGTCCAGTTTTGGGCCCCTCACTGCAAGAAAGACATTGAGGCCCTGGAGCGTGTTCAGAGGAGGGCAACGAAGCTGGTGAGGGGTCTGGAGCACAGGCCTTACGAGGAGTGGCTGAGGAAGCTGGGATTGTTCAGCCTGGAGAAGAGGAGGCTCAGGGGAGACCTCATCGCTCTCTCTAACTACCTGAAGGGAGGTTGTAGTGAGCTGGGGGTCGGCTTCTTCTCTCTTGTAACTAGTGACAGGACGAGGGGGAATGGCTTCAAGTTGTGCCAGGGGAGATTTAGGCTGGACATTAGGAAGTACTACTTTTCTGAAAGAGTGGTCAGGCACTGGAATGGGCTGCCCAGGGAGGTGGTTGAGTCACCGTCCCTGGAGGTGTTCAAGAAACGTTTAGATATAGCGTTGGGAGACATAATTTAGTGGGGTTGGTGGTGGTAGCTGGATGGTTGGACTAGGTGATCTTGTAGGTCTTTTCCAACCTAGCTAATTCTATGATTCTATGATTCTAAGATTCTAAGAAGATATAACTATTTTCAAACAGCTTTGACTAGAAGCAAGACACTTAGTTTTGAACAATCTGTAATACATATTAAATTCACAGAATCACCTGGAGACAGACAAAAATATTATAATCTCTTGGAATTTAGTTGGTACAGCATCTCTCCAATGACTTTTAAACTTGTGGCTTTAAAACATGGTATCAGTCATAAAAGTGAAGACATGTTTCTTTAAACTTTCTTGGACATATTTTCCATCTTTTTACGTAAGAAGGAAATCAGTTATATACAGCTATTCTAGTAAATGACTTCAATGCAGATTTATACATTTACTTAGGGATTTCGTTTTGAAACAGTTAGAAGAATTTTGCCAATCTTTATTATCCTTTGACAATTATTTGGCCAGTAGTTGCACTCTTCTAGTGTTATCTGTAGAGAAAGAGGGATATGTGTGCTTGAGACAATAAATCCAAGAGTGAGGGAAAACATTCATAGTAAGTACTGAACTATGTCAAAAATGAGATAACAGATTTTATCTGGGAATGATTGACATGAGAATTAAAAGTATAGAAAATATGATAAAAATTCAGCGTATTAAGTCTGATCCCTTAAAGTAAAATGGAGACCTGTCTTTCACAGACACTTTTTGAAGCATGAAAATTGTTTAAAGGGCATCCTAATTTAGCCAGTTCACAAAGCTATCTGTGATGGCAGGAAAAGATTTTTTCTTGAAATGGATGCTCTCTGTCCCAGTAGCCATTCAGAGCCTTTTGTCTATTTGTATTCATTATTGTTGCTGTAAGAACAGTGCTGTTTTTCATTATTTCATTGGCATGAGAAGCCCTGATTCAGTTTTGCTGTCAATTTTGACCTCTTTTCGTACCCCCTCTACTTTCAGTGATGAAAAGCATTAGTAAACAGAAACAGGGGAAAACCTCATAAAATACTTTTGCAGCTGCACAAAATCAGTTTAACAAAACTCAGGACACAGGCATTTTAGTTCATATCGATGTAGGGTACAGCATGCACTGAGACTTTGTTCTGCTGTTTATTGTAATCCCCCATATTTAGTCAGTTTTCACATACCTGATAGGAAAGGGATGTGAGAATATACATAAATCTAAAAAAAAAAAAAGTCTAAAAAAATTTAGGATCCTCAGAATACCTTCATGCAAAGAGTAAAACTGATGTTAATTTTAATGTTGATAACTATTTTTTGTTAAAATGTTTTGAGGGAACATTAATAATTCCAGTTCCTTTCTTATCACTATCACTCAATAGTAAACAGATAATTTTAAACTTTATCTAGCCAGCCACTCATTTATGATTTAAAATAGAATAAAACTGTGTGTGGCAATATAGTTATAGGCTATGAATCCAATTAAATTAACTAACTTTAAGTTTAATAAACTAATCATGAGTATTCACCACTGTGGACTGCAAGTTTATTCACTATTCTTAATGGATCAAAATCAAAGGTACTTTGTTTACCAAGGGACATCAAATATGACCATCAGCTCTCTCTGCTTCTCACTCCTGTACCAAGAAGTAGCCAAACGTGATTCCTAGTTTCTGGTAGGACTTCAGAAAGATTCCATTCTTTTTAATAATTCTCCTGGAATTACTATTACTTCAATTCTCAGACGATAATGGCTGTTCAGAGGACTGATATTTGGACACAGTTTTTTTTTCAAGTTGAAACTTCAAATTTGACCTAAGTAAAAGCCATTTGTACCATATGATAGTCAATCTATTACATGAAAAAATTGGTAGTACTCCACGGAACAGTGGTTTACATTCACAAGTACCACAGTCTCAACTAACTTCTCTGTTATAATCTTGGAAAGGAATCAGAGGTAAAAACATTGTTCAGGAAACTTATTTTTTCCATTTGGGAAACTATATTCTGAATGACCTGGAAGGAATATTCCTGAGCAGAGTATGCATTGTGTGATCTAATAAACATATGTTTGTGCTCCCCATTGTGATGGCAATAGAAAGTAATTTCATAAAAGAAAATCAGTACATTTATTAAAAAATTGTTTGAAATAATCACCAAAGCCCCCAGTTCACTTCTTCCTCATTTACAGTAATTGTCTATCAGGTTAGCTAAGAGCTGCAGACTGTGTAATATTCCTGTCTGATTCAGTCTGATAAACTTCTTTTCATCTTTTAATTTTTTTGTGTTCTGCCCACCTCCTGTGTTTGAAATCTTAACTACTAGATTTCCGTGTCTTGTTCAGATTTTCAGAGTAATCGTTACTAAATAATCCTGGCCACTGCAGCTGATATTGAATAGATTAGCAGAAGGGAGACTATGGATTTATATTGGGGATAATCAAGAGGATGACATTATTTTCTGATACCGTAACCAACATTTACATATAATACCCTAATTTCTTCATTTTCTGATTCATTTTTCAAAAAGCTATGAAGCATTAGTCCAAAGTATATTTACTGCATTTCTTCAGACATGTGGAGCTGTCACAAACTGAGGAATAACAATATTTTCTGAGACTTAAACTTACTTAATTTTAGGGATGAATGTATATACAAGCAACCATGCTAAGTGAAAACTTACTGGATTTATTCTTGTGCTGCAGAAGACTGCTTCCACTAGAGTCACTGCTGACACAAATGATTCCTTTACTATGTGGCTAGGAAATATCTTACATTTTGGAGGAATATCTCAAAGGACCCACAGAGGGATGTGCTCAACTGTCTAGTCAAATGGCTTAGGAAGTCTGAAGAAAATCTTACCTAGTATCTTGTGAAGTAACCAAAAACCCAGCATCTCTATCTACGGAGTGAGTGAGTTCTTGGCTAATATGTTGACTTAAATACTACAGATCACCGAGACACAATTCCACTTGTAAGTTAAAAATTTCACTTCACCTCCTCTAGCTGATGAATTAAATTCTGTAGGTTACTCAGGGTCAGGGCAAGGGATCATACGCACTACAGGCTTCATTAAATTCCCGCTCCCACAAGAAAGATTGATTGAGATTGTTATTTCTCAGAGCTTTAGGCCTACTTTTGCTAGTAAAACTTGATTTTTCTTCCCTGTTTTCTTTCATTCAGACTTTTTCTATTCTTCGTTAGCTTAATCATCCAAATAAAAATATGTTATACTTTTCCATCCTATCATGAAATAAAGTGATAGTTCTCTCTAATCTTTTTTTATAACATTGCTATGATTCAGGTGCATAATTACAGTCTATCTACTGTACATGCACAAGGGGAATTAGTGCTATGCTTAATTACTAATGGACTGTAACCCAGATTAATCTGTCATAAGTGTGTAACCATTCTGAGCTGATGTTTGTAATTAATTCACTAGCAGTAATCTGCACACATGGCTCAAAAAATCAATAAAAAAATTAATGAAAATAAATCCCTTTGAGCAGGACGTAAATCACATTGAGAGACTCATTATCTTTCTCTGTTTGTCTCTCCATTTTTTGAGGTGTGAAGATTTTTCCACATGCTTGCTATTAAGAAAGAAGGAAGGGAGGAAAGCCACTCCCTCTCCCATGCATAATCTCAGTGAGAAAGAGTAGTACTTACGAAAAATATCGGAGAGAATGAATCAGTATTTATTAAAAAAAGTTTCAGTCTTACTTAGGTGGGCATTATTTAGGAATAGATTTTACCCCTTTTTAGGAAAAAAATGTGAGTTACAGAATAACTGGTATAAGGATCAGACCACTGAGACACAATAAAAGCTATGACTCTATAACTGCTTATTCAGTAAAATATTTCATTTTTACGTGAAAGGCAAAAATATTACCATTTTCACCTAAATTGTATGACTTTGTATTATGCTCTAGGAAGATTAGATTAAGGAAGATAAAGCAGTATGTGTTATGAAATTTAATTCATTTATTCAAGAGGATACTTTAGACAAACAGAACAATATGCATTAATATAAGTCTATTTTTATTTCTATTTTTAGCATTCATGTGGATCATGCATCTTGTAGCTCTACCGAAGTATTGAAAATACATTCTTTGTACTTTTCAATTCAATTGAATTTGGTTTTGTATCTCAGCTTTTCCTAGTATTACTGTGTAAAATTACAAATTTGTTTGTTTATTTTTAAGAGAAATATGTATGGTATAAACAGATAAGTGAATATTTTTTTCCATTGTGTGAGATAAGCTTCTGTTATTATGACATAAAAGCCTAAATGGAGCTTCCTGTGGCAGATGTTTTTTTCATTTTACAACACAACTTCTTTTTGATGGTTGCTAAAAAGACAAGCAGTCACAAGATATTTGTTTCTGCTTCATGCTGAGCTCTACATTATTTAAAGCATCATTTGCATGCAGAGCATTGAGAATTTTAAGTTCCCCCTCCTCGCTTTAGAAAATAATGCAATATAAATTAAAAGAGCTTTAGCTTTAACTTTGGGCATCTATGACTTACAAAAAAATAGAATAGTCACACAGAAAACCTCTTCACAAATGGAGTAATTCAATTTTTATGAAAAAAATCACTAATATTTAACATATATAAAGTTTTACTCTGTATGTGCAGGGGTGAAATAAGACTCAGAACATATCAATGTTTTGCTGTAGAAAGTAGAACTGTATAAATTCAGGAATGCCCTATTAAGATAATCAGTTTATGTAAGTACCTTGTGCAGAAGAACTCTATAAGAAAAAAGTAACTCACTAAAAGTTAGAAAAGAGTGAAGGCATTATCTTCAAGCAAAACTTCATTTCAGTTTGAGTTCTTGTAGTCATAACTGATTCAGTTTTGTCTTTCTTTCCTCCAATTTGTTATGACAAAAAGCTGTGCAACCATGTGTGTGAGGATGTGTTTCTTTTCAATTACTCAGTCTTTTAACCTATATATTCATCTTTCGGTACAGACTCTGAGTATTGCCTGAGATAGCTGTGAAATATCCATGAGATATAATAGCATTCAACATCATTTGAGGTTTCTGAACGGACAAAATGTATCTGTTAATATCCTCTAAAAAAACGGTAGTAACTCCCCAAAGAAGTTTCCTTATGGATGAGATGGGTATAAATTGCAGTGAAGAGAAAAGTCATGTAACATTCCTTATCTCTTTTGTAGCAAGAGCACTGTTTTCCCTACCTGGTGTCCATTCCTAATGAAGAAAATGAAGTATGAAATAATACCAAGAAATAAAGTGGTGGCACAGTATACAGCTGAGATAAGCTAATAATGGCCGCTAGATTCTGTTCCCTTGGAGCTCCTGCTGTCCCATCACTGGTATGACTATCAAGGAAATTATGTTGACTTTTGAGTGCTGATGCGGACTTTTCTTGAGTCATCTTTAAAAGAGCTGACATTCTAATTGCTCTATGAATTGTTTCAGCTCAAAGTTTGTTAAGCACTGACACATTTTACTGAAAAAAATAAAGGTATGTAATTTGACATAGTGACAGATTAATACTTCAGCATCAGATTGGCAGAACAATTAGACAGCTTAAATGTGTCCTACATCTTAATGTCTGTGCTACTTCAGGAAGCCATGCAAAGTCCTGCTTTTCTGAAAGATACATTGCCATTTCACTGATAGAAGTAAACCGGGCTATCAAAGGATTTAAAGTGATTATGAAGCTTGCAACAATTACATTTAAATCAAGAAAATGAAAATCTAGGGAATTTAAGTTCAGAGTGGTGTATTTTGTATACGTAAGCTTGTACTTCTTAATTCTCATTCATTATAAATATGCTATTGGTCTTCTGAAACAAAATGAAATAACAAAGCCACAGCTATTAGATAAAAACAAATTAAATGAGAGAAAGATAAAGATATATGCTTCTGGTATGCTTTCTTTTGTATTATAATGTAATTAAGTAATGAAATTAGTATTTCTCTAGAATTCATTTTTTGGAATTAGATTAAGGATGTGAAAAATAACAAGAAGGGGTTCTACAGGTACATAGGTAAGAGAAGACAGGTCAAGGAGAGTGTTCCCCCTCTGATAAATGAGGATGGAGAAGTGGCTTCCTCAGACATGGAAAAAGCTGAGGTGCTCAATAAGTGCTTTGCCTCGGTCTTCAGTGGTGGTCAGGCTCCCCGTGTCTGCCAGGACTCTGAACCTCGAGATGTGGGTGAGAGGAGCGGATTCTTTCCCACTGTAACAGTGGAACAATTTCGAGACCTCCTCATGAAACTGAATGTGTGGAAGTCCGTGGGGTCAGATTATATCCATCCTAGGGTTCTGAGTGAGATGGCTGATGTGGTTGCCGAGCCGCTCTCCATCATATTTGAAAAATCATGGCTGTCCGGTGAAGTCCCCGGTGACTGGAGAAAGGGAAACATTACTCCCATTTTTAAGAAAGGGAGAAAGGATGACCCGGAGAACTACAGGCCGGTGAGCCTCACCTCTGTGCCTGGGAAGATCATGGAGCAGATCCTCCTAGAAGAAATGTTAAGGCACATACGGGACAAGGAGGTGATCCGAGACAGCCAGCATGGCTTCACCAAGGGTAGATCTTGCCTGACCAATCTGGTGGCCTTCTACGATGAAGTGACGGCATCAGTGGATGGGAGGAGGGCGATGGATGTCATCTACCTGGACTTCTCCAAACCCTTTGACAGGGTTCCTCATCACATCCTTCTCTCTGAACTGGAGAGGTATGGATTTGAAAGGTGGACTGTTCGGTGGGTTAAGAACTGGTTGGCTGGTCACAGCCAAAGGGTTGTGATAAATGGTTCTGTGTCAGGGTGGAGGCTGGTCACGAATGGTGTCCCCCAAGGCTCAGTCCTGGGACTGGTGTTCTTCAGTGTCTTTATCAATGACATAGATGATGGAATTGAGTGCACCCTCAGCAAGTTTGCAGATGACACCAAGCTGAGCAGTCCAGTCGATACATTGGAAGGAAGGGAAGCCATCCAGAGGGACCTGGACAGGCTGGACAAGTGGGCCCACGAGAACCTAATGAGGTTCAACAAGGCCAAATGCAAGGTGCTGTACTTGGGCTGGGGCAATCCCAGGTATTTATACAACCTGGGGGAAGAACTCCTCGAGAGCAGCCCTGTGGAGAGGGACTTGGGGGTCCTGGTGGACGAGAAGCTGGACATGAGCCAGCGGTGTGCACTGGTGGCCCGCAGGGCCAACTATGTTCTGGGCTGCATTAAAAGAGGAGTGGTCCCCCTCTACTTGGCTCTTGTGAGGCCCCATCTGGAGTACTGTGTCCAGGCCTGGGGCCGCCAGCACAACAAGGACGTGGAGCTCTTGGAAAGACTTCAGAGGAGGGTGACCAAGATGATCAGAGGGCTGGAACACCTCTCCTATGAGGAAAGGTTGAGGGAACTGGGCTTGTTTAGTTTGGAGAAGAGAAGGCTCCGGGCAGACCTCATTGTGGCCTTCCAATACTTGAAGGGAGCGTATAAACAGGAGGGGGATCGATTGTTTGTGAGGGTAGATAGCGATAGGACAAGGGGGAATGGTTTTATGTTGAGACAGGGGAGATTTAGGTTAGATATTAGGCAGAAGTTTTTCACACAGAGGGTGGTGACGCACTGGAACAGGTTGCCCAGGGAGGTTGTAGATGCTCCGTCCCTGGAGGCATTCAAGGCCAGGATGGACGTTGCTCTGGGCAGCCTGGTCTACTGGTTGGCGACCCTGCACTTAGCAGGGGGGTTGAGACTCGATGATCTTTGAGGTCCTTTTCAACCCAGGCCATTCTATGATTCTATGATTCCCTTACTATACTGTATGAAACCTACATTATGATTCTATACTGACAACTAGTTGATTAATATGAATTTGGCCTGTAAGAGAACAACTTGGGATTTTGTGTGCAAAAAAAATCTTAAAAGTAAATGATCTTGAAATTTTCTGCTTTAGAGAGAGTCTCTTTTACACCATTCTCAGGTTTAATGGATGTCAGAATGTTGTTTTGTCATTTGTTTTTTTTTTGTTGTTGTTAACATTTTTTCATTCTGTATTCATTCAATTAACTCGTATGTTAAATGGTAATTTATTTTATTCATTTTATTCATCTAAAATTTTAAGGAAAAACAGCTAAGGAGGTTGAGACTAAAGTAGGTAAGTGTTAGTAATCACATTAACAGAATTGCAGTGCTGAAGGGAACATTTAGAGGTCATTTCATGTATCCATCCTTTCCCAAGGTAGGATTAGCTGATTAGCAGAGTTTATGCTACCCTTGGGAGAAGTTTGTCTAGCCATTCTTAAAACTCTCCCAATGGTGGAAACTCAGTAACCTTCCATCCCTGTATTTATCCTCAAAGTTTTATTTATTTATTTATGTAATTATTATTTCTAACCTGATTTGTCATGCGAAAGAGATTGTTCCCACTCTTGCTTTACTATACATGTCTTTTTGGTTCATGAAAAATGCTGTTTTCTCCATAAAGTGCATTCTCATTCCGGCTAATTTTCTCTCATCATTTAGAACAAGCTATTTTCAAATGTAAAAGAATCAGTTGCTTGTCTTATAGTAATGCTTTATTTATTTATTTATTTAAATTCATTTTAGCAGTAAAGGGCAAAGCATTCCACATTTGTTTTGAAAATTCAGCTGTGCTCTCACTTAAAATCAGCTAAATACTTGGACTTTTGGCACGTCACTGTAGTGATTCTTGCTGTTCTCAGTAATTATTTATAGAATACTTAGGATGCAAGATATACCACTTTTCAAGTAAAGTATTATAAATTCTCATTTTCCTTCTATGATCCTTTTTCTTTAAGTATCAAAAGAATAAAAAGGTTCAGAATTCATTATTTTGTATCCTTTCATCATACCTCCTCTCACAATGTTACTCATTCAATTAATGTACATGTAAGCCTTTCTGTCCTCTGAAATATTTCTTGAGCAGTGAAAAGCATTTCAGAATTCTGCACAGTATAGAGGAAATTATTTTAGTCCAAAAGCGATTAATATATTAATTACTTCAGTGCAATTGGCATGTTTCAAACAACGGATCTATGTTTGACTTTATTTAGGAGGACTGCTTCAGAGATAGCATGCACTGTCTCTGCAGTGCACGATAATGCCGCATTCAGAATGACAGCAGTCCAAGCCTTGGAGCACTAAATGCTTCTTGAGATATGTTCAATTGCTGTTTAACTGTATTTAGCCTAAGGTGCAGAGAAGGAAGTCGCTGATGCCTTCAAACATGTTTAAGTGTTTTAATAGTGCCTTGGCATGTCAGAATATACCACAGCACTAACAGAGTGCAGTTCCTGAATTACTGCAATTAGGAGGCAGGAATTTCAAAGCCAGTACTGCTGTAGCTCTCAGCGCTCAATAGCTCAGCACTTTTTTCCCCTTAAAACAAGAATTTCTACAATGTGCACCCTCTGTTCTGCATTATTGTTCTCTGATCATGTAGCCAATGCTTGTGATGGTTTAAGAGCTCTATTGTTTCTCCAATCATGCATCTCATAAAACGGGTAGCCGTTTAACATAAAAGCTATGTAAATTGACTCCTGTTTAATTATATAGCTTTGGTGGTGTTCCACTTGAATATTTGTGTGGCACTCTGAATGTAATGTATTTGTGTACATAGCCTAGGAAAAGGTGGGGTGAAAACTGACACATCCAAACCACAATCTCTGTTCTTTCCGTAAGTCAGTAGCTATTCCTTTTCTTTTTTCACCATAGTCTCAAACTACTGAACAGGTATTCTTCACAGACCTTCAATAACTGGAAACATGCAGGGCTATTATGGGGAGTAGCAGCAAAATCTGCATGCAGCCATTGATTTGTAATAGATATTATTCAGCACACCATCTAACAGTGACTCTTCAGATCACATGGACCAAGCTGTGTGGTTTAAAGTACTTTCATACTACCGTAGTATTATGTGACCTTTCAAGTGATGTACTCCAGAAAAAGTCTACAACTAGGAACACTTTCTTGGTGCTGAGTTCTTATTTCTGAGAATGTTCAGATTGTTGTAGAGGGATAGGGAGTCAGTATTGCTCTGAAGAGATTTATATTTCCAGGATCAGTAAATGGAACAGAACTTTAGACTACTTATGTATAAAGCCCATTGGTGCCATAGGTTTTGTGTGTGGTTTACAAAAGATGTGAAAATGAAAAGCCCCTTGCATCTTCCTCCAAAATATTGTATATTCTGGGACCATATCAGAACTAACTGCTAAGAGTGGTTTCTTTTAAAATATATTGTACAAGAATGGGCTGATCAAAAACATGGAGCCAGAGTGAGTGTAGAACTTCGACTGTAATTCTGCAGTATGTGTGTGTGTACATTAAATCACATAATTTATAACATTCTCATTGACTATCGTATTCATAATACTTTGTCCTTGTTCACATACATTGACCTTCTTTGGTATGGAATGGGAAGAGAGAAAATAATAGAAAATTGTTTGGGTGGAGTATTTTAGTTGTTAGTTTTTTGGGATTAAACTGTCAATGATCATTGTGTTTCCCCTCTCAACACTGCCATGCCAGATGCCTTCAAATTTTTTTTTTAATAACAAGTAATCCTCCCAGCCCTAAAGCAACAGCCAGCTACAATCAATAGAAACATGATCATACATATAAATAACTTCATTCATTTGCATGCTTTCATACAGAGCTTTATGGAAAATTTCTCAGAAATTAGCAATTGATTTTTAAAGAGTTGTTGGATCAATAGTAAATTTTATTTTATTCTCAAATGATAATTATCATTTAACTCTGCAAATTTTTTAGGTGCAATCTTATATGAGATGCAATAAGGAAGTAGATTTTGATCCTCCTCTTCTGTGGGACCCTGTAATCAATGTTCTCCATTTTTTTTAAGCTGAAGTCTGAGCAGATGCAAGTGAAATTTTATTTCTATATATTCACTTTTAAAGGTGACTTTTTGTATAGAGTGCTTAAATTTGAATATTCTATGTACAAACAGTTTAAAACTAAATTCAAAATCTATAAACACCTGTATGATGAGAAATACCATCCTTCCAGGTTTATTTTCTTACTAATTAACAGTGTGATAAAATTTGTTAATAACTGGCATTTTAAGTGTGTATTTGAGTCCATTTCAAGATATATAACTGTTTTAGAAATCTGTTATTCTCTTCCTTGATGATTTGCCAACTGTGATAACAAATTCTTTGCTGTCTCATTCTGTTAAGTTTGTCAGCTAGCAGGGTGATTGCTACTGAAGAGTCTACCTATTAAAATGATGAGTACTTAAAAATTATGTTATTTAGAGATATGTTTGGATGTAACTTATTCAAGGGGATAAAACTTTTTTTTCCTCTCAGACTCAGAGATTGCTCTCAACCCTGGTTAGATAATGTGAAAACAGATGCTTAAGGTCACTACTCTGCAAAAGAAGGTCAATCTGTTCAGAGATTTAGCAGAAGTACATTTAATTGCTTTGTAGTTAAAGCTGTGTGGTGTTTTATTCATAATGAAGGTTAAATCTTTGTTATCTACTGAAGTGTGTAAGAGGTACCCTAGCCTTTATCTGACTAATTTAGGTATTTCTAATAGTTTAGTCATGAAAGCTCTGTCTGTATAACTCATCTTCTGATATAACAGAGACAGAAATGACAGAAAAGATTTACTCCTACCCCACACCCCCCCACCAAATGCTGAAGTTATATCCATCTTTTAAATGGAAGAGCAGACAACTGGTTTCATTAGCATGTTAGATTAAATGTGTGCTTAAATGCTATCCTTATTTAAGCTCTTAAAACAGATGCAAGAAAACAATGGACTAGAAGACTACATTAACTGTATGTGCCAAATACTAATTGAAGGATGTGTTAGAGGAAAATGTGTCTCACAGGTTCCAATAGCCCATAGGAGGCTGCTCAGTGTCCACAGGTTCAACAAGTAGTAAAGCTGAAGATGTGTTCATGTGTCAAGGCATGTGCACAGAGCACAACTGTATGCCACATATAGACACAGTTGGCATATTAAAGACACACAGCTCAACTCACACACTAGTGGACTTTTCTACTCCTGTCTCTTGCTGGACAGCATGGGAGTTCAATAGTGAGTATGTGTGTGTACAGATGTATCTAATACATCTATATATATTACATGTATATACACATATTCACTATAAATATTCACTATATTCCATTTGGAGAAGAGAAGGCTCCATGGACACCTTGTAGCGGCCTTTCAGAATCAGAACGGGGGCTATCGTAAAGAAGGGGACAGACTTTTTTGCAGGGTCTCTTGATGAAAGGGCAAGGGAAAATGGTTTCAAAATAAAAAAAACCAGGAGTTTTAGACTGGGTATAAGAAAAATTTTTGTTACAGTGAGGCATTGGAACAGATTGCTCAGAGAGGTGGTGGTTGACCCGACATTCAAGGTCAGGCTGGACAGGGCTCTGAGCAACCTGATGTAACTGTGGGTGTTCATTGCAGGGGAGCTGGACTAGATGACCTTTAAAGGTGCCTTCCAACTCAAACAATTCTATTATGCTATGATTCTATATATGGTATACAATATATATAGTTAGTTGGATTATGTATATTTATATATTTTGGGATTCTGTGAGTGTATATATATACATATATTTCTGCCTCTCATTCTTCCTTCCCCCAACCCCTTTTGCTGCCTTTGATCCTTCCCCTAAACATTCCATAATGAAGTCCCATGCAATCCCCAACTGCTTTTCTCCTGCATCCCGTATCATGTCCTAAATCCCATGGCAGCAATCCCTCCTAGACTGAAAGGTGATCAGGAGATCAGCTGCTGATGACTCATAGCCATTGGCTTCATTCCCAGACAACAGGGCAGATGGCTCTGCTGGAACAGCCCTGGGAGGGGCCTGGACAAAGTGGCTGTTCCTCTTGAGTCCTTGATTTGGATTCCCATCTGCCACTGCACATCCCTGCGCTCCACTGAGCCTAGGCAGTGGCTCCTGTTATGAGTCTGGAAATATCCTGGCAGGATATTTGGTTTCCTGCTCCTGCCAGTTTCTCTGAGCTCCTTTGTAGGTATGCAGATGAGATTTATCACAGAAAATAATAGGGTGAATGAGCCACATTCTGACTTACAGGTTATTGCTTGATAAAGCAGTGTGTTGCACTGTAAAGCTGAATTTTACAGTGCGTTTTTTGCAGTGTGTTGCACTGTAAAGCTGAATTTTACAACAAGTCTCTTGCTTTACTTTACAATAAGGGATTCTGCATTTGTCCGGAAGTAAATATGGGATACAGTACAATGCAAAATATACAGTACAATGCAAAAAACTGACAGCAACATTTTTCAAATAACACTCATTCATGTTTTAAATAAAGGTCAAACAATTGTCTTATGAAATATTTGTTTATATTCTTCCAGAGTAACAACTTAAATAGTAATAGCAAGCATAATTTAATGGTCATTGTTCAGAAATAAGGTGTTAGTTGAAAACCTTATAGAGGTTTAGGTGGGAAGTAGTTTTGCTCTCTTTTAAAAAGATCAGAAGAGTTTTCTTGTTTGAAAATCAAAGCACATTAGATATATCTCACCAGTTAATTATGCATCTTACCTTTAGGGTGTGACAGAATAATATTAGATTTAGCAGACAAATAATAGATAATTTTCCTGATACATTCCCTGTCTTTTGTGAGCATCTCCAGAACGCAGATATCTTAAAACTGATAAACTGATAACTGTCCATAGCCTTTATATTCCTCATTGAAACAAATGTAGTAGTCACGGCTGAGTCTAACTGCAGAAGTCTTAAAAAGTACAACTGAAAAAAAAAAAAGACGACTTTGGTTCCCTCTGTCCAACCTTACACATTTCAACTACAATTACTCAGTTGTATAAATGTCAGTGCTGCTTTCTTCATTGAATTCAGTGATGTGCTGAAATATGAAATATTGCAGTTTTCAGTATGCTAAAGAAATATTGACAACTTTTCATAAAAAATAATAGGTATATTTTTTACAGTCTTGCAGCAAATTAGTAACTAAATAAATAGCTAAATGCATGAATGAATCGGGAAGAGTTGAATATAAATGCAACTGACGAGCTGCTGGAGTTTTATCAGGATTAAATCCGCAGATGCTGAGATGAAACATGATTTCTCTGCTAGCATCTATTTTAAATATTTTAAACTAAATGAAAGACAAAGGATTTCTAAAAAAAAATAATTTTTTTCTTGTTCTATAAACTATGAATTTATACAAATTTTATACTTTGAATTGTCACTGTTTCAGAGGGCCATTTGGCAGCAAAAATCAAAGAAAAAAGTAGGCAAACTTCAAGGAATAAAATTAAGACTAAGTAGATTTTTAGAAGACTGTTAAAATTACAGTTCCCATGAATTTGGGTGGGGTACTGGGAAGTAAAAGGTGGCTGCAGTCCATGTGAAGTACCTTATTATTTATTTCCATTTTGAGGATCCTTACTTCTTTTTGACATCACTTTTTTATAAAAGAAACCTGGAAGTTGCATTATATAATTTTTAATATATGAAAGCCATATAAAATGCACTGTAAAATTAAATTTACCTTTTGATTTTTGTTCTTAGTTAACTTCAGTTCGTCTTGTTACTTTGTAGGCAACTTTATTTCTCATAGATCATAAAGTAGGGTAAAGTGAAGAAAAGAAAAAAAATCAGCATCCTACCCAGTCCTTAAAATAAGAAGTCCACTGCAGAGATGCAGTGGTCTAGAACAGAACACCTTTTAACACAGCACACCACATGAAAAATATTAGTGTTCTCATTCAGGCAGCATTCAGATTCTCCCTACCTCTCTACATGCACACACGGCACATGTAACGGCATTACCTGTACGTGTTAGATTACACTTATAACCAACTGCAGTTTCTTTGTATGCTTCTACTAATCATTGACTGTAGCACTCATACTGTGTCCTAACAACAAATACCATGTCCTGAGAAATACATCCAGAGATTTACCTTGTGTTAAAATTGAGTCTTATTGTCAATAGCAGAGCTGCTCACACGCCAAAAATTAAGCATGTTCATAAGAGTTTGCAGGTTACAGGGCCTTAGGCTTTTTTCATGTAAGTTACAAAAATTTAAAAGAAAGCTATTTTTAATAATTACAAAGAAATTGGCAGCACAGAATTAAGTGCTTGGTTGACTCTTTTAGACATCAAAAATCATTCAGTAGTTAATGCCAAATTTGACTTTGTCTTTGTGATTGATTCACAAACATAGGAACTGACTTAATATTTTTACTTTTCAGTTCTTAATATTCAGGATAAAGTACTGATATGCTTTTGGCGTATGGGCACATGCAGTGCGAAAGACAATATTGCTAAGGAACTTATTGCAACACTCTTATTAAGACTTTTAAAAATACCTTTTTTAGATGTAAGGATTCTCAGTTTCACTGAAAGACATTGCAGTATTCATTTGTAAAGGCAACTCTATTTTACTTTCAGATTCAAGGCCTCTGCCAGATGTAGCCCTGACAGGGAAGTGTACCCGAGAGTGTGATGAATATGGCCACTCGGACTCCTGCTGGATGCCAGTTCGCACTTCTCCTGAAAGAAAGCAGAAGAGCCAGCCAAAACTCTCCACTTTCATGCCTGTTGATGAACGGGGCAGTCAGGAAAAGCTGGCCAATGGAGAAGCTTCCCTTATGGGTGATCGCAACAGAAACCTCCTTAGCAAAAAGTTGACCTCATCCTATGAGACCTTCAGCGCCGCTAGTTTCAGCAAAAAAGAAGAAGGCAATCCAGAAGATATCCCCCTTACACAGACAGGGGAATATAAGCCATCTCCTGTCAATACTCTAACTAGAAGAGAAGTTTACCTGTAGGCTAAAAAGCAGCAACAAATTTATTTCATGTTGTAAGCAAGAAAAGGGGCAAAAGTCTTAAAATCAAAACAATTTTAACAAAAATAAGAAACAAAAAGAGGAGGCCACCAAAGAGACATAAGCTCTGCTTGCCACTTCTGCCTCCATAGCAGGCATTTAATTATACTGTCTGCCTGACTATACTGTACAATATAGAAAATGTTGTTACTTGCATGTCAAATCCCCCCTCACCAATTTTTGTTTTCCCAAATCTATGGTTGCAAATTCCTCCCATAGTAATGAGCTTGATTAAAAAGAACACAACACATTGTTGTTTCTCCTCTGCAGAAGCATGAGTTAAGCCACTCATTTTGTTGATGGTCATCTGGCTTGTTGAGGATAACAGGTCAGGGAAAATGTATTCAAAGCATATCATCTGAATATTGCTGATCCCCACCAGGGACAATCCTTCAGAAACCATACAGATATAAAGATAAATATAAAGGAACAACCATTAATAGGCACTTTGTGAAGACCACAGCTTTAATATTCTCACCTCTCATCTGAGGCTGGATGCGACAGAGATACGTTCAGCTTGAGACTGCTGTCCAAAACATGGCAAACTTTCTTACGAATCATGAACTCTGGTTCTGTTTTATCCATAGAACAAATGTGTTCTAGCTGTGTCTCTTTCTCTCCTCCTCTCTCGTTCTCTGTAATGATTACTTCAGTGTAAACACAATTAGTAACACATATACCGTAGCATAGTAATGATAAACTCTTGAAATCATTTTTTTTGGACAAGACTAACATCAAACTGGGAAGATAGTAATAACAAAAAGGCCAAAGATCACACTATGGATCAGGGGAACTGCTAAGTATTGGGGCTTGGCATGGAAAACTAATATACTCACACACATGTACTCATAACACACCTTCAGTTACATTTGCACAGCAGCCCATTCTACAGGCCCACATGACAATATTTTTTCCAGTGCGGTTCAGTTGAATGCCCAAAGGAAATGATGTGGGTTTTTTTTGTGATGACATGATATGTTGCAGCAGATGTTTCATATATGATACTGCCAGTTCCAGGGAATTTATGAGGTCAAAATTAAAAAATAATAGTATTGCTAGAAGGCTGTGTTAGAGAGAATGCTTGGTATGATGAAGGTGGACGATGTGATGATACAATGACAAGAGAATATTACAACTCAAAAATAAAGCCTTCTTTTCAGAGTACAAGGAATGATTTCTAAGTCCTTTGTCATCAGTGTTGCAGATTGATTTGTGTCAAAGATGTAATGCAGGTTTTCTGGAAACACAAGTGCATTAAAGCCAAGTGAAGTGCAATACTAAACAGTGTCAAGACTCAGAACATTAAGGCTAGGTAGAAAATAAATAGTGTGATATGCTACTCACCTAGTGGGTCAAGATGAGTCAAAAGGAATACAGTCTACAACACACAAGAGCTCTGGGCTATAATGATTGTCACGGTGTGCACTTCATGAAAGGAAGAGGAAATGAAACAGGTTTTTGTGCAATAAAAGCTACAAAATGTGCAGAACTTCAGCCAGTTTCTCTCTAGCTGATGCTGCAGTAATAGTGACAAACAGTGCAAACATTCAGATGAAAGTGACAATTGAAGGACACAGCTTGAGAAGGGGAGAAGCGTTCTAATCCCTGGCTATTTCACCTGGCAGTAAAGCATGATTAGATGGCTTTCTAGTATACTGTAGTCATAATGTAGCTTTGGGTAGTTTCTTAGAAATAACTTTAAACAGCCTATAGTAGAGGTTGCTAAATCAATACAACTCATTGCAGTTATCTTTTGAATTCACTTCTCCATATAGTCGGAGATGCTGTTTCTGGCCATTCCATTCTCCTCACTTAAGTTTACTTTCTTCATGTAACATTAGTTTGTGTATAGCAGTTATGATGAATGGGCACATTTTAGAAAGAAAATCAAAGATTAATAGCAATTGAACATTCTTATGTTTAATTATTTAAGTAATATGAAGACATGCAAAATTTGTTATGAAACTGCATAGAGCAGTTACTGCTTTGTATAATCTGTAAGTACCTGTTTAAAAATGCTTCTAAAATGCTTATGTAATGTATACACATTTTTCTTGCACGTTTCAACAGAATACACAATTGCATAACAAACGTTCAACAGAATTTCCTTTGATAAGTTTTTATTTAATATTACACACACACACACAAAAATAAGTAGCTTGGTTCAATATATTGTTAAACCCTTTGTCTATGAAGCTAATGATTCAGGTCATAGAAGACTTTCAGATTAAATGGATCAGCAGTCACTCACCGATTTTTGCACCACACTAAGACAGTCATTAAATACTTTACCTGTGTGCATCTCCTTAGAATTAAAATGGGTGTGAAAGAATTTTTTTAAAGTTCTATCTACTGTAAGTATTCACAACAATTCTAGTAGAACTAGCCACTATCAACATGCTGATTACTCTTCTGACCTGGCATGACACACAAATATATTTTGTGTTTGTATTTCTCTTTTTATTTTAAGTAGGTTAAATCTTGTGCCACTCCATAAATAGAGTGCTTTTGTATAAAAATAAATAAACTATAAAAAATAATTAGGGTGAATGCAAAATATGCAACTGTGCCTTTTATACCTGTTATTATGGTAGAGTGGTAGTTGGGTTTGGACACTGAGGGATAAGGGGCTATTCCCAACCTTTTTGAACCTGTATATTTACCTGTTTATTTTCTGAGAAATTATAAACAATATATTTAAAAACAAGTCTTTTGCCAAACTCAGTTAATGGACCAGTCTTAAGCATTATTAACACAATGCTGTGGTTTAAATATGTCTTGAGGGTTGTTTTTTTGTTGTTGTTGGTTTTGGTTTTGTTTTTAATTAATATTTGTGGGGGCTTTGGGATTGTTTTTATTTGTTTTTTAATTCTGCAGCCTGGAGAACAATGATCGCTCTATACTACAGTTATTTAGCAAGGTGTCACCTCTTCATGTTGCCAGGAAAATTGACAGATAAATTCTTTTTAATTGCTTTTAGCTGCCATCACGTTTCAGTTGTACAGTATAGAAATCATCCTTTTATTTCTTTCCATGGTAAACTCGAATGAGCTTTGCATGTATTTTACATTAGGGCACCTTTATAGATTGATGAATTAATATATAACTTTATATGTATTAGAAAATTCAATAGCTTTGGTCTAAAATCTAATTCTCATTTTGGATCTCAGATCCACTATGTTTATTCAATATGATTTCTGACTGGCCTGCTGCCTGAGTTTCAGGAAAAAAAAAGTTAAACATTATTTTTATGTGGGGGAAGAATTTAAATGGGATTCAGATGATCGACTGAAAGGCTACCCTAGGAAGTTGTCGAGTAGAAAAGCAAGGAGCATAGCTGAAGACTTGCCATAAGCACAGCTATCACCAAACACTTGTAAGAACTTGAACAGTGGAATGTTTTTCCTTTTCTTTCATTGGTGATAAATGTACAGTGTTTCCTTAAGGAATGAAGCAGCTGAAATAGCGATAGAGATGAAATTCCATCAGTTAAGTTGTATTATTGACTGAAAAACATAAACACAAGAAAGAAGACAATATTTACCAGCTACCTGGGGTATGCTTTCAGACAACTTTTTCCTAAATTTTAAAGCACTTGCATTCAGTGTGGTACGTTTGTAATATTAATCATTGACTATTGTTCTGCAACTTGGATGTTGATAGTGAAGCAGAGAACAATTTATCATTGTTTATTATGAATCACTATGCACGCAACTATGCTAAACATGGCAAAATGTATTAAACGCTAGTCCACCTCTATTTATGAAATATTTACATAATTTAATTTGCTTTTGTACAGTTTTATGTAAATAAATTGCTTGTCATTTTTGTCTCTGCAAATTAAAATATAACATGTTCAACTGGTTGCCCATTTGCTAGTATACTTTCTCTGACCAGCTCTTCCACTTTTACTGGATTAAAACACACACTAGCTTGCATATTTAACCTATATTTTGCATGGCAAAGATGAAGCCGCTCTTGTAACTGGCCACTTCTTTAGCTGCTGATGTAACTGAGGATTTACTTTACAGAGTGAAACTCAGTAGAAATTATTCACGCTAAGGACTGCGTACAGCTACTTTCAGAAATAAAGTACTTGTAATGACAGCAGTTGCTTCCCATTACTGTTCAGAATAGCTTCTTCTTGAGGCATGGTTAAAGCATTCGTATGAAGGGGAATAGTAAGATTTGGGTAAAAACTCAGCTATTTCCATTACGGAATAACAAATCTCCAGTTATCAGCAGGGTTGTTATTGTTTTCCCCTAAAAGTTTAGAACTCTTAATTCCTAAAGTGTCAGTGAAGCATCTAAATTGAAAAGAGCAAAATAATTAACATTGTTTCAGAGCAAAATGTGAAGTGAAAAGCTACAGATCTTTCTAGGTGTGAGTCAAGTCATCCATCTCAGCATAACAACAGACTGAGAACAAACTACCCTCAAGAAAGAACATCTTAGAAGCAGAGTTTATCTCTTTACCTTCTGCTTCACACAGATTTTTTTGTTTAACTTAAAGCAGGTTCCAAACCAGCCATTTAGTTGGGATTTGCATCAGTTGTAATATGTGAAAAATACGGTGGGAGGGGAGGAAAGAAAATTTAAAACTTTTGTTCCCCATACCCCTTCATTGGTGCTATTGCTTTGTACTAAATACAGTACTGCTACAGAGGCTTTGCAAATTATTGTATAGAATTCCCCACCGACCAACCCAAAGTACTGTTTCTAGCTATTTCCATTAGTTATAGATTAAGCTTTGATTTGTTGCAAATAAGCACAGTCTGGCCAGAACATCCTTTCTTTTTTCCTTCCTTTTTTTTTTTTTTCTTTTAAATAAATTTGACATTGCAAATTTCTTTCTCTGACTGTGCTTTCAGTTAGCATTGTCTGGTCTTCTGTAATGAATGTGTCAAGAAAGATTCCTCTTCCCATAAGCAGAGATCCAAATCTGCATGCTCATGGAGAGAACTCAACCCACCAACTGACCCCAAATCTCCCACATCACACTTGAATGAGATACCCCTCAACCTCTTTCAGAAGTAGCAGTATTTTAATGAGTAACTTCAATCAAGCTTTCATGTTTATTTTATACTAGATGTAGTATGCAAGGCATGACCTTATGCTTGTTTATTTTGTCTTTTATCTTCATTCTTCTAGTTTACCAACTGCATTCAGGAAGGTGATTACAAGGAAGATAAAATAAATTTCCTGACCCACAGAGTGGTAAGAAAGGATAATATAAACTTGTAAAAACTAACAATTTATTTTCCCCTTTAACCCTGGCTTCATTTCTCCCTCTTGCACTGCAGTAAAATGTAAATCTTATGCAGAGACTGAAATTAATAAATGTAACCTAGGCAGAAATAATTTCATGTCTTTATTGAGCCTCCTGAGGGGAGTGCATAGAAGATGGTTAATAGTTCATAAATGTGCAAATCTAGTATATGCCAAAGAAGAAAGCAACACCAGAGTTAGAGAGACAAGAATATTTAGCATATTAGTCATATGATAGGACTCTAGTCAGTCAGTTCATACCACTGTTTCTTCTGAAGCAAGTATGGTTGCTTTAAAAACTTAAATATATTTACGAAGAAACTATAAAAATAAATAAGTAAAATGTAAAATATGCATTCTGCAGTGGTGTGGGGTAGCCTCTGGGAGAAGGAAGAAAGAACAGCAAATAAGTATAGCCTAATTGGCACAGAAATGTTAGAAATAAATCCCTTTAGACTTTCAAACTTATTTAAAGATCCTAAAATAAGGAGATATTAATGCATAATTTGTAGCTGTCTACAGTATGATATTGTTAATTTCCAAGAAAGTATTGCTAATTATATGGCATGTGATTCTATTTAAGGTGGTGTTTTAAAAGGTTTAATTATTGGTTAAAATATGTATATCTTATTATTTCTCTGTAAGCTTATTAAAGCAGAATTCAGCAGACTTCTAAAGCATTCACTGTAGGGGAAGCCAGGGTTGACAAGACCAGTGTATATTTTTTATAAACTGTTATTTCAGAACACCTTATATTTTCAGGAATGTGACCAACTTCTTCACATTTACACTATAATCATGGTTCTTAAAAAAGAAAATAAAAAATCTAGACATCTGAACTACCACTGCTTTCCAGAACATAGCAGAAGGAACAAAGTAATGTAAGAACAGGGTCAGTACACCATTTTGCATCTCCCCTTTGGTAAATTCCATATTCAGCCATTCAGCAAATCGTGAAGTGCATCATGAGGAAAGCAACTTAAATAGAATGAATCACTGTTTTTTTCCCTAACCCTGTAGAGAATTAGAGAAGGAAAATAGGAACAGAACAAGAGGAAAAGAAAAAAAAATCTCTATATTGCCTACTTCTCATGGATTTCCAGCACCTACAGAAAATTCCATTATTGGAGTCTGTAGTACTGCAGTCCATCTTTTCCCCACAGAAGTGTGCACCTTCACATCTTCCAAAAAAACTTGCACGTTCTTCTGTGGTGGTAGTAGTCTTCTCTTAGTTGGATATATAGTCAATAAGACAAATAGAAGTAAAGAAATGAGAATTTAAGATGAGAAGGATCCTGTTGGTCTGAAGAGATCCACAAACTTCTGCACACACTGTAATAATTTATTATTTAAGTCTGAATAAAATCGTTGAAGTTGAAAATTTAATAAGCAAAACAGAGAAAGGAGGATTAAAAAAACCCAACAACTTAGGGTGATGGAGACCTAATATCAGCTGTGTGTGTCTTCACGTATATTTACATAAGAACCCTCTCACTTCTGGCTTTTGAAGCAAATTTGAAGATTCTCTTCAATATTCCGGAGAAGTTTCCACTTCTGTCATTATCCAGTGTCAGAGAGACAATAGGTCTGAGGTCCTATATCTATTCTCAGGTAAGACAAAACAAAGCATGTAAGTTAATGCCTATTTTAACATAGAAGGATACGGTGGTCATGCTTGTAGAACACAGGTTAATTACCAAAGTTCAGTTTCTCTCTAGTTTTCTATTTCATGTAAGTTATTAAAACAGAAGTCAAAACTTTTTTTTTCACTTTTTTTTTTTTTTTAAATATTAGTTCATCTCCTCTTGCTGACAGTTGCTAGAATCATCGTGGCACCTACTTAGCTTTTCCTCACCTTGTTCATCCTCCTTTTCAGTCTGACCTCTGACTGTCTGGCAGGCATCATGTTGCCATCTTTATCCTTAAGAGAATGAAATCATGGGAAACTCCTTCACACACAACTCTAAACATGAGTTTGAATATTTAAAATGTTCTTACAGGTAGTAGAACAAGGATTATGCCTTGAATTTAGAACAATCTGATGTTATGCTGATTAAAAATAATAATAATTATGATCTTGAATTCCAGGGAGGACTAAAATGCAGCTGTGTGTGGTAAAGAACAAACCACATGCTGGGTACAACCCTAGAATAACAAGCAGTGCATTTCTTCTTGTTCTAATCTGTACTTTATGTAGAGATGAAAGGAAAACGCACAAGTGCTCCTGATCACTCTGGAGTACAGTCAGCCACATTTCATTAATACAAGAAAGAAGGAACTATCTTTTACCCAGCCCAAGTTAAGCTTGTTTCCAAATGCCTTGGATGTCCTTACTGAACACTGTAATTGTTTGTGTATCATCACTACAACAATAGTGTCTAATTAATGATATAACTAGAGTGACATGCTAGGTAAGAACAGCATAAATCTGACCAAGAGAAATTATGATGCAAAAAGTACCACTTAGAGAACAAGACAATAAAATTACATTGCTCTGAAAATAATGCCTCCTATTTATTTCCATGGAAATTACAACAGACACAAAGAGCACAATAACACTATTTGATAGAACAATTTTTCAGCTACAAAACACTATTTTTCAACATAGTTCACCACCATTAACTGATTTGTGCAGCTAAGGTGATCAAGACACTCCTCATTTCCTGCTGTGACAGCTGTGCATGGCCATCCAGAATGTGGCTTACCTTTCATGACACTGTTGCCACTGCTGAAACACAACACTCACTGCCTCACTGTGCTCACATCCACTGTTTGATCTCCATAAACACTCAAGAAGTGTCTCACCTTTGCTTCATAGGCACTTGCATGTCAGATGTCATTTTATCAGAGTGCCTCTCTGCTGCCATCTGTCACACAGCAACAAAATATTATGGAATATTGGTGGGAAGGTTCGGCCTCTACTGCCATACTGCCAACATCCACCTCTGATATCATGGGCCAAGATAATAAAAATAGGAGACAGTACTTTCAGAGCAGCTCTCAGATAACTCGTGAGGTGCTACACTGTATCTAGCTGACACATTATTATACATTCATGTAAAAGTTAAATAACCACTTTTCAGTTCCAAAGACAGCTGAGCTAGTCAAAATAAGCTTTCAGAAAGAAATAAAGAGAGGTGACAGTTTTGTTAGTCATGGACTGAGAAGGTCATGTTTAAGAGCTGCAGAATAATTTTGCTCTACTGAGTGACTGCATATGAAATAAATTTAGCAACACTCAGAAATAATACATCTTGTCTTTCCTTACTCAGTGATGGGATCTGAAGCTTCCAAAAGTTTACTGCTAAGCAGCACTCAGAAAACAAACCACCAAATAATAAAAAACAATATTAATGCTTCAAATTGAGGAAAGATTGTCAAACAGAATAGATCATGTTTCCTGTATCAAGATGACCATAAATATTTTTCAGTTTTGACCCCCACTTCTCAGTATAAAAAGAGTTATATAAATGCTGGAAGACGTGGAGTGATTAAAGTTATAGAATATATAAATAAGATTGGACTTCTCAGCCTAGAGAAGAGAACCAAGAGGTTTGACAGCATTCAGTATGAAGTCAAGAATTTAAAAAAGCAAGGAAAACACTTCATTTGCCTTAATGAACAATCTAGGAAGCATAATACAAAATTACCAAGCAATACGCTTAAGATATATGGAGGGTGGTGCATTTTCTCATGGTGCATAAAATCATTAAACTTCTTGTCAGATGAGATTGACTTTCAGGTTGCACTCCCATGAGTTTAAAAGGTGAACATGGTCCAAGAAGGAAAAAAAAATAAAATTTCTAGATTGATGTTTTTTGTGAGTGACACAAGTTAAGAATAGTTAAGTAAAGGAGATATCTGTTTGCTGTATTCTCTTACCCAAACAGACAACTAACAGACAACTTAAACAGTAACAATACTAGAAGCAGAAAATGTCTTGCTGTTACTCAGCACCATTATTTTTCTAAACAATGTATAATGCTTTGTTTCAGGGAGTTCTTACTGATCTTTAATGTTTTGATATTGTTTCCCCAAGGGAGATGAAAAATAAGCTATGCCCATCAGTCAGTGGATAGGTGACTGAAATATTCAGTTGCAAGACTTCAGCTGAAAAAGTCTCAGCATTAAGAAAAAAAAAAAAAAAGAAAAAGGAAAATAAAAGGTTAGATCTTGTTTTCTTCATATTGCAATAAACCTGCCAATTATCTTAGAATCATAGAATATCCCAAGTTGGAAGGGATCCACAAAGATCATCAACTCCAAGTCCTAAATTGAATTCCAAAACCCTTTGCCTTAGGAAACAATGACATGGCTGGACTAACAGGATGATGTAGGTTGTAAGCATTGGAACAAACTGCTTTTTGGACAGGTCAGAAGATAATTATTTTTAAACTCCTGCTGAAATCAGAGACAGGCATTTGTCTGTGCTGTGCACTGTGCTGTGCACACCTGATTACAGATATTTATATGGACAAAAACGTGTGACAAAATAGAACAAAAGCAATTGTAGCATTTGCAAAAATGTTTCCAGGGCTTATACTGTTTCAAGCTTTACACCTTCTGAACATAAGTACGAAACATAATACTGTAGAAAATGCTTAAAGAATATAGTAATATGTGACTTCTCAACTGTGACGTTTGCAGTCTTTGGAGTATGCAGGGATGTCTTGTTTTCCTAATCTGCTAGATACAGTTATTAGCATTCCTGTTATACATGGGAATAGAACTTCTGATATGTCCTTTGATAAGAAGAGAAATATACAGTTTTCCAAAGAATAATTAAAAATCCATAAAGAAATAAAATAATTTTAAAATTCAGTGTTATTTCTTCTCCTTCACATTCAATTGGTTAAAGCAATTGTTTATTAATTGGACTTCATTTTGGAGTCATTAGCATCACTGCATGTTAATCTGCAATATAGTAATCATGTAATACTACGTATCTATAAAATTAAATTTAAAAACTAGATTTGTTCTCATTAAACTAATATGCATAACAAATATTTCACATAATACATGTTTGCATTTTAGTTTGAAGAACTTACAATCACGCCACAGCTTTTAAAATCATGATGCTACATGACAGGAAAATACAAAACTAAAATATGAATATATCTTAGTTTCTTTTTTTCTGTTGTAGACTATTTAGAATACTGACTGGAGGAGTTCCTTGTCTTCGTAAAATCATCCTCTGTCAGTAATGATACTACAGCCTCTTTCAGCTCCAGGTCTGGCTTATAAAACAAACTACTCCCCACAACACATGCAGCAGCACAAATTAAAGACCTGAGAAGTGTGTACTGTTCAACTTTAAAATAAATATATAAAAAGTCATAGTTTACACAAACTCACATAAGCCTTAAGAAAAGTGCATTCTGGTCAAAGTTAAGAACCTAGATTATTTGGCTAGGCTTAACTGACAAGATAGCTGGAAGGCTATACAAACAGAAAAGCAGTAATTTAAGTGACCAAAGTGAATTAATATTTAGCTCTCAAAAGGATAGAAATATGCCCTCATTTCTGTTCTTTACTGTTTTTCCGAAACACAGTTGCCATCAGCATTACAAGGAGCTTACTACCGAAGTTTACCTTAATAATGAAAGGAAAAAAGGCTTTTGCCCCCCAGCTCCCTCAGTGTCTCAGTTTTCTTGTACTACCATCAATAACATTGCTAAGAACCAAACCTGCAATATCCCATGAGAGACAAGTTCTGTCATTTTATTCAGAATGGAAATGAGCAGAACCTCTTCCCTCTCAAATAATGTTGCTACCTGCACAAAGCAGCACTAGGTAGAGATGGTTACCAAATACCTGATGTAACTCACAACTTACACAAATCATTTAGAACAAGTTCCTGTATCTTCACATCTCAGTATGGGGTTTGTTTGCAATGCATGGCACAGGGCTCTTGCCCTATAGATTAGACAACAGAAACTGTTTTAACTTTTAAAACCTGAGCAACTTGAATCACACAACCTGAGAGGGAGAAAATGCATTCCACCTGCAAAGATGCAGAACCACTGGATCAGAAATCGTGCCTCAGTGAGAGACTCCTACCTCTGAGTGACAGAAACATAGCAGCCTTTGCACACACACTGTGACAGTGAAATGGGAAAGTAATCAGGTATGCCTGAGGACCTTACTTTATTTGTAATCTTGCTATTCATTTGTAAATAGATCAAATTCTAACTGAAACCTTTTAGAAGGAGAAGGCTATCAGAGTAATAATTGAGAATTTATTAATTTTTTCATGCTCTGCTCCAGAGAAAACTGCACCATCTCTCAGCTATGGAAAGGAAGTTCTGTCACTGGACCAGTACAACAATACATACATGCTGAAGAATAACCATGTAAATTTACTGTCAGTTTACCCACACAACAGGAACTAATCTTCACAAGAATAAATTTGAACAGAGTTTGTATACTCAAATTAATAAGGAAGAGGGAAAAACAAGCTTTGCTAGTATTTAGATATTCCAATAAACTCTCCTGCTAGACAAACAAGATTCCAATGCATTCTCTAATATAGGCTTGTTTGGAATGCTAGAATCAAACTCTCTGAAACCGTTATTCTTTATGAAATGTCTCTTAAAACTATCAGAACTTCAAAGTATCTGTTTGTATGCATGTAACTATAAGCATATATTATTTTATTATTTATTGATATTGGTACACCATTGCAAAACATGCCCTTGCCCAATAAGCAAAACAAAGTAATCTTCTTTAGACAGATTTTTGTCGTTTTTTCCCCACAAACTTTTACAGTAACTTCTACTTTTGCCTGCTGTACTTAAAGTCATTACAGAACATTTACCCTTTTGTTCCCAACACCGTTTAAAGATCTTAAAAACTTATTCCTGGGGAGATAAAAGAGCAGTCAGCTCTGTCTTAAGTGAAAGTAATGGTGTGGATACACATGACAGCAGTAACTCAAGTCTCCTCTCTCTGCCTCCCTCAACCACAGAAAAGAAATATACAGCAACCTAACAGCAGCAGCAGTTTAGCTCAAAAAGAAAATGCAGTGAGATTTAAAACCTGTCCTGATAAATTATAATAGTTTCCAATACCTTTTGCATCCAAAAAATGCATATAGACTTGCTATTTTCAGATTTTGAAAGCATATACTTGTGATATAACTGGAGCAGCATGAATATTTGTTGGCCAAAACCTCAGTTGCAATAAATCAGCACATACCCTCTTGAGACACATGAGAAATCCATTACCCCTACTGTTTCTTTCTGGTTTTGCACAATGATGTTGCCAATCTTCTTTTTTGAGGACTGAATACAAAGCTGCTAGCAGCTTTACCAGCAACCCAGCCAACCTGGTGAGGACAACTTACTTCCAAAGTAAAGTAGGGAAATGGTGGACAGCAGTGGGTACAAGGTTGTGGGTACAAGAGATACCTCCACAATAATAAAAGAGGGTGAAAGAGGAGCCACTTCATGTCATATGTACATAAATACATATAGCCTGGGAAACAAACAGGAGGGGTGGTAGCTCCATGTGCAGTCACAGATCTTCAGCAATGGTGAGAGAATTCATGCAACTGGAGTTCTGCAACAGATGGATATCAGCTCTTCAGTGGCAGACTGAGCAGAGGAGGAGGAATAAGAGAAGATCAGATCACACCTAAGTGAGCACTTCCATGAGTCTGACAATGATTTGGCAGAAAGTTTACTGTTCGTGTTGGGATGCTAATAAGAGAGGAACAATGGGAGTTTGTTACGGATACCTGGTCATGGTGAGGTAGGAGGAGATGAAGACCTTATATAACTGAAGAAATCAAACACTTCGACATCTTCTGGAAGGGCACCATGGCAAGACAGATTTCTGGGGAATGTCAAGGAAAACTTGTTTTCTACAAGTAATGGATAGATCAGGGATTGCATTCAATGCAAGACTAGTCCTTGCTGATACCCAGAAAAAGAGGCAGATGTATCAAGAGGCCAGCCTGTCTAAACAGGGAAGTTACAGTGTACTTCAATGCAAAAATGCAGTATACAAGCTATAGAAATAGGGAGAGGCTACCGTGGGGAAATTTGGAAGCGTTTCCTCAGGCAAACAAGGATAACATTAGGAAAGCTGTAGTTCAGCAGACATTGTTGCCCTTGACAACCTTAACAGGTTTCAGGAAGAGCTTCTACCACTACTTTAGTAGTAAAAGGCTGAACAGAGGAAATCCAAGCACAGCGTTGAAAGGGGTGGGAGATTTAGTAACAACAGATATGCAAAGCTGAGGTATTCAATGCCTTCTTTGCTTCAGTTTTCTCTGGAAACTTCTCTCAGGCGTCTCTGGTCAGTGAAAGGATTCAAAGAGAACAGTCAGAGCTGGATAAAGATTGAGTCAGGGTTTGTTTTAGACAACTGAACCCAAGCAAGACCGTGTGATCAGATCAGATACATCCAAGGATGCTGAGAGACAGTAAATACCATCGGAATGCTGCTCTCTGTCAGTTTTTGAGGATCTTGATGACAGTAGTGAGGAATATATTGCAATCATCTTCAGAAAGACCAATAAATCACCTCTGGAGAACTGCAGGCTAATCAGCTTCACTTCTTTGCCAGGGAAAAATCAAGGGACAAATCCTCCTGAAGCACATTTCTAGGGAAATGCAGGAAAATGTACTCACAAAGAGTCAACATGGACAAACCATAGACAGAAAGGGTGGTGAGGCATTGGAACAGGCTGCCCTGGGAAGTAGTAAAGTTGCCATGCCTGGAGATGTTTGACATGTGGGGATGTAGAGTGCTAAGGGACACATGAGTTGGAATTGATGATTTTCCAGGTGTTTCTTCAACCTAAACTGACTGAAGAGATATTCCATACCATATGACATCATGGGGAAAAAACCTGAAAATGGTGGGGAGTTTGCTGGGCAGGCAACTTCTGCTTGGGGAACTGACTCGTGGATGGTCAGCAATCACTCCTACATCACTTGTACTGTGTATATATATATATATACACAAAATATTATTATTATCATTACTCTTATCCTTTTATTTCTCTTCTTTATTTTTCTATTTTAGTAAATAGTCTTTATCTCAATCCAAAAGTTCTACTTTGCTTTTTTTTAATTCCCACTGGGAAGTTGGAGGGGGAAGGTGGGAGGGAAGTGAGCAAACAACCATGGGGCTTAGCTATTTGCTGGGTTAAATCACAGTGCTATCCTTCAGGAGCAGACTGCTCCAGCCCTGGTCATCCACAGACAGCAGCTCCCTCAGTCCTCCTGCCCCACCACCACTCATCCCATCCTCTCCCTTCCCCTCTCCTGCTCCAGCTCTGGCTCAGGGCTGCTCCTGCAGTGGCTCTCCACGGGCTGTGGCCTTCAGGCCACATCCACTGCTGCACCACTGTCTCCTCCATGGCTGCACGTGGAGGTCTGCTCTGCATGGTGCCCATTGTCTACAGGGGGATGGCCTGCTCCACCGTGGGCTTCCCTGGGCTGGAGGGAGCTTCTGCTTGGTGCCTAGAGCATCCCCTGCCCTCCTGCACTGACCTTGGTGGCTGCAGGGCTGTTTCTTGCACAGTTTCTCACTCCTCTCTCCCAGCTACAGTTGTGCAGCAGTTTTTCCAGTTCTTAAATCTGTTCTCCCAGGGGCACAACAGCATTGTAAAGACCTTAGCTCTGGCAGCAGTGGGTCCCTGTTGGAGCAGCTGGAGCTGGCTATGATTTGACATGGAGCAGTGCTGGGCTGTGCTCAGAGGCCACCCTTGCAGCCCCTCCTAAATTTAAATCTTGCAACATCAGCACAATGCACTTTTGCAGCAAATCAGACTTTAACACTTCTCCTTTCCACTTTGCTCATTTTTATCTTAAATCAGAACAGCATTATATAGTTCAGATGCAGGAAAAAAAAAATGCCCTTCATTTTAGCTGATGGCATCTTAAGCCAAAATATTATGATCTTACTTCCAGTTTGAGAGAAAAAGTAGTACTCTGCAGACAGGACTACAGGCAATGTTACATCTGATGAAAGAGTTACAGCGTTGCCAGAGCTCTCACTGGCCCTTCTGCACATCACCGCTCTGCTTCGTGTAAGCAATCCAGCTTGCTCAGGGCCAGCTCTTAGGCAGTTGTATTGTTTCAAATAAAAACACTGCTTTTCTATAAAATGTTGTGCCAGGGAGCAGGAAAGCATAACACCACCAAGGCTTAAACTAAAGGAAGAATCAAGTGCTTTAGGGCAAGCTTAACTTTACTTGGAATAAACTATACCAAACAGCGTAACATAACAGCTCTCTGTGTACTGCTGATCTTTTGCTGATCTCTTGCTTGATCAGTATTATCGAGCACTGAACATTCCATTCCATGTTACATACATGCTTACCATTAGTCTGGCATCCACAGATGTTGCATTACAGTGAATCAGTAGCTTTGAAAAAAAATCACTAGACTTTTCATTCGTTAATCAACGTTGTGATAGATATACATGCATACAGATTGTATATGTAACTATAAGTATGCAATGCAAATGTGCAGTAACTATACATACAAGTGTGTAGCCAAGGAATGATTGATCAAAATCAGGTTCCTAACAACTATAATGGTGAGCTATTCTAGGAATGTCAACTTTCAGTACTAATTTTGAAGTGCAGCTCTTGAAGTGTTACAAAGTGGCACACTGTTAATCATCTTCTGCAATACATTATACACTATATTCAAGCCTTCAAATCTTGTGCTGGGACTGCTTTTCAAGGAGTCCTACTGTTTGTTTGGTGGTGTTCTTTCTTCAGTTGTTGTTGCTGGTATCAACAATGATGACATTGTTGATGTTTTATTTGCTTGTTATCAGCATATTTTGCAGTATAATTTGTATTCTGCAGCAGCCCATATGTTAAAATCTTTGTGGCTCAGACTCTCAGTAGTATAGTTATTTACACTCCAGCTTGTCCATATAATAATTACAGATTCATCAGTACATTATTGTCATTTGAGACTGCAGTCCAGAAAGGTATTTTCCTAGTGTGCTTTGGATTTACTTTTCAAGGTCAGTTTGACATTCCTCAGGAATTAACCATTTCCAAATATCCCTCCCCTACCATTTTGCCAGACAAACATTTTAAGCTTACAAAATTTAAATCAAGTAGGATTGTCTTACTCTGTGACATATCAAAGTATAATTATACATTCTGGGAGTCAGCTGAACTTTGTCCCTAATTTGCATCTCATCTTGAAGAATTTATTTTCCCATTTGTCATGAAACCTATGACTGGAGCTGATCTTTTATAGACCATTTGGCAAGAGTGAATAATTAGAAATATAGTTCCATCTGCATTAGAATTTTTTTTTTTTTGGTCTAAATTTTGGATGCAGGCCCTGCTATATGCCTCCTTGAAGTAGTAGGAGTGCAAGAGATAAAACATCATGATGAATACAATTAAAAACTGTCTTGGAAATTAGTAAGCCTCATCATTTTTAATATGCTATGAAATTATTTTATTTTAATTTAATACTGATTACTCTCCCTGTATCTTTATGATCATTTCTAGTTCTAAGGAAAAATCATGTATTCCCATCATAATACGTAAAACATTATATTATTTGAGTAGAGGGCCTATGGCTTTGGTTTTGTGTTGCTCCAGTTAGACTTTGCTTTAGAAAACAGGTTTGAGAAAATAAATTATGCTCTTGTCCAGCATAGTAGACCTGCTGTTTTGAAGTAACATTAGCAAGGCACTTGCTATATTCAGTAAAGCAGATGTTAGAAATCTGTATTCATAGGTACACTTGTCCTAAATTCTAGTAGTAGAGCAATGTGAAGGATATTCCAAGAGTTTCAAAAATGTGACTGGTTATGTAACAAGATATGCCAAAGGACTTCATAATTAAAAATTAGGGCACATGAGTCATAATTAAAATGCAGCTCTTCAACAGTATTATTTCTTTAATTAAATCTCAGTAAACTGCACAAAAAATGAAATAGAAAAAAATGCTGAGTTGCCAGAGACTCAAGTTTCTTGTGGGTAAAATTAGAAGGGACTGCACATTTTTCTAATCATTCTATGCAACAAATGATAATTCCTGCATCATCTTCCTTAAAATAAGTGTACCTTCCTACTGTTTCTCTGAGTCAGAATAGAGCATGATCAATACTGCGAGAGGCATGGGATAAAACTGTAAAGTGATAAATTTTCAGAAGTATAAAGCTAGCCTAAGAATGTTCACTTCCAGTCACTCTGCATCCTTTGGGTCTGTAATGGAGACAGCTTCACTACTCAAGGGGTATAGTTGACAGTGTCAGTACAGCTTTTTTGGCTTCAGTATGAAACAGGAATAGCATATCTTGGTGTTATACCTATCAAAGCTGTGTCAAGATGTCTCAAACCTATTCTTGCCTACAGTTTTTGTCTTTGAGGTGTTCATCACACTGCAGCATTTTGTTTATTTGAACTATCATTGAAAAGACAAAAATGAAGTGTCCTAATTACAGCTTGAATTTTCTGGAAGATTAATGAATACATAAAAGACCAGTTTCCATTTGTTTTTCCCCATTCATTCCCCTCTTCCCATCCCTACAAATCATAAAGCTTTATGTTTTTTTTAGAAGAATGGGTGGATGTGGTCACAGTGGTATCTCAGGAATGAAAAGGAAAAGCTAGTTTTCCTGTATTATAATATTGGGATAGAAAGAGTGATACTAAGCAGGTGGGAATATAAGACTTGAACAGATCTGAGATGGAGCCACCACAGGCATTTGAGGTCTATAGGGACTTCATTTACTGATGGCTTATAGCACTACTTCCTGACACCTCTGTTGTGGAATAAATTTAGAGATTTAAAAATGCTGCTCGAAGCAGTAGAACCAGAGCCAGAAAAAGTGTTGCCTCACTGTCTTGTATGTAAAGGGATCATGAATGTTAAAGCTCCCTTAAAAGAGGCACAAAGAAAAATAATTAACAAATCTTCAAATTTTGGTGAGGTTTAGAGAATTTAAATTCACTTTAAGAACATGCTGAACAGAATTAATATGCCATAACATATTTAGCTCAGAATGATTAAGCAGATCTATGCCAAGTAAGAACAAATCAGTAAATACAAGATATATGGACATTGGTGTAAACCCATGCAAATGCATTGGTTTCCAACATGATATATGGGAAAGTAGTTGCTGATTATTTGACCTAAGAATTTTCCTCAACACTTCTCCAGGTGAAGCTTCAAAGCTTTCTTACATACAATTATGATTCTATGTAGTTCAGGTTGGTCTTCTAGATGTCACGTGGTCCAACTCTGTGCTCGTCATTAAGTCAGTTAGATCAGGTTGCTTAGGGATTTACCCACTCAAGTTTTGTGTATCTCCAAAGGATGGAGATTTCACAATATCTCTGGACAACCTGTTCCAACATTTGGGACAATCGTATTACGAAAATAATTTTTCTTTACAAGTAATCAGAGCTTCCCATATCCCAAATAGCACTCATTGTCTTTTCACTTATCAATGTGCATCTTCAAGATGAATCTGACTCTGTCTTCTGCATGTTTCCCATTAGGTATTTACAAATAACATAAGGTCTTTCAGTCTTCTCTTAGTACTTAAGCCCTCTTTACTCACCTTCTGCTGGTATGTTTCATTTTTCAACTCCTTATGTAGTTGGAAGGTCCTTCACTACCCACACAGTTATGTCAATGTCTTTCTTAAACTGGGAAGCCCCAGACCTGACTCAATGCTTCTTATGAGTATATCCAGTCTGGTGTGTAATAGCTGCTTTTGCTGTAAGGGCATAATGCTGGCTTATCTTTTTGTTGCTCACCAGTTTAATCAGGTCTAACCTGCCCTAGACTATACTGCTGAATAGTACACTCCAGATTACTGGACTTGAGATCTGCTTTTGTTTTTACTGAACTTGATTTATGTGCTGTTCATTCATTCCTCCAAAGTGTTTATATCCTTAGAGTGGCAATTGTATACTCTAAGAAATCTGCTGCTTCCTCCATACTGGTAGTATTTATGAATTGCTAAGACTACATCACCCAGGTCACTAGACACAGTAATGACTCTCTTATCTACCCCTGAGGAACACAGCTTGTAAGGGGCTACCACTAGGACTTCGTATTGCTGCCTGGAACCCTCTGAACCCAGTGTTCCAGCATTTTATTATCCATTTACATACTGCACATCCCATAATCTTGGATAATCAGCTGCTAGCCCCAGTATCAGCAGTACCTTATTTTCCTTACACTTCTTTTTGCTGCTGACCTAGTTGCAGAAACTTCATACCTTTCACATCACTAGTTTTAAATCCAGATAATCTTTGTCTTTTCTAGCTCTATCCCTACATGTTCAGGCAAAGTGTCTATGGTTCCCTTAGGTAGTCCATCCCTGCTTCTACCTTTTGTACACTTCACTTTAATGACTGAACTCACTCAAAGATAATACTGCTCTTGATCTCTGAGCAAATGCATAACAGCATGAGAATTTAAAATGCTTCCAATCTTACACGTGCATCACAATGAACTGGGAAAGATGTTCAGGCTGCTTTGTTCAGAAACTTGATACTTCTTACAGTAGGAGATCACACTAAAAGAAGGAATTGCATCCCACTTCATTTTGCAACTTAAATATTGATCGAGTGGCTGTCTTTGAAATGTCACTCTCTCACATACATAAAAATGAGCCTGACTGTTCACTAAAATCAGGTTACAAGAACCAAACATTTACCAACCTAAAGAATCTAGTGGAACATAAACCTGGAATAACAAAGTGTTAGAATACAGTAAGAGCAGGCAAAACACTTTCAAGTGATACATAATGAAGAAAATTGCTTCACAGGCAGATTCATTTCTAAAGTTAAAAATGTGAAAGATGTTGTGCCTGTGTTCTATCATTATGGTTGTAATTATATATTACAGTAATGCCATGCCCAGAAGCACATTACGGTAAGAATTGTGCAAAAGCACAGTTGAAAGATGAATCCTAAAGCATGAAAGTGCATCAATGCAGAGTGCTGTTGAGGGGAACGCTTCATGAACAGTTATAATTCCTTCACTTACACACAGGCTTTCTGCTGCTCAGTAATATAAAATGTTTAAAGCTCAGACACTGTTCAGAAAGTAATGCCTCCTATCTACTTCCATGGAAACTACAACAGATACAAAGTGCACAGCAACACTATTTGATAGAGCACAGATTTGCATGGATGAACTGATCAAGATGCTCTTCTTTTAGTGGCTTGACAGTTGTGCCTGGACAAGTGGCTTGTCTTTCATGTCACTGTCACTACTGCTGAAACACTCCCTCCACCATCTTATTGTGCTTACATCTACTGTTTGGTCTCCATAAATGTTCAGCAAGCATCAGTGAATGTCAGTGGGTGCAAATTTTTCTTCATTGAGCAATGCAATGACACACCTTTGCTTTATATGTACTTCCATGTCACATGCCATTTTGTCAGACTGCCTCTCTACTGCCATCTGTAACATGGCAACAAAATGTAATGGAATATTGGCAGGAAGGTTCAGTTTCTACTGCCATACCACCAACATCCGCCTCTGATGTCATGGGCCGACATCATAAAATAGGCATTACTTTTTGAGCAGCCCTTGCAACCACAACAAATAAATGGGTTTTCATGTCAGGATCAAGACTTCATTGCCAAGGGTTCTGTGCAGACAAATCTAGCTTTTTCTTAGAGATCCAAGGGTAAAGTTGATATCTCTTACAGCTTTAAACCTATTTGTCCAAAGAGAAGTCTTGTGTTCCCAATGACATTCATTTGACCCTTTCAGTTCCATCAGTGAAATAACAAAAGAAAAGAAAAAGAAAGAGAAAAAGAAAAAGAACAAAAACAACAACAAAAACAAAAAAAAGCAGGAAAGGGTTCTCCAACAGATTAGTGAAGCTGAATTAATTTATTGCAGAGTAAGACCAACAGCCAGTTGAAAGAATGCAAGTTAAACTTCCTCCATTCAACAGCCGTAGGGCACAAGTTCAGCTCAAGATGCATCATATATTTTCATCTTTTAGCTGGATTTTAAGAAGTGTTTGGGCAGCTGAACTAACACATATCTTTTCAAACCCCTAGGCTTATGCTGAGGGTCAGGGCACATCACAGCCTTTGCTCCGCTAGCCTGATAAATAAAAACTCAGAAAATTAAAGTAGCACACTTCCATCATATATTTTACATACATATACACTTCCACTAAGCACTGGCTATAGTAAACAAGATTATATTTTTTCAAGATAACAAAGACTCACACACCAGAGTTATAATTCTGGTTTTGCTTTAAACACAGTATCTGTTCAGAATATGTACAAACAGGGCAAGAGGAATGCTGTGATCAAGATTTTTTCTGCAGATTGGCCTATAATCTATGTCTCTTAACAAAATTTACTCCACATTAATCTGGTAAAGTGAATTCAGATACCTTGGACAGAATTAGAACATGGCTGATTTGAGGTTAAATAGGCTTAAAATCATAGCACTCAAGGCATAGGAGAAGAAACAATGTATTATCAATATAGAGAATAAATAAATAAATAAGCAATTCCTGTGCATGAAGTTAACTGTGGAAAGCAAATCCCCAAGCACTTACCCTTTCAATAGTTGAAGATGTAGCTCCTACTGCGTGTTACTTTCCCTACTTCTACGACATCTGGAAGATGACCTTAAAAATCAGCTTTGCGTTTTCAGCATTCACTGGTGGAAAAGACCCTAAGAGCCTAATCTCATCTCATACTGTATTGATGCAAGTTACAAGCAATAGTATATAGGTCACTCTTAAAGTGTCAACTCCTATTTATTTCCATGAGAACTACAACAGATACAAAGAGCACAATGACACTACTTTTCAGCATAATCACCTCCATTAGCTATGCATTTTCGTCAATGATGAACATGAGCCTGAATGCCACACTCATAAAAATCTGCACCAGTGCAGGTGACCTGCTGCTATGACAATGTAGTTGCTAGGCAAGTGTTGCCCATGCAGACTATCATTCATCATCCCAAACAGATGGAAGTCAGAAGGTGTCAAATCTGGACGGATATGAGATCTGGCTTTAGTATGATGCAAGAAAAAGTTTTTCTTCTTCTCTGACTTGACTCTGGAAGTTAGAGCCTTCAGTTTATGCAGTCACAATATAACAGACAGAGTTCATTGTCTGTCTGGGTTGCAGAAAATCCAGGAGGATCACTCCTATCTTATCCCAAAAGGCAGTGTACTTCGCTTTACCTGCTGAGGGCTGCATCTTGAAACTTTTTCCTCAGGGGGGAATTCACGTCACTACTCCATGGACTGCTGTTATGAATCCAGCTTGTAGTTTTGACACCATGTCTCATCACAGGCAATGATGCAATCCAGGAAACTGTCACAGTCCACCTCATATTGGTTCTGCATGTCCTGACAAACTTTCATAAGGTGTTCCTTCTGTTCCTGTTAGAGCATGCATGGGACCCACCTGGCGTAAACTTTGCAATATTCCAACATTGTCACCGTCGTTTCCAATGCACTGAAGCTGATATTCAGCTCCATACACAGTTCCCTTGTCATAATCAGCCAACTTGCATGAATGAGCTCTTCATTTAATGGTATGACAGCCGTGCATGGATATCTGGAACATGGCTTGTCTTTCACATCACTTTTGCCGCTGCTGAAACACACCACACACAACCTCACTGTGCTCACACTCACTGATTGGTCTCTATAAGTGTTCAGCAAGTGTTGATGAATGTCAGTAGATGCAAACTTTTCTGCATTTAGCAATTCAATGACACGCCTTTGCTTTGTATGTACTTCCACATCACATACCATTTTGTCAGAATGCCCCTCTGCTGCCATCTGTAGCATGGCAACAAAAAGTAATGGAATACTGGCATGAAAGTTGAATCTGTATTGCCACATCACCAATAAAAAAGAAAAGAGGAGGCATTACTTTTTGAGCATCTCTCATAATTTTTTGGAAGAGGCATTCCATATATCAAATGAGATTACAGCTTTTTTTTTACTTTCAAGATAATGCCTAAAGCATATTCCCATCTAATAGAGAAACAAAACAGGTGTCTAATAATCAGCATCTGTCCTATATCACTTAAGCATCACTTTTCTCCCTATCTATCTAGTCACAAAACATTTCTGCAGTAAGGCTCTCTGACTTTGTTGAAATTTGCAAATTTGAACATTTACCAGGAGACAGAATCATTCCTTCTGTACTTAACTGCTCTACCCACTAAAATAGTATCACCATTCTGCTGCCTTTTACGGGAGGGACAGAAGAAGAAAAAACTGATCTCATTTGGAAGAAAAGGAACAGAAAAATTTTCCCTGGAGTCTTTTATAGCTTGAACAGAGTACTCTTTTACAAACCAAAAAATGTCTATTAAAATACTGTCACTAAGGATCAAATAGAATTGGAGTTACTGGCTCCTTTGGAAGTGCTCAGACTAGCAATTCCTTGAATACTAGCCTCCAATTCTATGACAGAGAGCAGCTGTCAGTACCAACTTGCTTGCATGCCAAAATGCAGTCAGACAAAGTATCTTTTCCTGCAGTCTAGTTCCCATTTCAAATGTCTCTGTCCCTCCATACATTGCATTAGGATTCATCATAGGCAACTGCAGTATTTACAGGAAAATAGTTGTATTCTACTTGTTACTGAAAATAAATAAATAAAGCAAGTCATTTAAACAAAGCCATTTTCCATAAATTTACTGTTTGTGGGACTTGCATGCACACTGACTAGTTAAAGAAATTTCTTTGTATGTGTGTGTGTTTGACTTCAAATTTGCCCGAATGTCAGCTGATCTTCATGACCCTATCAATTTTGTATTTCTTTCTGCAAAACTATCATTCTGAAGAACAAAAAAAGAAAAAAAAAACCTGTTATTTGATTTAAATCCTAAGCCACTTATTAAAAACAAAAAAAAAAAAACCTGTTATTTGATTTAAATCCTAAGCCACTTATTAAATGGATTTTTGATCCTCCTCTTTTGGCGGCAGCACAAAACTCTGACTTTTTTCCCCAGCAGTTGTTCAAATCAGTTGATTAATAGGTAAAAGGTGGGCAGACATACCATGAAACAAAATCCAAAATCTCATGATAAACTCAAATAACACATTACTTTTTACTGAGTTAGAGAGGACAGTTGAAGGGTTAACTATTGCATGGGGCTGGGGTAAGTAGAATGTAAGCCAAGATAAGAAAAGGAACTCGACGAAACTCCATTATCAGCAGGGACCAGTACAAGGAACCGACTGAAGGCAGAGTGACTCTGCAAAGCAGCAGTGGGGTGAAAAGGGCAGAGTGATGAAGACGTCGAACCTTCATCCAACGACCACCAGGAGGAGTGATGAAGACGTCGAACCTTCATCCAACGACCACCAGGAGGAGGGAGGAAGACCTCGAGCCTTCATCCAACGACCACCAGAAGGAACTACAACGCATGCGCTAGAGGGACGGACCGTATGCAAAGGAATTCCCAGGAAGCGATGAATATGTAGATGGGTCCTGGGAAACCTGCTGAATATGTAGATGGGTCCCGGGAAACCTGCTGAATATGTATAAGCTTGGCTTTTAAATATCTAACATTTCTGCCCATGGTTATGCGAGTTTGGTAGGGCGGTGACCCCCCTCGCATCCGGTGTGGGCGCAGCACCGTAATAAACATACCTGCTTTATAACCTAATCTCGGGTTATGGAGTTTGATTCCGCAAATCATTACTACGCATGACTATTGTTTTTCAGGACTCTGAAACTGAGTGGAATAGAACACAAATCAGAGAACAGAGGAGGAAAACAGAGACCCATTTAAGAGCTTTCAGGTTAACCCAGATAATCAGATAATGGTTTAAATTTATATCTTCTTGCAGTTTTGAGAATGTAGATGCCAGCTCTCTTTCTGCTTAATAAAAACGAAATATGCAATGGTGAAAGGAAAGATAGTAGACTGTCAGAATCACCTAATCACCTTTTGAGTTGTCATGCCAACTCAGTAAATATAATAACACAGAAAAAGTCCTTGGTAGTGGTTCAAAGAAATTGATGTGTAGAAACTTAACAGCAAAGTTTTGTTACTGTAAAGCAAGGTATTTTTTATTGGCATCTCTGGGGCAGCATCGAGATAACTCTTCAAGAACTCTCCACCAGTTGATTGTTCATGAACAGACTATATTTTCACATGTATTACATATTCATTACATTCCCAAATTCATTAAGCTATCCACCCCCAATGACTGCCTAACAGGCATAGCCTTATTTGGCAATATTCAATGTCATATAGTGTCCTTTTAGCATCGGGATGGTCCATTGTTAGTCCTTGCTGGTCGTTCATTTCCTCCCAGCACTTCTTTTGTGGACTGCAAGGACAATCGAGAACTCTCCGCAAACCCAGATAGGGAAGACAAAGGGGAACATCTTGATGCTGTCTGTCACATTTTAGGCATTGCACTTTTGTTTCTTTTGCCTTGTTAAAGTAAACCGGCCTTACATCATGTCTCCCCATCTACAATCCTACATCACAATTATCATCTGCAATATCTAAAGACTACTGTGGTGTTACAGGCAAGCATTAACAGAATGTTTTGTGTAATTACTTCTTCAAATCAGCTGATACACAATAACAGTAAATTTCACAGTTCAATTGCAACACTGACTTTGCTCTCACGTGCAACCCACCTTCATGTTTGCCTTCTTCCTTTAGGCTAGCTAAACCGATTGCCAGGTACTCCAGCTGCCTTACAGCAAAATGCCTTAATAAGACTGAGAAGATTTACTATTTAGACACAGTGTAAAACGAATAGTCTCATTTTTCTGTCTCCAAAAGGAAAGTAATCAACCTATGTAACATCTAACTTCTCAGGAAGCCTCTAACTTAGAAGCAATCATCTTCACAGAGGGAAACACCTTCTGCAGTGTACCGATTCCTACTAGGTATTAGCCATTCCATACAAGTCCTCTTGCCTCCACTTGATTTTGTTTTCCTAAGAACGCTTATCAGAAGGTTTAAAGGGCCCCTATAGCCCTTTAAGTATTTTGAGTGTTCCAAATGATCTGAAACATGAGAGATAATGAAAATATACAGAAAGTATTTAAGGTCATTTAAGGAAAAGCAAGAGAAGAAACACTCATTTATTTTGAGTGAGAGTTACTTAGGCACATTTTAATTAAAGTTATTTAGGCACATTTAATTAGGAAGTCTTGTTGAGGTACCTAATGGCACAGTTGAATATATCTGAAATGATATATTAAGTGATATATCAAATGATATACTGGGTTTCTCCCATCTGTCAATGCTCTGTGCTCGTCCATGTTTGTAGAGATGAGTCACATAACATAACAGAAGTACTGAGACACATGTCAAACATAATGGACAGGAAAGACCATGAGATAAGTTACTGAAACACTTCGCTGACTATTTGTAATACATATGTGCCAAACTTAGGCATGGCTAGCTATTGATATCTGACCTAATCCTCTAAATACACAGCTGTTAACAACCATTTGAACTGTATGAAAATTAAAATGATAAGCAAAAGAATGTTTGACCGTTATCTTCCTTAAGCTTTGTTGTAGACTGTATTGAGGAACTGAGGAACCAGTCCCAGGAGGCCATGCACCATTTTGGTCCATTAACTGATCCTGTAGTCCCCATGGGTTGTTTGGTCTTTATTTTTTTCCCCCATTTATCTTCTTGCTATTTCTGATTCCTTAATGCTCAGAAAATTCTAGTTTTTTTAGCATAAGAAATACTTCAATGTGAAGAATGAATTTGCTCTATATTTTCCTCATGAGTTAGGAACATTTAATTTTCATTTTATGCATGTTTATGTATTTTGATACATAAATATTTGGGAATGCTGACCTAGAAAACTCACGTCTAAAGAAAATATTGAAATTTTAGTGTCAAATGGAGCTTAAAAAAGTGTCAGTGCTTGCTAAAATAGGAGGATGATAAATATACTATTTGAAAAATTGCCAATGGCAAATGATATTTCCCAATGGAAGAACAATAAATACATGAATTGACACCAGAATCGTTGGGAAGGCAACAAGTATTTCTGCAAGAATACTTTTCTACTAAGTTACATTGGGAATTATGGTACCAAAACGCTAGAATTCTCAGCTTTTACATCCCAGACTTATTCAAGAAATAGTGATCTATTCTTCTCAAAGATGATCCTAACTTGGCTAAATTTGGAATTCCCAGTAAGACTTGTTTCTGTCATTTGCAAATGAAAAGCCTTTTCAAACTTTCCTTACTTCTGTCATGCTGAATAGTCTGTCTGCCACTTTTGGCCTGGATTACCTTGTTTAAAGCAAATCTGTGCCACTGACTTTACCAGCAATGTTGAATATGCCATGGAATGTCATCCTAGGGGACATCATTTAGAAGTTGTCTGTGACTCTTGTTGTCACTGACACACAAACTGTGAGGTAGAGATGATGAATTGTCAGAATTAATGAATGTTGAAGTAAGTTCCAAAAGACATTTTGTACTACGGGTTGCAAAGAGGGTTAACAGAGAAGCAAGCCAATTAGTGATACTTCATGCGTTTAATAGAGGAAAAATAGTTTCAGACAGGATCTAGAATGTTTTTGGCTTTCCATTTGGAAAAATTATTTCTAGAATCTAGATATTCTGGTGAAAGATTCTAGAAACAAAGATGATATGAAAAGCAGGCCATTAGTATGCAGAGATAAATAAGAGTTTAGGAACCTAACCTGAAGTACTGATTTTGTGTTTGTAAGCTTCTCATTCAGAGCAAGTCAGAAAAGCATTTTTCTAAAAATATATTCCATGAATAAGTAAATTTGAGGTAAATAGAGTATTATAAATTATTGTTAATGGTCAGTATTTGTTACCAATTATCACTGATAACGTGCTTTTTCTGTACAAAATTGGTAATACAATATTCTCAGCAGGAGAAATTTATGAAGTTAGTAACTCAGATCTTTACCACATTGCCTTTTATTCTTCCCTATACTCTTACTTTTACACTTATTCATAGAGTAGTTTCATTACTTTTTTTAGGAAATTTTGAATGAGAAAATAGAGAGCTTTAGGACAGGGAATACACCATGAAAATAAACCAACATTAAAATCTGAAGTAGAACTTGGAGAGAGAACGGAACATTAAAACCATGACTGACAAAACAAAGAGATAAAGAGGTATCATGGTACAAAATTAAGCCTGAATTTTATAAGATCTTCAGGAAGATGGAGAGCCTATACCTAATACACTGTGGAAAAGGGCTTCAGTACTTGGACGCTTTGCTAACGTCTAACAGAAAAAGTGAGAGAGGAGAAATATAATTTTAGAAGCTGTAATTTGAATAGATTAAAGAACTAAAATTAGCATAAGAGAGACTAAAGAAGTTGCCGTAATCAATGTAAAAGTTATCCTGCCACTCACGTAACTAACAATGATATGTGAAACTAAATACGTCAGTACGTCTTTCAGCATATGTCACAAATGGAAACTACACTCATAAGAGAGAAGAGAGAATATATTTATTGATATAATTATTTAACAAAGCTTAATCTTAAATCATATGACAACTGTGGGAATCAAATGTTGTTTCTGCATTAGAACAAGATCAGAATTTTCTTGATTTCATGGCCTCTGCT